>NC_135376.1:5000-305000 GCF_049243985.1 Paroedura picta
AGCTTAAGTAAGAGGGCGAGATAGAGAGAGAAAACAAAAAAAGATAAAGAGACAGTGAGATAGAAACAGAAATTGAGAGAGGTAGAAAGAGATGGAAAGAAAAAGGCAGAAGTAAAAGAGAAGGATAAAAAGAGAAGAGGAGAGATATAAGAAAGGAAGAGTAATAGAATTAGGAAAAAAGACAAAATAAAAAAGGTAAAAAGAGAGAGAGATAATGTGAAAGGAATAGCGAGAAGGACAAAGAGATAGAAAGAAAAAGATTTGGAAAGTAACTTAGAACGAGAGAAAGAGGAGAGAAGGAGAGTGATAGAAGTAGAGATGAAAAGAAAAAAAGATAAAGACAGAAAAAAAGATAAAATGAAAAACAGATTAAGATACAGAGGAAAAGATGATAAATCCAAAGAGAGAGAGATAAAGAATGGAGAGAAAGTAAGAGAGAGAAATAAATAGATAGAAATGGATAGAGATAAAGTGAAAGAAAGAGAATAAGAGAGAAAGAATAGAAAGAGACAGAGAGTAGAAAGATAAATATAGAAATTAAGACAGAAAAAGACTAAATAGAAACTGCTATATAGAGAGATTAGGATAGATTAAGAATGAAAACGAGAAAGATATACAAAGACAAAGATAGAGGTGTGATTATGTAAGGCGGGATAGAGAATTAGAGAGAGAAAAAAACAAGAGCTACAGAACAAGAAAGAGAGACAGATGGAAAGGGAGAACAACAGAGGTCGATGGAAAGAAAGAAACCCTAACACCTAACCGCAGCCTCAAAACCCTATCCCCAATCCCAACCCTAGACTACACAAAAAGGAGAGTGATAGAAGAGAAAATTAAATCAATAAACTAATAAGAAACAAAGAGGAATATATGGAAATAAATAGTGAAAGATAAGAAACAGACAGAAAGACAGGAAAACAAAGATAGACATGGAAAAAATAAAGAGAGAGAAATAGAAGGAGTAAAAGAGCAAGAGAAAGATAGACAAATAAAGAGAAAGAGACATGGAAAGAAAGAAGCACAGAGAAAGTTGGACATATAGAGAGAAAATGTTAAAAAGAGATTAGAGAGATAGAAAGAAAAAGATAAATTGAAAGAAATATAAAGAAACTGATGAATAGGAAAGCTAGACATAAGAGAAATAAATTCAAAACGGAGAGACAGAAAGACAGAGAATGGCAGAGTTAAAAGAGAGATAACGAAAGAGAGATAGAAAGATTAAGAAATACAAAAATGAGATAATTAGAAAGAGATATACAAAGAGAACGAACAGAGAGAGAAAAACAAATAAAGGATAGAAAGACATTGAGAAAGAGAGATTAAGAGAGACAAAGATAGAAATGAAGATAGATACAGAGAACAAAAGACGAAGAACAGAAAGAGACTAAGAAATAACGATAAAAAGAGAGAGACGGAAAGAGAGCAAATTAAAGAGAAAAAAGGGAGATAAGCGGGATAGAGAACAAGAGAGAGAAAGAGAGAGAAAAGAGTGAGAATAAATAAACAGAAAGATAAAGTGAGAGATAAGGAAAGAGGTACGAATAGAGAGAAACAGCAAGTGACAAAAGGAGAGAGAGTGTAAGAGAAAGCGAAAGATAGAAACATAGGTGGATAGAAAGAGAAAGAAAAATAGAGATAGAGATGGAAAGAAAGGTAGAAAGAGTGAACAAGAAAGAATGAGAGAGATGGTAAGAAAGAAAAATTAAAACATAACCCGACATTTCCCATGTAGATAAGAACTCATTTGACATCAGTAACCCGATATTTCCCATGTGGATAAGAATTCATTTGGTATCAATAACCCGACATTTCCCATGTGGATAAGAATTCATTTGGTATCAATAACCCGACATTTCCCATGTGGATAAGAATTCATTTGGTATCAATAACCCGACATTTCCCATGTGGGTAACAATTAAGAATCAGAGATATTAAGAATTATAAGGAGAAAGGAAGAAAGATATAGAAAGACAGAGATAGGAGAAAAAGATCAAAAAAGAGTGTGATTATGTAAGATGGGAGATAGAGAGAGAATTAAAGAGAGAAAAAACACAAGAGATAAAGAGCAAGCGCTGCAATAACCCGACATTTCCCATGTGGATAAGAACTCATTTGGTATCAATAACCCGACATTTCCCATGTGGGTAACAACTAATTTGGTAGCAATAATGAGACATTTCCCATGTGGATAAGAACTAATTCGGTACCAGTAACCAGACCTTTCCCATGGGAAGGGGAGCAGACAGCTACAAAATAGCTGCCACGAGAAAGGCAGGAGTCAGCTACAAAATGGCTCCCAACAGAAGGGGAAGAGCCAGCTACAAAATGGATGTTACAGGAAAAGGAGGAATCAGCTACAAAATGGCTGTCATGGGAAGATGATTAAGTTACAAAATGGATGCCATAAGGAAGGTGAGGAGTCAGGTATCAAAAGGTTGCCATAGAAAGTTGAGTAGTCAGCTACAAAATGGCTGCCATGAGAACAAGTTACAAACTGGCTGCCATGGGAGGAGCAGGTGTTAGCTACAAAATGGCAGCCATGCATAGGGAAAAGTTAGCTACAATATGGCTGCCATTGGAAAGGGACGCGTCAGCTACAAAATGGCTGCCCTCAGACGAAGAGCCGACTACAAAATGGATGTCATAAGAAGTCATCAGCTACAAACTGGCTGCCATGGTTAGAGAAGGAGTCAGTTATAAAATTACTGCCGTGGGAAAGGATGGAGTCAGATACAAAATGGCTGCCATGGGTAGGGGAGGAGTCAGCTACAAAATAGTTGCTATGCTATGGGGAGGATCCAACTACAAAATGGATGTCATGGGAAGGGGAGGAGTCATCTACAAAATGGCTGCCATACCTGGGGGATGAGTCATCTACAAAATGGCAGACATGGGTAGGGGAGGACTGAGCTACATAACAGCTGCCATGGGTAGGGGAAGAGTCAGCTACAGAATGGCTTCCATGAGAAGGGGAGGGGTCAGCTACATAATCATTGCCATGGGAAGGGGAGGAGTCACAATGGCTCCCATAGGTAGGAGGACAGTCAGCTACATAATGGCTGCAATGGACTATAAAATGTATGCCATGAATACTTGAGGAGCCAAGTAGGAATCATAGAATAATAGAGTTGGAAGGGACCTCATGGGTCATCTAGTCCAACCCCCTGAACTATGCAGGACACTCACATACTTGAAGGTGGGGAGGAGTCAGCTAAAAAATGGCTGCCACCTATAGAGAACTCAGCTACAAAATGACTGCAATGGGAAAGGGAGCAGTCAGGTACAATATGGCTGCCATGGGAATGAGAGGAATCAGCTACAAAATGGCTGTCATGGGTAGGGGAGGAGCCAGCATATGGGGGTCAGTATTTCATACCCACCCCCATATTATCCCACTTTTACTTTCCTGGGCGGTGGTGAGCCAAATGGGACATCCCCCATCCCCTAGAAACTGTAATTTTATACTGATATTATCCACTGCAGGTCAGCTGTTCAGAGAAAATAAAATAAGTAAAGCAGGAGGGAAGAGTGTTTTCTGTCACGTAGATGTGTTCTCCTACCGTTTGTACCTGAAACTTCGTTGCCTCTGAATGTAGTGTTTCCCTTTAGTCACGTCACTGCAGCTAGTCGCCACTGATGGACTTGTTCTCCATCAATTGTCTAAGGCTCCTTTAAAAAGTCATTTGTGCTCAGGACCATCACCACACCCTATGGCAGGGGTAGTCAACCTGTAGTCCATTGATATCTGGAGGACCACAGGTTGACTACCCCTGCCCTATGGCACTACATTTCACAATTTCTTCACTTGTTGAGTGTAGCAGCACATCTTCCAGTATGTCCTGAAATGACTACCCATCAACTTGGAAGTTTTACACAAGGGCAGGGCTAGAAAAAGTAATTTAAACAACCCATTGGTGGGACATAGGGGGGGGAAAATGCTGCCAGGGTATTATTACAGCACAATGGAGGTTGTCAGTCATACAGGAACTACAGCTTGCCCAATGTCTCAGCTGGAACATTTACTACTAAACTTCAGAGACTTCTAGAGATGGCTTTCCCATCCTCAGGAGCAGAGCAGCACTCACACATAGCCAAGTTATAGGACAAAGTCTGAGTCCAGGGGCACCTTTAGCACCAAAGTTCTATTAAGGGAAGGACCTTTTGAGTTAATTCCTCTTTCCTAACCACAGGATTGGAAACATGCCTGGGATCTTCATAGACACTTTGAGGCATCGCTAATCCGGCATGTGCAATGCGCAGAAAGCATGAACAAAGAGTGAGTCCAGGGATACCTGGACTTTGTCATTCAAAAGCTTCATGAGGTCTGCAGTAGAACAGCTAGATATGAGGCAAGTAACATGTAAGGGACAAACAATCACTGTTACAGATTGTGTTGCTGGAAGACTTCCAAGAAGTTGACATAATCAAGACCACGTTAGCTGAGTGGTTTGTATCTTAAAACTGCTACTTTTCAACCTCCAAACAATTAGCTGTAGTTTAGAGCAGCGGCCCCCAACCTTCATCTGGTCGGGGACCGCCTCCAGGGGTGGGGGAGAGCCAGCGGCCCGGCTGCCGCAGTTGATAAAAAAACGTGCACGCGTGGAACTGCCGCGCATGAGCGTTTTGGCCACCAGGTGGCGCTAACACGCATGTGCAGAGTTGCCGCGCATGCGCGTTTTGGCCACCAGGCAGCGCAAACGTGCATGTGCGGCAGTTCCGCGCGTGCGCGTTAGCGTTGCTGCCGCGCCGGCTGCCATGCCGGCCTCTTTCCCCCCCTCTCGCTGCAGGGGGGGGAGGCAGGCGCGGCCACTGGCAGCCCGGTAGGATGGCCTTTGCGACCCGGTACCGGGCCGCGGACCGGGGGTTGGGGACCCCTGGTTTAGAGAGAAGACAGAAGAGGGATCCCTGGCAGACTAAATCATTCCTGAATGGAAGGTCCAAGGAGATCCCAGATGACCAGTGCATCAAGCCTTGAAGCCAGGCAAAACAGGGCCAGATACCTGCAATCAGCACGATCTTTGCTTTGACAAGGAAAGAAGGCAAGGAAACACAGCTGCTAGTTTGGCTATTCACAAACCAAAAATAACGAACTGGGAGGGGTGGGTCCCAGTGAAGAAACAAATATAAAGGAAGAAGAAGAAGAGTTGGTTCTTATATGCCGCTTTTCGCTACCCGAAGGAGGCTCAAAGGGGCTTACAGTCGCCTTCCCATTCCTCTCCCCACAACAGACACCCTGTGGGTTGGGTGAGGCTGAGAGAGCCCTGATATCACTGCTCGGTAAGAACAGTTTTATCAGTGCCGTGGCGAGCCCAAGGTCACCCAGCTGGTTGCATGCGGGGGACCGCAGAATCGAACCTGGTATGCCAGATTAGAACTCCGCATTCCTAACCACTACACCAAACTGACTCTCAAACTATATTTGTATTTTCCAAGAACCATCTCTTGAAAAAGCTGTATGGCGAAATGTGTCGGGACTTGTGTGAAATAAGAAAAAAAGATTTACTGAAGAGAGACGACTCTATATAAGTCCAATTTGGATATTTTATTGCCATATTGGTTTCCCAGTGCGTCTGTATTTCTCTACATTCACAGACCAAGGCAACTATTCCAATCACCTGATTTGACCCAGCCCCCAATAAAAACTTTGGAAATAAATACCTCAAGAAAGATGGCCCTGTTTGTCTGTTGAAATCAAAAGGTGTAAGAGTCCAGCAGTACCTTAAAGACTAAAAACATTTATGGCAAGGTAGGAGTGTTTGTGTGTGTCTCTGCAAAGATCCCTCCTTTGCTCTCTTATAAATCCTACCAACACTTTCACTGGATCAAGCAACATCAGCCATACCTTCTCAGGTTCGTACTCTTGCTAATCCTCTGTGATTCAGCCCTTCAAGTGTCAGCAATGCCCTTCTATCTTCCAGACTGGACAAACAAGACGGACCTTCTGACATTAGAAGCCACAACCTTCAAAAACAAGAGGAGAGACAGTTTGACCATTTCCGCGTGGAGGGGTGAATTGCGAGTGATTTCCTGGTTGCAAATGTGCGATGATAAATCTTGCCTTTGCAGCCCTTCTAACCAGGAGGTTCCCCCCCCCCACATTCTCCCTCTTGCAGCTTTTTGCCTCCTGATGAGACAGCAAGGGAAAGCAAAACGAACTTCTTCCTCCACTAGTTGGTTTGTCAATCATAGCAGGCCACCAGTCACAGGACACCAGTTCTTTCCCACCTTACCTTATCTTGCACTCTGATTAACAGAGGAAGGTGGGGGGATGTGTTAAACAAACCCCTTCCCAATTAATCTGGAAAGCATCCTTTAGAAAGCCTCTGTTTCTCCCTGCCTGGCAACAAAACCTTGGAGGCTTTGTACTACTGTGTGTGACAAAAAGGGTTATGTCAGAGTGTGTAACTCCATCTCAGATAAACTTCATGGATCACCTGTGAGATGGAGTCCCTGTACTGATCAACATGTCTGCCTCGACAGCCATGAATGTCAATGGCCTGGCTGTAAGCGCTGAACTTCAAGACAGCTAGACAAGTTACAGTGGCCTCTTGGCAATTCTTTGGACCCTGTGCCTCCCTGTTTGTTGGTATGAAACATAGTCACAGTATTCCTTGCCTGCAGCAGGATGGACACCTTCAAAAGATTACTGAAAAACAGCTAAGGACATCATAAACTATTTGCAATTCCAGAAAATTAATGTGAAACAAACTCATTTAAAACAAATGTCAAGGCACCAGAACAAAATTCTAAACATTGCAGTTTTCATATGTTTCAAGCAGCAAAATAATAATAAAGAACTCACCCCCCAAAAAAGTGTTTTAAAAGCCCACTATTAAAAAATGGAAGTGACTGCTAACAAGTATCAAACACCAACATCCCCTCCTACTCTCCATTGGTATTCTCAGTCCAAAATAAAACAAAAAGGGGCTTTAAAAAACATTCTGCCATAAAAACAAATGTAAGATGTTACAGTTTTGCTAAGGGAAGGGAGAGCTGTAGAAAGGGCAAACTTTCTCCCTGAAACACTCAAGTGCACATCACGAGCGGTTTCTCAGGGGAACAGGCTTCCACGGGAGGGGGTGGCTTCTCCGTCTTTGGACATTTTTAAGCAGAGGCTGGATAGCCATCTGATGGAGAAGCTGATTCTGTGAACGTTCACAGGGCTGGCAGGTGACAGTGGATGCAAGAGAGGATTGTGAGTGCCCTGCACAGTGCAGGGGGTTGGACTAGATGACCCTGGAGGTCCCTTCCAAATCTATGATTCTGAGAGTCTATGCAATCAGCACAGGCTCATCCTATGATAACTGCAACACCATGGCTCCTATGGGTAAGAAAGTCAGTTACAAAATAGCTGCCACAAGTAAGGAGTCAGCTACAAAATGGCTGCCATGGGAAGGGGAGAAATCTAGTTCAAAATGGCTGCCATGGGTAAGAAGAAGTCAGTATTTTAGGGATCTTATATACTTTTCTAGCATTCCATAAAGCCTCACTTTCCTTTACTGGAAGAAAGAGTAACATAGGAGAGCACAGCACACGTCAGTGGGAGTTCAGAGGCATCCAGATCACAGCCACAATAGCAACTCTTCAGGCAATCACACCCCAGTTGCACATGAGCCTCCAAGCGCTAACAGCATTTTCCCCCTGACCTGGCTGCCGTGTGCCACCCAGACATATGACTCCCCCTGCACACACTCATAGCGCAAGCCCTCCCACTCACCAAATTTATCACAGCTACAGAAAGCAGAGAATATTTTGCATTTGCAAAAGGCTGTCCTTCCATGGTCCTGGTGTTGGTCAGGAGAGCCCAGACACTCAGCCAAGCCCTGGCCCACAGGCTCCTCTCCAAAGCCTGACTCCTTCAGAGGGGAGCAAGCAATTAAGAGGCCAGCAATCAGCTGCAACCCCCAGGGTGAGGCTTTGCAAAGTGAGAAGCAGCCTGAGAAGAGGCTCCACCCAGGAAGGAAGAGCAGTTGGCCTTGCAATCCCATAGGGCTAATTACTTTGCATAGCAAACCAGGTACAGACTCCGAACAACTAACACAGATTCCTGTGCCATGACTAAGGATTTCGTAATTCTGACATGATTCAAGTGGGTAGCCCTGTTGGTCTGTCTGAAGCAGCACAACAAAATCGGAGTCCAGTGCCACTGGACTCTGATTATGTTGTGCTAATTCTGACATGCTAGGCTTTCTCAACCAGAATTTCACATATATATATTGGGTGATATGACCATACCCCCCTCCCCACTTCTAAAATGGCCACTGATGGGCCTGGAGAGGGTGGGAAAGGGAGTGGCCCCAGGGGGTGAGTATACAACTATGCTTCCCAAATATATTCCGCATGATTGCCCCAGTCCTGCCGTTGATAGAATCATAGAATCATAGAGTTGGAAGGGGCCATACAGGCCATCTAGTCCAACCCCCTGCTCAATGCAGGATTAGCCCTAAGCATCCTAAAGCATCCAAGAAAAGTGTGTATCCAACCTTTGCTTGAAGACTGCCAGTGAGGGGGAGCTCACCACCTCCTTAGGCAACCCATTCCACTGCTGAACTACTCTGACTGTGAAAATTTTTTTCCTGATATCTAGCCTATATCGTTGTACTTGAAGTTTAAACCCATTACTGCGTGTCCTCTCCTCTGCAGCCAACAGAAACAGCATCCTGCCCTCCTCCAAGTGACAACCTTTCAAATACTTAAAGGGGGCCATCATGTCCCCTCTCAACCTCCTTTTCTCCAGGCTGAACATTCCCAAGTCCCTCAACCTATCTTCATAGGGCTTGGTCCCTTGGCCCCAGATCATCCTCATTGCTCTCCTCTGTACCCTTTCAATTTTATCTACGTCTTTCTTGAAGTGAGGCCTCCAGAACTACACACAGTACTCCAGGTGTGGTCTGACCAGTTACGTATACAATGGGACTATGACATCTTGTGATTTTGATGTGATGCCTCTGTTGATACAGCCCAAAATGGCGTTTGCCTTTTTTACCGCTGCATCACACTGCCTGCTCATGTTTAGTTTACAATCCACAAGTACCCCAAGGTCTCGTTCAAACACAGTGCTACCTAGAAGCGTATCCCCCATCCAGTAGGCATGCTTTTCATTTTTCTGACCCAGATGCAGAACTTTACACATCTTTATTAAATTGCATATTGTTCTCATTTGCCCATTTTTCCATTGTGTTCAGATCTCGTTGAACTCTGTCTCTATCTTCCGGAGTATTTGCCAGTCCTCCCAATTTGGTGTCATCTGCAAACTTGATGAGTAGTCCCTTCACCCCCTCATCTAGATCATTAATAAATATGTTAAAAAGTACCGGGCCAAGCACTGAGCCCTGAGATACCCCGCTACTCACCTCTCTCCAGTCTGATGAAACACCATTGACAACAACTCTTTGAGTGCGGTTCTCTAACCAATTCCCTATCCACCTGACTATCTGAAAATCCAGATTGCAGTCCTTCAATTTATCCATCAGAACATCATAGGGCACCTTGTCAAAAGCTTTACTAAAATCCAAGTAAATGACATCAACCGAATTTCCACGATCCAGCAAACTTGTTACTTGGTCAAAAAAGAAAACCAGGTTGGTCTGGCAAGACCTGTTGTAGATAAGTCCATGCTGACTTCCTTGGATCACCAAATTGTCCTCCAGATGTTTGCAGATCACTCCGTTTAATATCTGCTCCATTATCTACCCCACAACAGAGGTCAGACTCATTGGTCTGTAGTTTCCCGAGTCATCCTTCCTCCCTTTTTTGAAGATCGGAATAACGTTTGCTCTCTTCCAGTCCTCCGGGATATCTCCAGTCCTTAAAGAGGTCCCGAAGATGATGGACAAGGGCCGTGCAAGTTCTCTGGAAAGTTCTTTGAGCACTCTCGGGTGCATTTCATCCGGCCCAGGGGATTTGAACTCACCCAGTGCAGCTAAATGCCTCTTGACAACCTCTCTATCCATGTTAACCTGCCACCCAGACACTATCCTTTGGCTACTGCCATCTCTAGAGGTCAGACTCACTGGTCTGTAGTTTCCCGGGGATCCTTCCTCCCTTTTTTGAAGATCGGAATAACGTTTGATCAAAGCCTGAACAATGTTTCAGAGGTTTTTCAATGGTCAAGAAAGTTGAGAAACCCTGTGCTGTTGGAATGGCATGCTGCAATGAGCAGGAGCACAATCCAAACTCCACAGAATACGTTAAGCCACCACTGCTGCACTCCACAGCTCCTTGCCCAGTTTTCCCTGCCACATCTGTACAGAGCAAGAAAAGATGGCATGGACACAGGGTCTGGGGCAGGGAAAGTGCCACAAGTGTTACTGAACGGTGCAGAAAGAGAGGCTGGTAGAAAGGCAGACAGTGGATGGGGGGCATGAGGGATGTAAAGACATAGGCAGGGAAGGGGAGAGGAGGAGCTGTGGGTAAGCTGTGCAACTGGACTTCAAGGTATCTGTGCCTAATAGCAGCATAAGAAGCTGAAATTCTCCATCTCTGCATCTGTAAAAGATGTGAACAGCTGCTGCTTAGACACAGAAATAAATGAAGCTACAAGTGAGTAGATTTGTTTGCCTGTGGAGTATCTCTCAGTGTCTCTCCTTGAGCAGGTCCATCCATTCTCAACACTTCAAAGATGATAGAATGAGAGAAAGGGGCTAAACCAGGGGACCATAGAGTTCATGAACCCCCTTTAGAATACTGATACAGAGTAATGCAATCACAAAATGGCTGGTGCTTAAGGCAGAGCCAATCTCAAAATGACAGAAAATGTGCATATCATGAACAGTAATTCTTAAATACATGCAGAGTCAGAGCTTGGAATCCTTTAAAATAAAGCATATTTTCTTTCTTACACACAACTCATTAAGTCCTGCAGTGCAGTGGTGGCAGCTGTTATCAAAGCAATGTGGTTTTTATGAAATGCAGGGCCTGCAAAAGGGAACTCTTCTGCCAGTTTTGGTTGAGGTCGATCTGAATTCAATCACTTCCCACTGGCCCCTGAGCCCCCCGTCCCATGGAAACCACCACTGACATGTCCATCCTGCGGGGCCATCAGTATGTTTCCATTAAATGGATGTTTTCTCCTGTCTGCCTCCACATTCAACATTCCAGGAATGTAAATAGCCTGGATGAAAGCGCAAAAATTCAATACAACTGACGAGTCAGCTACAAAATGGCTGCCATGAGAAGGGGAGGAGACAGCTACAAAATGGCTGCCTAGGGAAGGGGAGGAGTCAGCTACAAAATGTCTGCCAATAGAAGGGGAGGAGTCACCTACAACATGACTGCCTAGGGGACAAGTCAGCTACAAAATGGCTGCCATGAGAAGTGGAGGACTCAGCTATAAAATGGCTGCCTAGGGGAGGTATCAGCTACAAAATGTCTGCTTAGGGAAGGAGTCAGCTACAAAATGGCTGCCTAGGGAAGGGAAGGAGTCAGCAACAAAATGGCTACCTAGGGAAGGGGAGGAGTCAGCTACAAAATGGCTGCCTAGGGAAGGGGAGGAGTCAGCTACAAAATGGCTGCCATGAGTCAGTTATAAAATGGCTGCCATGAGGAGAGTAGTCAGCTACAACATGTCCGCCAATAGAAGGGGAGGAGTCAGCTACAAAATGGCTGCCTAGGGAAGGGGAGGAGTCAGCTACAAAATGGCTGCCATGTGAAGACGAGCAGTCGGCTACAAAATGGCTGCCTATGGATGGCGAGGAGTCAGCTACAAAATGGCTACGTAGGGAAGGGGAGGAGTCAGGTACAAAGCGGCTGCCATGAGAAGTGAAGGATTCAGCTACAAAATGGCTGCTTAGGGAAGGGGAGGAGTCAGCTACAAAATGGCTGCCATGAGTAAGTTATAAAATAGATGCCATGAGGAGAGTAGTCAGCTACAAAATGTGTGCCAATAGAAGGGGAGGAGCCAGATACAAAATGGCTGTCATGAGAAGGGAGGAGTGACCTCCAAAATGTCTGCCTAGGGGAGGAGTCAGCTACAAAATGGCTGCCTATGGATGGAGAGGAGTCAGCTACAAAATGGCTACCTAGGTAAGGGCAGCTCCAAAATGGCTGACATGAGAAGGGGGGAATCAACTACTAAATAGCTGCCAATAGAAGGGGAGGAGTCAGCTCCAAAATGTCTGCATAGGGGGACACGTCAGCTCCAAAATGGCTACCTAGGGGAGGAGTCAGCTACAAAACAGCTGCCATGAGGAGAGTAGTAAGCTACAAAATGTCTGCCAATACTAGTGGAGGAGTCAGTTACAAAGTGGCTGCCTAGGGAAGGGAAGGAGTAAGTTACAAAATGGCTGCCTAGGGAAGAGGAGGGGTCAGCTACAAAATGGCTGCCATGAGTAAGTTATAAAACCCTTACCCTAACCCTAACCTTACTGTAGCAGGGAAGGACATGTTTTTGGTGAGCTCTTAGGCCCAACAGCCAATTTCTCCTGCCATAGAAAGGTGACGAATCAGCTACAAAATGGCTGCCATCTGAAGTGGAGCAGTCAGCTACAAAATGGCTGCCATAGGCAGGGTGGGGCCAAGTACAAAATGGCTGCCTTGGCGAGGGGAAGAGTCAGCTACAAAATGTCTACAACTCCATAACCATTCATTTATTACCAACACATGCTAACTGAGAGAATGAAAGAACACAGAGAAAGAGAACGGGGGGGGGGGGGGAAATATTTTGGCATTTTCCCTTTATCTAACCCTTTCACCACCTATATAAAGGGAAATGATTAACAAGGTGGGGTTGTCGACCCAAAATGATTCAAAGGGATTATAATACAACAGCAAATTAAAATTAATCACAATGTCTTATTCACAAACTTTCTCATTCGTTGCCTAAAACTTTAAAACAATACACCTTTTGTCAGAGATTTCCAGAAGAGAGTTACTCAAGAAACATTATGGCACAATCTGTTCTATTAGGTTTCAGCGCTCAAATATTTTCTCACAAGTATGCAAATACACACATACAAAAGATTTAACTTCTTTAAATGTTTTGAGAATATCTCACCCAATCCTTACCACTATTTCGCTCCCTTATATATTCGGGAAACAGCCTCCTGGGAAGAGACTGTCCAGGGCCCTGTCTGTCCAGGTCCACCCTGATTGGCAATCCCCTTCCAGCTCCCACCCTCCCTCACTGCTAGAAGCCTTGTGGCTGCAGCCTCCATTGTCGCCCACGAGGAGACGGGCAGTGACAGGACAGGATGATTTTATGAACTTTGACAGATGTCACTGGGTGGGCAGGAAGGGATGCGCCATTGTTTTTCTCTTGTGGCCCTTCTTGGCATACACAGGGAATTACTGATTGTCACTGTGGGAATTCCCTCCAGCCTAGGCAGAATTCTGGAGAATTTTGGTGGTAGGACAGAAAACTTGGGCATGAAATTGGGATCACTTTGGGAGGCAAGTAGCTGTGAATTCCTGCAGAGTGCAGGGGGGGTGATTAGATGACCCTCGAGGTCCTGTCCAACTCTATGATTCCCATACGTCCCACTGTATTGGTGGATAGTGGTCCATGGTGCTGCAGACCAAACTGAGTCAGGAGAAGGAGCCTTCATCATACCCTCAGTCAGAATCAGTTGAAAATGGAGAAACAGGAAATTCTAAGGTGCAACCTTTCCCTGGCTAGAAGGCCCACCAGATATTTGCAAAGGAATTAGCAGTTTTCCCTCTGTCACGCTCTGGGCCTTTTTCTATTCTGCCGCAGGCAAAACTGACTCAAGGGGGAAAGAGTGTTCATGACACTGTCACACCTCAGTTGGAAAGTGGTAAGGGTCAATTTTAAGGTGCAACCTCTCTCTGGCTGAGTGACCCACCAAACACCTGCACAGAAATTAGGAGGTTTCCCTCCATGAAGCTCTGGGCCTTCTTTCGTAAAATTATGGGTGTTTTCTCTTTAGCTGCAGGCAAAGGGGAAAGAACCATCATCATCCGCAGTCACAACACAGTTGAAACGGGGGAAGTGGGATTATTAAGGTGCAACCTCTTCCTGACTGCTAGACCCACCACATAAATAAATGTTGTGCTGTGCTTCAGAATCATGTATTTGGGCTGTAGTTTTGCCTCAAAAAGAAGAGCCTCTTGTGGCGCAGAGTGGTAAGGCAGCAGACATGCAGTCTGAGGCTTTGCCCAGGAGGCTGGGAGTTCAATCCCAGCAGCCGGCTCAAGGTTGACTCAGCCTTCCATCCTTCCGAGGTCGGTAAAATGAGTACCCAGCTTGCAGGCAGGTAAATGGTAATGACTGGGGAAGGCACTGGCAAACCACCCCGTATTGAGTCTGCCATGAAAACGCTAGAGGGCGTCACCCCAAGGGTCAGACATTGCACAGGGGATACCTTCACCTTTACCTTTTGCCTCAAAGCTGTGGGTGTGGGTTTTTAAAAAATTCAGTTTATGTCCATGGACTTGCCCCCTGGTACACCGAGGAGCTTCGCAACAAGAAACGGGAACTGAGACGGCTAGAGCGAGTTTGGAGGAAGACTCGTGACGAAGCCTCGAGAACATCTTATAGAATGCAGATGAAGGCCTATGAGATGGCAGTAAAGTCAGTAAAATGCAATTTTTACTCGGCTACAATCGCATCTGCAGACTCACACCCGGCTCAATTGTTTAAGGTAGTTCGATCCCTCACTGCCCTGGTTGAAGGGCAACAAAACAGTAGCCAATTGGACATCAGCTGTTAGGTATTTGTGAGTCATTTTGCAGATAAAATCTCGACACTCCGCCATGACCTCCCACCAACCTTAGATACAAAAAGTGAACTAGAGGCCCCTTGGCCGTCTTTGGAGAAAACTATGAGTAACTTCAGACGACTCACGCTTGACCGAAGTGGACAGGATACTAGCAAAACCAAGGCCAACCACATGTCCACTAGACCCTTGAACATCCTGGCTCTTAAAAACAGCTAGCATAAGGATAAAGGGCCCCCTCCAGGAGATAATCAACCTATGTCTCACAATGGGAGAATTCCCGGAGGGATTGAAAGAGGCTGTGGTCCGCAAGAGCCTAACAATTACAGACCCGTCTCGCATTTAGCGTTTCTGGGGAAGATGATTGAAAGGGCAGTCGCAAAACAACTGACGGAATACCTGGAAGAAGCTTCGGTCCTAGACCCATCCCAGTCAGGTTTCCGGCCTGGCCATGGGGTAGAGACAGTGCTAGTTGCCCTGATGGACGACCTCCGTCGCCAGTTGGATCAAGGCGGGTCGGCACTGCTGATATTACTAGACCTCTCAGCAGCGTTCGACACAGTCGACCATGAGCTTCTAGCTCGCCGCCTCATTGATGCCAGAGTACAAGGGACAGCCCTTCAATGGCTGATCTCCTTCCTCCAGGATCATGGACAGAGGGTAGCAATAGGAGAAAGAACATCAGACCGCTGACAACTTACTTGTGGAGTCCCACAGGGAGCGGTCCTCTCTCCTATCTTATTCAACATCTTTATGCGCCCTCTTGCACAACTGGTACAGAAGTTTGGACTGGGTTGCCATCAATATGCAGATGACACCCAGCTCCTCCTCCTGATGGATGGCCGCCCTGACTTTCCCCCAGAAGCATTAGCCAGCTGCCTAGAAGCAGTGACGAGATGGCTCAAGCAAAGTCGTCTGAAGCTCAATCATAGAATCATAGAATCATAGAGTTGGAAGGGGCCATACAGGCCATCTAGTCCAACCCCCTGCTCAACGCAGGATCAGCCCTAAGCATCCTAAAGCATCCAAGAAAAGTGTGTATCCAACCTTTGCTTGAAGACTGCCAGTGAGGGGGAGCTCACCACCTCCTTAGGCAGCCTATTCCACTGCTGAACTACTCTGACTGTGAAATTTTTTTTCCTGATATCTAGCCTATATCGTTGTACTTGAAGTTTAAACCCATTACTGCGTGTCCTCTCCTCTGCAGCCAATCCTTCAAAGACGGAGGTCCTGTGGCTGGGTAGGAAGGGCCCATGTGAGGAAGCGCGCCTGCCTGCCCTGGATGGTGTGCAGCTCTCTATGGCTCACTCCGCCAGGAACCTAGGCGTGATTCTGGACACTTCCCTCACAATGGAAGCTCAGATCACAAAGATAGGGCGGCTGGCATTCTACCACCTCTGCCAAGCCAAGCTACTAGCGCCCTACCTGGCCCCAGAACACCTAGCCACAGTGATCCATGCGACAGTCACCTCTAGACTGGACTTCTGTAACTCGCTCTACGCAGGCCTGCCCTTAGTCTTAGCAGCCAGGATCCTCACTGCAACACCGTGGAGGTCCCACATCCGGCCCATTCTCCATAAACTGCAGTGATTGCCAGTTGAATTCGGGATCAGACTAAAGGTTCTGATAATTACCTTCGACGCCATACGCGGTCAGGGCCCAGTGTACCTCCCTGCCCCCAAAAGAGCCCTGCGCTCCACTGCTACCAACCAGCTAAAGGTCCCTGGCCCTAAAGAAGTCCGCCTGGTCTCAACCAGGGCCAGAGCATTCTCTGTTCTGGCCCCCACCTGGTGGAACGAGCTCCCGGAGAAGATCAGGGCCCTGACGGAGCTTAAACAGTTCCACAGGGCTTGCAAGGAGTTCTTCCGCCAGGCATTCAGTTGAGACCAGATATATATAACCAACAGCGACCAAAGGGCCCCTGCACCCCGCCCCCCCTCAGAACACCACCTATACACTCTGGACCTGTTTGTATGTTGCAACGTTGTATTCTTTATTGGTTATACAATTATGTTATATATGTTTACAATTATCAGTTATTATTGCACAGTTACCCAATGGTTTTATAAGACTGTTCCATGTATTGTGTTATTATGTAAACCGCCCTGAGCCCCCGGGGAGGGCGGTATATAAATATAATAAATAAATAAATAAATAAATAAATAAATAAATAAATAAATAAATAAATAGATAAATATGTTATTTCATGGTGAATTGGAGTGCTACAATGCAAGAATTTTTATCATCTATTGGATTCTGTGACTTGGGAATCATGTGTTTACTCTGTGGTGTCACCACAAAGATCTGAAACCATGAGTTTTGTGGTTCAAGTTCATAGAATCATATAGTTGGAAGGAGCCATACAGGCCATCTAGTCCAACCCCCTGCTCAACGCAGGATCATCCCAAAGCATCCTAAAGCATCCAAGAAAAGTGTATATCCAACCTTTGCTTGAAGACTGCCAGTGAGGGGGAGCTCACCACCTCCTTAGGCAGCCTATTCCACTGCCGAACTACTCTCACTGTGAAAATTTTTTTCCTGATATCTAGCCTATATCGTTGTACTTGTAGTTTAAATCCATTACTGCATGTCCTTTCCTCTGCAGCCAATGGGAACCGCATCCTGCCCTCCTCCAAATGACAACCTTTCAAATACTTAAAGAGGGCTATCATGTCACCTCTCAACCTCCTTTTCTCCAGGCTGAACATTCCGAAGTCCCCTATCTTCATAAGGCTTGGTACCTTGGCCCCAGATCATCCTCATCGCCCTCCTCTGTACCCTTTCAATTTTATCTGCGTCCTTCTTGAAGTGAGGCCTCCAGAACTGCACACAGTAATCCAGGTGTGGTCTGACCAGTGCCGTATACAATGGGACTATGACATCTTGTGATTTTGATGTGATGCCCCTGTTGATACAGCCCAAAATGGCATTTGCCTTTTTTACCGCTGCATCACACTGCCTGCTCATGTTTAGTTTACAATCCACAAGTACCCCAAGGTCTCGTTCACACAGTGTCACCTAGAAGCGTATCCCCCATCCAGTAGGCATGCTTTTCATTTTTCTGACCCAGATGCAGAACTTTACACTTATCTTTATTAAATTGCATCTTGTTCTCAATTGCCCATTTTTCCATTGTGGCCATCGACATATTTGTTGTGGCCATCAAGTTGTGGCCATCAACACGATATTTGCTTTGATGGTGAGTGTGGAATGACCCAGTGCGACAATCCATATTTCAGTCATGTTTTTGCTCCCTAGTGTCGCTACTAAAATAGGGATCCATGATTTTAGTGATGTGCATTGTGACCATAGACATGTGATTTGATAGTGTTTTGAGGTGATCCAATGCAAAATCTCTGAAGATCCATCAGGTTCTGTGCTTTGCAGTCATGCTTTTTCCTCTGTATCACCAGTAAGATGTGGATCTGTGATTTTTGTAGTGTGTTGACATTTTAGGTGAACGAAGGGTAAATTTGGGATGATCTAAAGCAGTCCTTCTCAACCGTTTAAACCAGGGGTAGTCAAACTGCGGCCCTCCAGATGTCCATGGACTACAATTCCCAGGAGCCCCTGCCAGCATTCGCTGGCAGGGGCTCCTGGGAATTGTAGTCCATGGACATCTGGAGGGCCGCAGTTTGACTACCCCTGGTTTAAACCACCGAGACACCCCTGAAACATTCTACAAGCTTAAAGAAACTCCATGGTCAAAATGTACATTATCCCAAAATTATCTTATTTTGCTTGAGGCCGACCGACTCAAAACATTCTCCCCCCTCAGACACCCCTACTAAACAATTTGACCTCCCCAGGGATAGATCAGTGTTGTTGTTCTGCTGAAATACTGATTCAAGTGGGTAGCCATGTTGGTCTGAAGCAGCACAATAAAACAAAATCAGAGTCCAGTGGCACCTTTAAGACCAACAAAGATTTATTCAAAGTGTGAGCTTTCGAGTGCAAGCACTCTTCCTCAAACTATGGTCAGCATAGTCTGAGGAAGAGTACATGCACTCGAAAGCTCAGACCTTGAATAAATCTTTGTTGGTCTTAAAGTGCCACTGGACTCTGATTTTGTTTTATTGTTGAAATACTGTTCAGGTTGGCATGCTATGTTATGATTATCTGACAGATTGTTATAATGTTCTATGCAACTATTTTTACAGTGTTGTATGTAAACCACAGAGCAGTGTGGAAGGGTGGTATAAAAATCCAAACACATAAAAAGCCTGATCTAGACCAAAAAAACACATGAGGATCTTTGTATTTCAACTGTTTTTACACCCTTGTGGCCCCACAACATAGCACAATATTTGTGGTGCTGCCTACAGCATAACATGGTGGTCTATTTTGTTTCAGTGTAAACCTCGTATGATTTCATGAGGATCCTGCCTCGCATACCCGTTTTTCTGTTGCTGCTCTTGATCCATGTTCTTAATAGCCCAGTCCTGGCTTTCAAACGAGATGCTAATACTGGATTTGTAGGACAACTCTGCCACGTTCTTCCCTTTTTCGGACGGAAAGCTGGCTGGCTGTCTGGCCTCGGGCCCGCTGAGGAAAAGGCCGTCTGGAGCTAGACGCTGCAGGGGCCCCGCATTCGGGGGACGGGCGAGGCGAGCAGGCTCAGGCCGGGACGCAGACCTGTGGCTTCAATGGGGCGGAATTCCCAGGGCAGCGGCCCTGCAGCCCGCCAAACAGACGCTTTTCCCTCGGACGGGGCTCCTGGCCGGCTGGCTGGCAGGGAGTCTCTCGGCGGCCTCCCCCTCGCACCCCCGCGGGAGCACGACGACGCGTACGAGACGCCCGGGGGGAGGGGCCTTCCCGATGACTCCGCCCTCTCGACAAAGGCGCGCACCGCCTCCTCCGGGCGCCCGTAGCGCGTGACCGGCCCTCAGACCCAATCACTGCGCGAGCACTGGGTCACCGGGCCTCCGCCTCCCCGCGAGGGCCTCGCCGCTGCCTGCCTAGTTCGGGGGAGGATGGTCCTGCGCCGGCTGCTGCTCGCCCTGCTCAATGACCACCGTCTGCTGGACCGGCTCGCGGAAGCACGCCCTATCCGGATGGCCGCGCGGCTTACCGCCTCGGCCCTGACACGCGGACTGCGCCTGCGCGACTCCTTCCTCCGCGCGCTCAAGGAGGAGGCGGCGAGCGCCAAGGACGCCTGGCCCAACCAGCGGCGCGGGAAGGAGAAGGGGCGGGGCCCGTGACTCGCCTCTCGAGAGCGCCGGCCGCAGCCACGGGCCACAAGGGGGCGTGGCCAAGGACGACTGCGAGGGATCCTGCCCGCTGCTCCCGGCCGTCTTCCTCTCCTTCCCCCGGAGAGCCACAACACGCCGGCGAGGTAGGCCAGGTGGCGAGGACGCTTCGCAGCCCAACGGAATCGTCGTGACCCTCTGGCAGCCGACGGCCGCGCTCCCTTCTTCTGCGGGGGGCGGGGGAGACTCGAACCCAGGACTGGCGCCCCCCCCCCCCGCCGCCGCCGCCGCCGCCGCCGCCGCCGCCGCCGCCGCCCCCTGAAGAGGAGAGAGGCAGCCCAGCGGCAGGCCGAGGGAGGGGACTGCGGGGCGCCTCCCTCCCTCATGTGCTGCGCGAGACTTCTCCGCTGGACGGAGGGAGACCCTGCAGTGCCCCGCGGGGGGTTCCCGCCTCCCTCGGATCAACAGCGAGCCCTGTGAAGTTCTCTCGCATGCGAACAAAAGCAATTAAAGTCATACAATGCTAGCTGGAGGGAAACCGTGTCAGACTATTGCATTTTTAAACGCTTAGAAAGGGAAGGTAAACCGCTGCCTACATGCGTGGAAATAAGAGGAGATTGTACTCCCCTCGTTTCCGGTTCAGGGCGGTTTCCAGTCAAATTCTTATAACAATACAGAGTGCTTTATAATTATTAAACTGTTAACAATCCAAGCTTATGCTTTAACTGTGCAACCGTTCACTGCACAACTGTGGATTAATTTTTCTGAGAGAGTGCTGCCGGGTCAGGAGTTGCCCTGTGCTGTTTTCTCATTGAGTGCACTTTGGTGGCAGGCAGCAAGGGGGGGGGGTCTTCTGGGTGCTCTGTCTAGTGGATCACAGAAACATAGAGTTGGTAGCTCCTCCAGGGTCATCTAGTCCAACCCGTTGCACAATGCAGGAACTCACAACTACCTGCCTCCCACAGTGACACCAATTTCCTGCCCAAGTGAGTACCCCCCAAAAATTCTCCAGAATCGAGCCTGGAGGGAATTCAGCTACTGTCCCACAGTGGTGATCAACAATTCCCTGGGTATACAAGGAAAGGCAACAAGAGACAAATACTGGCACATCCCATCCTGCCCACCCACTCATCGCAGCACAGGATCAACCTACAGCAGTGGTTCTCAACCTGGGGGTCGGGACAGGGCAAACAGCTTTTTTTGGGGGGGGCGCCATCCCCGCAACAGCCTTGGGGGGTAGATCGAGATAGAGCATTTGTCTGTCTGGAGCACCGGAAAAGAGCTAGATCATCATGGTGGGACAAGAGACAGAGCTGAACTGGGAAACCCTGGGGGGGCGGGGAGACCTATATACAATCATGAACAATAGATCTCCACACCATTGGTCAGTTTTGGTTTAATTTCTGTGGAAGAACACTTGCATAATTTTAAGATTGGGGGTCACCACAACATGAACTGTATCAAATGGTCATTGCATTAGGAAGGTTGAGAATCACTGGCCTACAGCATCCATGTCCAGCCACTTGTTGAAAATGCCAATGTCATAGAATCATAGAGTTGGAAGGGGCCATACAGACCATCTAGTCCAACCCCCTGCTCAATGCAGGATCAGCCCTAAGCATCCTAAAGTCATCAGTCATCATGTAGTTGGCTCAGCACTTCTGACTACAAAGCAATCTCATTGTACTAATTTGTTTGGGAGTATCAGACTTCAGGAGTGACAGCTGATTCATGTGATTTTTATCCTTTTATCATAGCCAGAAAACAGGTTGCATTGAGATAAACTGCAGCATTCTACTTCTGCATTATTCTTTTACTGAGACAACTAGAGTTTGACTCTGGATGAACACAGCTTTGATAGTCAAACTGGTATCTTAGCCAAACTGACCTACTATGAGTGGTTTACACTGAAGCACCTTTAATGTCAGCTTACCAGTATTGAATGCCTCAAACAAAAATCACTTGGTACCTTTAAGGCAATCTAGATTTCTTACTCCAGAAGTTTTCAATAGGGCTACATCTAAAGATACAAAAGGATGAGGCAGAAGGACTTGGCCATGGTCAGATGGTGAAGGAGTTACTCTTTGCCAACCAGGGTACTGGAGGAGACGGTGCCCAAGGCTTCAGTTAGGATGGTATAGGTAGGCAAAGGACCATGCAAATATTGCCTTGCAGGGGGCAAGATGGGGTTAAGTAGTTTATCTGAGAAGGATGAGAAATGTTGCAGAAGAGTAGGTCTAGGACTAATATGCAAAAGCCTACTCAGCAGCTGAGTCATCAGTTGGACCATTGGCTCCTCCAAGCAGCTGCCACCTATTCACACACAATAACCCCCCCTCTTTTTAGCCCAGGTCAGAGAGGGACAGATCCAAAGGCAGCCCATGAGGTTCCAGGGTATGTGAGAGAGCCAACTGATACCTCCCAGACTCTCCAGGACTCTAGCGCCAGTATACCACAGTCACTTTGTCACAAGAACAACTGGAATGGCTTGATGAAGGTAAGGAACATGAACTTATATTTGTTCTATATAAAGCAAAATTGCATGTAACACCTAGACTCAACTGTAGTAAGATGTTTAATGAACACACACAAAAGGGTCTCAAGGTTTTACTGGAAAAGGTACAGTGCTGTTTGGCAAACCCAAACAAACTGGGGAAACCCAAACAAAAGAAACAATAAAATTGGTTACCCAATGTCTGGATGAAAGAAAATTACAAGGAATAAAATATGTTATTTTTCTAGGTGAACTTTGCTTCTAAGTTCTGTATGGCACAAAAGTTTTAATATAGCTATTCTAAGGATCATATAGCCTCTTCACTGGATCAGCCAAATTTCTTTGCCTCCAGTTTGCCTTTGGGGGAAAGAAGAAATCTGTGGGATAGTTTCAGATGATCTAACAAGAAAAATGAGAATAGACACTGGGGCACTGAGAGATTACTGCAGAAATAGGCTATGTCTAAAAAAAGCTCCAGAAATGTTCCCTTACAATGGGAAGTTCAAAAGATAGGTGGTTTGGTTTATGGCTTTGCTACTGTCACCAGCCGTGCTCCTCGGGCGTGGCAGATTGGGACGGGAAGGGCTGTTGGCGTATCTCTGGCAGTCTTCAAGCAAAGGTTGGATACACACTTTTCTTGGATGCTTTAGGATGCTTAGGGCTGATCCTGCGTCGAGCAGGAGGTTGGACTAGATGGCCTGTATGGCCCCTTCCAACTCTACGATTCTATGATTCTATGATCTCCCATGCGGCGAGAGCCCGTAGCAGGGCAAGCAACCCCGGGAAGGCCGCTGCTGGCGGGCACTGACCTGCGGAGGCGGCAGCCTGTTGAAGCGTCAGGGAACGGGGCGAGTGAGCAAAGTGCCCTACTCAGCGGCCAGGAACCTTCAGGCTGGGAGAGTGGGCAAGCGGCCTGCCAGTGCGGAAGAGCTGGACGGACTGGGTGTTCCAGTGTCCGGGTCAGAGCACGGACACCACCCGGACAGACCCACCCAGCTGGCCTTTTCAAAAATATATATTGGAACTTATGGTAAGGATTCTCACATAGAAATTATTGAAGAATTATATTCTTTATATTCGTTTTCAGGCCATATAATCAACCTGACTTGGCACTAACATATTTATATATGATTGTGTGTATGTATACAATCGTTTGACCACTGAGGAAGGCCCCAAAATGTTTTTGCTCCTGTCTTAATGTAGTTTGAGGCCTAGAGATATTGAATTGCATCATGTTCTATAATTTTTGGAATCCTTAGGACTCGCTACTTTGGACTCGCTACTTCATGAGTGGAATGTGCCTGTGTTTTTAAAGTATAGTTTTAGCACACTTTGGAATAAATATATTTATTTTGTTTAATTTATTTCTCATAAATAAATTTTATTTTACCCAACTTTTGGGCACCCAACTAGTGTTACCAAAACATCCACCTGAACACACATAAGGGTCTGAACATCTAATGGATATGGACTTAGAAGAATTTTGGAGAGAAAGACATGTAGTGGGCAAACTGAGGCTTCCACATTCTGCATCAGTTCGTTTGTTGACCCACTGAGTTACTTCTGGAAGGCAGCAAACTTCAAACGTGACTCAGTCATAGAGAAATGGATGCCCTTGAGGCAAAACAGTGGAAAATAGACCCTACAAGCCTGGGATATGCTACTTATAACTACTCTCCCCAAATAGTTAAATAAATGGCAAACATTTTAATGTTTATGAATTAGGAATGCTTTCCTATCTTAATTGGAGCTTCATGGTCCCTGTCATACATACTAAGCTTCATGCTTACCGCACTGTGCACAATCTTAACATTAACACACTCTCAGAAAGCCCTCCTGTGTACTAGAGACATGCATTGTGTCTGATAGGAGCTGGAGGAAATCAAATGTTTACCCAGGCCAAACAAAGACCCTACTGGATTTGCTGATTTCATCGCTGTAGAAGAATTTGTTAGGTTCCCCCAGTTGCATTCTCTTTTGTTGCATGTTGAAGTACTGATCACAAAGAACAGAGTCTTATGAGAGTAAAACCTGCCATCAGCAGAAGAAAGATGTTCATGGATTCCATGCCTGCAATTAGATATAGACCATAAGAACAGATAATAACAAGAATAATAATAGAATCATAGAGTTGGAAGGAGTCATCTAGTCCAAACCACTGCTCAATGCAGGATTGGCCTAAAACATCCAGGATAAGTATCTGTCCAGCTGTTGCTTTAATACGGCCAATGAGGGGGAGCTGGCCATCTCTGGGAAGTCCATTCCACTGCTGAACTACTCTGACTGAAAATTTTCTTCCTGATATCTAGCTGGTACCGTTCTACAAGTACTTTAAAGCCATTAATAAACTTTATTTCTGTAGCCCACCCTTCCTCAGTAGCTAAGGATGGGTGACAACGTAGTTTAAAACACTCACAATCATATAATCACTAAAGCGTATTTGTAATTTACAGTAACCCGCAAGTAATTTCAACAGGGGGGTTAAAACTTTTTCTGGGCAGGTCTGCTCTCCATTTCACCAGTGACATCTGGGTCACAAAACTGAGAAACATACATACTAGATGGGAGATACACATCTGGGGAGCAGTATGTGTGAATGTGATTTTGGGGTACTTCTAGAATCTAAATCAATGGTTCTCAACCTGCAGATCAGGACCCCTTTGGGAGTCTTAACAACCCTTGCACAGGGGTTGCAGCAGGCAAGCAGCTTGGCGGAGGGGGAAGAGTGTTTGTCTATCAGTTGAGCTCAGACAACTGAGAGCACGTGGAGAAAGCTGCTGGGGAGGGCTGCTGCTGCTGCTGCTGCTGCTGCTGCTGACCAGGTGAGGCTGTTGTGGTGCTGAGTGAGGTAATTGCTGGGTGATTGCTGGGAGGATTAAAAAGGGCTGCTCCTCGCCAGAGGCTCTTAGCCTGGGGTTCTTGGCCTAGCAATTAGAATCATCAGTAGATTATATTTCCCTAGAACAAGATGCAATTTAATAAAGATGTGGACAAAATAGAGAGGGTGCAGAGGAGAGCAAGGAGGATAATCCAGGGCCTAGGGACTAAGCCCTATGAGGCAAGGTTGAGGGATTTGGGTATGTGTATCCTGAAGAAGAAGAAGCTGATAGGGGGGCATGATTGCTGTTAGTATCTGAAATTATTATTATTATTTATTTATTTATTTATTTATTTAATTTTTAGACAGCCCTTCTCCAAATAGGGCTCAGGATGGTTTAACATAAACAGTTAAAACACAATAAAATCCCCATAAAAACCCCAATTTACGTCAAACAACATGTCACATGTACCATATAAGCGGCGGTGGTCACAATTCTAATCATATTTACCCAACTTCCCCCAAATTCAGCCTGGTGGGGAGAATAATATTCAGGAAAAGGGTGGCGCAAATGCAATAGATCTAACAATGATATCAATATTAGAGATCTCAATATTGGAGGGGATCCTCCAATGGATTAGTGGAAGAGCTGCCCTGCCTTCAACCATATGCCTGGCGGAAGAGCTCCGTCTTGCAGGCCCTGCGGAAAGCTGGTAGATCCCGCAGGGCCCTTAACTCTTCTGGGAGTTCATTCCACCAGGTTGGGGCCAGGACTGAAAAGGCCCTGGCCCGGGTCGAGGCCAGGCAAACATCCCGTGGGCCCGGGACAACCAGTAAATTCATACCCGCAGAGCGGAGTGCTCTGCGGGGGGCATAAGCACCCAAGTGGTCCCGCAGGTAGATGGGACCCAGGCCGCGTATAGCCTTAAAGGTCAATACCAATACCTTGAATCTGATTCGGAAACAGACTGGTAACCAGTGCAGATGACAAAGCACCAGCTGAATGTGGGCCCTCAAAGGTGTTCTAGTGAGGACCCTGGCAGCTGCATTCTGGACCAGCTGTAACTTCCAAGTCAAAGACAAGGGAAGGCCCGCGTAGTAGAAATGCTGTTACTTAGAGGAGGGCAGGGAACAGTTCCTATTGGCAGCAGAGGATAGGACCTACAGTAATGGATTTAAATTACATTAGTATGGTACCACCTAGATAACAGGAAAAAAAATTCAGAGTAGTTGAGCAGTGGAAACGGCTCTAGCAACCGAGGTGGTGAGCTTCCCCTCAATGGCAGCTTTTAAGCAGTGGCTGGACAGATACTTTTCATGGATGCCTTAGGCTTATTCTGAACTGAGCAGGGGACTGGATCACCTGTATGGCCTCTTTCAATTCTATAATTCTATGTGTGGTGATGAACCCTCCCGCCACGGGTGAACCTGTTGCTCTTATTCCAGGCTTCTATTCCAGGTTCATTGTTCTGAGGGTCAGTAGCCCCAGTGCACACATGCACCCATGCCAAAATACATCAAGGGCAGAAACACTTATCCCTTTTCAGGAAGAACTGTGTCACACCTCTAACTAGTATTTCATGTCTTAATTAAAAGCACAGTCCAAATGTCTCTTTTTGTCTGTCTCTCTGCACTGTCATGCACAATGTGAGGCAGAAAATGGCTTCCTATATTTGAAAATGAGGTTCACAAACGAGATTCTTGTCACATAACAGCAGCAAGCAACATAGACAAATATTTTTAAAGCCTATCATAGACACATACACTTCTGCCCCCAACAGCTGTCCATAGAGGGGGGGACCACACTGTATGTAAGGTTGAAACTAAGCACAGTGGCAGCTTGCAATAAGTAGGGGAGGGGTTGTGAGGTTTAACAATCCAACTCTGAAGCTCCACTTCTTCTGATTCCTACCAGGAGGCCAACCTTGCTGTTAGAACAGGGAGAAGATAAAAGTCTTGAGTCACACCCACCTGCTGCAGAACACTGGAGAGACTCCAAGCCTTCGAGAGACTCCAAGAACTGCTGCTCCAACCATGACATGTATGTTATTTTCTCCCCAACAGGCACAATTTCAATTGTGGAATCCCTGAAAATTAAATCCTGTCCTTGGAAATCAGTGGAACTGAACATTTTAAACCCATGTCCATTGTTGTCATCCCCAAAGAAATCCTAAAATCCAAAAAGAGATTTCTCGTTATACCTAGAAACTGCTCAAAGTTAACACACTAGTCTGTTGTTGTTATATTTCCATTAGCATGGGCTTCTGATACAACTTATAATGTGTCTGCTATTTTGTGACTGTTCATAGAATCATAGAGTTGGAAGGTATGTCCAGGGTCATCTAGATTCTAGACCACCCCCCTGCAGAATTCAAGTGATGGCCACAAAAGCCAAGCACCTACACAATGCATTCTGCCTACACACTTACAAACTGCCTATATTCACATAGTATTTTTGTCAAATGGCTATTTAGCCTCTGCTTTAAAACTTCCAAAGAAGAAGAACCTCCCACCTCCCGATGAAGCCTGTTCCACTGAGGAATCGCTCTTCCAGGTGTTTAGATGGAATTTCTTTTGAATTATTATTTTCATCCCATTGGTTCTGGTTCAACTCTCTGGGGCAACAGAAATAACTCTGCTCCATCCTCTATGCGACAGCCCTTCAAGTACTTGAAGATGGCTATCATATCACCTCTTCGTTGTTTTCTCTCCAGGCTAAACAGACCAAGCTCTCTCAACCTTTTCTGATACTTCTTGGTCTCCAAACCCCTCACCAGTTTTGTTGCACTCCAGTTTGTCTACATCCTTCTTCTAAGTGAGATCTAACCAGAGGAGAGGAGAGTGGTACCATCACCTCACGTACACTGGGCACTATACTCCTTTTCATATAGCCCCAAATCCCATTTGCCTTTTTAGCCACCGAGTCACACCAACTTAATACTGACCAACAGACAAGAGTTGGTGGATGAGGTGAAGGAGGTGGGGACCCTAGGGGGAAGTGACCATGTCCTCATAGAATTCCTTTTGAGATGGGGAGCCAAGGAAGCTTGTAGCCAGATGCGGATGTTGGATTTTCGTAGGGCAAACTTTAATAAACTCAGAGACATGATGAGTGTCATACCATAGCTGGAAGGGAAGGGAGCATGTGAAGGGTGGGCGCTACTCAAACAAGAGCTATTGCATGCTCAATCAATGACTATCCCAGAAAGACGAAAACACTGCAGGAGCTCTAAGAAGCCTATTTGGATGAACAGAGAACTTCAAGAAAGAAAAGGGAAATGTTCAGGAAATGGAGGGAAGGACAGAGCTCTAAAGAAGAGTACCTACAGGTTACTAGGCACTGTAGATCAATCATAAGAAAGGCCAAAGCTGAGAGTGAGCTAAGATTGGCCCCAGAAGCCCATTGTAACAAGAAAATATTTTTCAGTTATGTGAGGAGCAAACGTAAAGTAAAGGAGGCAATAGGCCCACTGTTGGGTGCAGATGGACAAAATCTAACGGAGGATGCAGAGAAAGCAGAAAGGCTCAGCGCCTATTTTACATCTGTTTTGTCCCACAGGTCAAAGGGTTTAGACACATCTAGAGATGGCAGTAGCCAAGGGATAGTGTCTGGGTGGCAGGTTGGCATAGACAGAGAGGTTGTCGAGAGGCATTTAGCTGCACTGGATGAGTTCAAATCCCATGGGCCAGATGAAATGCACCCGAGAGTGCTCAAAGAACTTTCTGGAGAACTTGCAGAACCCTTGTCCATCATCTTCGGGACCTCTTTAAGGACTGGAGATGTCCCGGAGGACTGGAAGAGAGCAAACGTTATTCTGATCTTCAAAAAAGTCCTCAGTCCGGTACTTTTTAACATATTTATTAATGATCTAGATGAGGGAGTTGAGGGACTACTCATCATGTTTGCAGATGACACCAAATTGGGAGGACTGGCAAATACTCCAGAAGATAGAGACAAAGTTCAAGATCTATATAAAATGGAAAAATGGGAAAATGAGATGCAATTTAATAAAGATAAATGTAAAGTTCTGCATCTGGGTCAGAAAAATGAAAAGCATACCTACTGGATGGGGGATACGCTTCTAGGTAACACTGTGTGTGAACGAGACCTTGGGGTACTTGTGGATTGTAAACTAAACATGAGCAGGCAGTGTGATGCAGCGGTAAAAAAGGCAAATGCCATTTTGGGCTGTATCAACAGAGGCATCACATCAAACTCACAAGATGTCATAGTCCCATTGTATACGGCACTGGTCAGACCACACCTGGAGTACTGTGTGCAGTTCTGGAGGCCTCACTTCAAGAAGGACGTAGATAAAATTGAAAGGGTACAGAGGAGAGCGACGAGGATGATTTGGGGCCAAGGGACCAAGCCCTATGAAGATAGGTTGAGGGACTTAGGGGACCCCTAGATCATGGTCAAGGTTCATACAGTTTATTATGCTGTTTTCATTACTGCTGCTTTTTTAGTATTTAAAATTGGGATCTTAGTGTTTTTGCTTGGTAGGTTGGTCTGAATACTATTCTGATACAAAGACGTAGTATCTTCCTGGAAATGATGGGGGCTGTGGCTTCTTCTCTGTGGCCTCAAGCCCAGCCTCTAATCCTGCCCTTCCCAGGATCCACCCCCAAGTCTCCAGGCATTTCACAACCTAGCAAATAAGAGGCGATAACTGAAGCTCCGGATCTTATCCAGTGCCTGTTTCAAATAAAGCCTTTGGTAAGCTCATATCGAAGCATCCAGACAGGTACCTGAGCCTTTCTGAGAAGTCCATACACAGCCACAGCATTGGTGTCTGGGTGGACCATAACAGCACGAGCAGGCACCTGGCCCCAGTGACACTCTGAAAACTGTCTGACTTCAGCACGGGCTCCATTGGGACACAACAGCTGGAAATCCATAGACCGCAGCTGGGAGGCCCAAGAGTCTGAGTTGTTACCTGGAAGGGAGAAACTGGCTCCATGAGGTGTTTAGAAAAGGGAAAGAAGGGTGGGTGGGGCTGCAGCAGTCCAAAACAGCATCATACCATCTGTGTTCTCAAAGACTGAAGAGTGCTTGACAAAGGCTACATCACCACGATGCTCAGCTAAACACCTGCAAAAATGAGACAGCCATGGATTGTTTCATGCAGTTTCATTACAAATGCAGATGAATTCAACATTTGCTGCTGCAGCAGCACACACCCCCCCCCCCAGTCCCTGCAAGAAACTCTCTTGAATCTGCTTGACTGGACAGCTTTACCAGATGTGAGCTCTGTATTTCAAGGCCTTCTCTGTACTCTTCCGGGGATATGGAGGGGAAATATCCCTTTGTGCATACAGCATTTGTCCTCAGCAGGGGGAAGGGGGAGGGCAATGGAACACTCCTCCTCCTAGGCTGTGGAACCACGTTTTGATTACTCTAGGTAATATCCATAAGGTATCTCAACCTGGCACAAAGAGATGTAGACCAGAATTGAACATAATTGCTGTATGTTCAGGTATCAGTACTTAACATGCTGGTGAGTACCCAAGAGAAAGGGCTGAAATAACCTGATGAACAGCCAGCAGAGAGAGATGAAGCAATGAAGAAGAGGGATCAGCCTGCACTCCAGAGCCAGATGGGGCAAAAATCACATTGGTTGGTTGAGAAGGCGTCTCCTCCCATTATTGAAACCAGGAACTTTGTACTTTATTTTAGGTATTTCTCGTTGTGCATTATAGCAATATAACATAAAATAAGTCACTAGAAACCAATACCATGATTAAGGCATGAATGGCAACTAATCAAACATTCATCAAAGGCCAACATCTTACTCATCAAATGCAAGAGTAACATGTTCTTCCTTCGAAGGTATGTTGTTTCAACCTAGATGGTATTCATCTAGGATGTCCAGAGGACTTGATTTATCTTGGCTAACCAGCTGGCTGGCCAGACATACTTGGTAAAAATCTCTGTTTTGTTTTTCATGGAATAGAATCATAGAATCATAGAGTTGGAAAGGGCCATACAGGCCATCTAGTTCAACCCCCTGCTCAACGCAGGAACGGCCCAAAGCATCCTAAAGAATCCAAGAAAAGTGTGTATCCAACCTTTGCTTGAAGACTGCCAGTGAGGGGGAGCTCACCACCTCCTTAGGCAGCCTATTCCACTGCTGAACTACTCTGACTGTGAATTTTTTTTTGCTGATATCTAGCGTATATCATTGTACTTGTAGTTTAAACCTGTGTGCAGTTCTGGAGGTCTCACTTCAAGAAGGACATAGATAAAATTGAAAGGGTACAGAAGAGAGCGACGAGGATGATCTGGGGCCAAGGGACCAAGCCCTATGAAGATAGGTTGAGGGACTTGGAAATGTTCAGCCTGGAGAAAAGGAGGTTTAGAGGGGACATAATAGCCCTCATTAAGTATTTGAAAGGTTGTCATTTGGAGGAGAGCAGGATGCTGTTCCCATTGGCTGCAGAGGAAAGGACACGCAGTAATGGGTTTAAACTACAAGTACAACGATATAGGCTAGATATCAGGAAAAAATTTTTTCACAGTCAGAGTAGTTCAGCAGTGGAATAGGCTGCCTAAGGAGGTGGTGAGCTCCCCCTCACTGGCAGTCTTCAAGCAAAGGTTGGATACACACTTTTCTTGGATGCTTTAGGATGCTTTGGGCTGATCCTGCGTTGAACAGGGGGTTGGACTAGATGGCCTGTATGGCCCCTTCCAACTCTATGATTCTGTGATTCTGTGAATGGCTCAGATCCCACATAAAGGAATCGAGCTCTCGTCTTCCTCCAGGGAGGCATAATTAAGATGGGGGCCTGCACGGATCTCAGCCACAAATATCCCCGTGCACTAGGGTGCAATGCAACATTGGCCTGATATTGTTGGCCTGTCGTGGTACTCTCAGCTGCTGGAAGGGAATGCGGTGCAAAAAAGGCGCAGGGTGCTGGGCCCTCATGATTGGACAGTGCACCTCCTCCACCCTCCAGTCATCCCTGAGTATGTTCAGTAGGGAGGGATGAGTTGGAGAAGGTGTTGCATTACACACACAAGGCTGACTGTGAAGAGCTCCAGGAGAACCTCCAAATCTGTGTGAGTGGGTGACAATATGGCACATTTATTTATATTTATTTATAGTTACATTTATTGACTGCCATTCCCGTATCCTGCCGGCTTGTGACAGTTTACAAGAATTTAAAATGATATAAAATACAATTACAAAAACGCAATCCTAGATCGGCAGCAAAACCCAATCTAAACCACCCCCTCCATTCAACCCACACAGCACATACAGACCCACACCACCATCGTGGGGGGGGAGTAACTTCTTCCTAGATAACCAACATATAGGGCCTAAACAGGGAAGGGACCCAATCTACCTGGACCAGCAGAATGCTGACAGCTCCATCTGGGCCCTCAGCTCTTGAGGGAACTGAAAAGGCCCAGGCCCTGGTGGAGGCCAGGGGACAGCCAACAGATTCAAACCCGCAGCGTGGGGGGCTCTGTGGCAGGCATCAGAGATGAGGGATGAGCAGGGTATAGCAAGTTACAGAAGTCTAGTCTGGAAGTGACCATTGCATAGATCACTGTGCCCAGGTGTTCTGGGGACAGGAGGGCATTAATAGCCTCACTTGGCGAAGACAGCAAAACACCACTTTGGCCACCTTCATCACCTGTGCCTCCATAGATAAAGAGACATCAGATATCACCCCCAAATTCCTGGCAGAAAGAACAGCTGTAAGGTGTACCCTGTCCAGTGAGAGTAAGCAAGCTTCCTGATCGTGTCCCGATCTACCAAGCCATAGGAACTCCATCTTGGAGGAATTGAGTTTCAGGCGATTCTGCCTGAGCCATCCAGCCACGGCTTCCAAAGATCTGGCAATGTTTCTAGGGGGGAGTCCGGCTGGCTGTCCATCAGGAAATAGAGCTGGGTGTCATCCACATACTGGTGACAACCCAGCCCATAACTCTGGACCAACTGGGCTAGAAGGCATATATAGATGTTAAAGAGTATATGGGGGAGTATCACCCCCCCATGGCACCCCACATGGGAGTACAAAGCCCGACTGATATGGGTCAAGGACCAAAGCTTCCTCCAAGAATGCCAGGAGCTGGTCCATGGTGGCCCACTCAACTATCTTGCCCAGAAACATTAAATGTGAGACTTGGTGGCAGCTGTCAGGATCCTGTGGGTCCATCGATGAAATTCAATGCTGGTAAATGTGAGGTGATGTACATTTGGGACAACAAATCCCATGCTGATTAATGCGATCTGAGCTGGTTGAGGCTAAAAGGGGAAAGGAACTTGGGGTCATAGTGGACAGCTCAATGAAACTGTCCACTCAGTGTGCTGCAGCAGTGAAAATGGCAAACTCTGTGTTGGGGATTGTTGGGGATGGGACTGACAATAAGAAAGCTGTTTAGATCTATTGTGCAACCTCATTTGGGATCCTGGGCACAGGTCTGGTCACCGTATCTCAAAAAGCACACTGCAAAGTAGGAAAAAGCTCATTAGCCAATCCCAGGGAACTGTGTGGTACTCCGGTTTCTAGAAACCCAGTACTTGGCATCCCCACGTGTTTCCCCCTTACCTGAAGGCTCCAGTATAGCCATAATAGCGCTCCTGGTTGCTGGCATGGCATTTATTGTCCCCATTGTTATCACCAATGCAGAGTTCACAAAGGCTGGCTGGATAATTGTCTCTCTCAGCAGCAGGAACACAACTGGCTGAGAAGAAGGCACTCACCGCTGGAATAAGAGGAGACTTTGCTGGTATTGCAACCGTGATGCTTGCTGGGAGGCTTTGTGACTCTGGGACTGGCCTCACCAGCCATCAGGTTTGGTGTCCACGAAATATATTCAAATTATATTCACATTTATTGTGCACAACTTAGAAAGGTAAAAAGTTAAAAATGTAGACAAAGCCCATAGGCTAACCATTCAATTCACAAAATATGCACATTCAATACTAAACTGTCTAGCATTCTATGGTGCATATTTTGTGAATTCTATGATTAGCCTATGGGCTTTGTTTATGAAGAAGAAGAAGAGTTGGTTAAGTGTAAAATGCCACTTTTCTCTACCTGAAGGAGTTTCAAAGCGGCTTCCAGTCGCCTTCCCTTTCCTCTCCCCACAACAGACTTCCTGTGAGGTGGGTGAGGCTGAGAGAGCCCTGATATTACTGCTCGGTCAGAACAGCTTTATCAGTGCTGTGCTGAGCCCAAGGTCACCCAGCTGGTTGCATGTAGGGGAGTGCAGAATCAAACCCTGCTCGCCAGATTAGAAGTCCACACTCCTAACCAGCACACCAAGCTGGCTTTAACCTAACCACTACACCAAGCTGTTTTTAATTTTATAAATTGTGCACAAAAATGTGAATATAGTTTGAATATATTTCATGGACACCTAACCTTTCGGGTCCTAAGTAGTGGTTGGTTAGGTTTGTTGTTTGTTGTTTGTTGTTACACTATCCCTGTTCGGGTTTTCTCTCCAGCTGTCAGCCTGGCTGGGGTTCCTGCTATCCTCACAGGACAGGTAGTGTGATGTGCTAAAGGAAGTCTAATGCCAGTCTTGTGCACTTGATGAGTTCACAGGCTGACTGCAGGACCAGAATCATAGAATCATAGAGTTGGAAGGGGCTATACAGGCCATCTAGTCCAACTCCCTGCTCAACGCAGGATCAGCCCAAAGCATCCTAAAGCATCCAAGAAAAGTGTGTATCCAACCTTTGCTTGAAGACTGCCAGTGAGGGGAAGCTCACCACCTCCCTAGGCAGCCTATTCCAGAGTGCTAAACTGACTGTGAACAATTTTTATCGTGATATCTAGCCTATATCGTTGTACTTGTAGTTTAAACCCATTACTGTGCGTCCTTTCCTCTCCAGCCAACAGAAACAGCATCCTGCCCTCCTCCAAGTGACAACCTTTCAAATAGTTAATGAGGGCTATCATGTCCCCTCTCAACCTCCTTTTCTCCAGACTGAACATTCCCAAGTCCCTCAACCTATCTTCATAGGGCTTGGTCCCTTGGCCCCAGATCATCTTCGTCGCTCTCCTCTGTACCCTTTAAATTTTATCTGCGTCCTCTTTGAAGTGAGGCCTCCAGAACTGCACTCAGTACTCCAGGTGTGGTCTGACCAGTGCCGTATACAATGGGACTATGACATCTTGTGGTTTTGATGTGATGCCCCTGTTGATACAGACCAAAATGGCATTTGCCTTTTTTACCGCTGAATCACACTGCCTGCTCATGTTTAGCTTACAATCCACAAGTACCCCAAGGTCTTGTTCACACACAGTGTTACCTAGAAGACACCATATTGGGAGGAGAAGCAAACAACCCAGAAGAAAGTTCAATGAGATTTGAACATGCTGGAAAAGTGGGCAAATGAGAACAAGATGCAGTTCAATAAGGAGAAGTGCAGAGTGGGTTACAAAATGGAGACGCATGCATACTGGATGGCAGATAACACTTTTGGGTAGCAGTATGTGCAAATAAGATCTTGAGGTACTTGTGTACTATAAGCTAAATCTGAGCAGACAGTGTGATGCAGCAGTAAGGAAGGCAAATGCATTATAAACAAGGCAAAAAATCCAGTGGCGCCTACAGCAGTGTATTGGCAGAAAGAACAGCCTGCCTCACCAATGGCCAGCTAAAAGATAAAAAGAAGAAGGCTTGAGCTATATCAACAGAGGCATCATATCCAGATCACAAGATGTCATAGTCTCACTGTATACCACATTGGTCAGACCCCACCTGGAGTCCTGGGTGAAATTCTGGAGGCCTCACTTGGAAAAGGACGTGGACAAAATTTAGAGGGTTCAGAGAAGAGCAACGAGGAAGATTGTGAAGAGCTACAGAAGGAGCTCTCTGAACTGTGTAAGCAAGCAGAAGCATGAAAAAAATTAAAAAGTATGAGATTAGCAAAAAATGGAACAAAATGCTAACTTTAAATGTATGTTAATGAATTCTGAAGTGGGGTTATTGTGGAAATAATGGAAATAAAACAATAGATCCATTCAAATGTAAAGTCTATGTGTAGTAGGGGCCCCAGAGGCAAAGTCAGTGGTGGGGATTGCTAGGAAAGGGATTGAAAACAAATGCCCCTTCATTTCGAAAGCTGTTTGTGCAGTTCTGGTCACTGCATCTCAAAAAAGTCATTGCAGAGCTCAAACATGGACAGAAGCAGGCAACTAAGATTATTAATAGGTTAGAGTATGTTTCCTATGAGGAGAGGCTAAAGTGTATTTTCAGTTACAGAAAAGGGGAGGGAGCACACACAGTACAGGTTTATAAATTTGTATATGGAGAATTAAGAAAATAGCTAAACAGAATTTATCCTCACTGATTCACTAGGCCAGAACTTGGGGGCAACCAATTATGAATTTAGGCAGATTGAGAGTGGTTGGGCAGGAAGGGATATGTCAGTGTTTTTCTCTTGTGACCCTTCCTTGCATACCCAGGTAAGAAAATCACAATAGCCTCAACACCAGTGGGGGAGCCTTTGCATTCTGGCCCAGCTTCAAGACAGAGAGCAATCCTGGGTGGAAGGTGTTTGGAGGAAAGGAGAAGTGGGTGGAGCTCAGGTGTAAGCTGGAGCTAAATATAGGGAGGAAAGGAAATGGGAGGGGGCTGGCAAGAGAAGCAGGTGACAGCATTGTGGCTTTTCTTCTATGTAATACAGCATAACCCTGAGGTGGGCGAAGTGAACCATACCTTCATAGGGTCCAGACTGATAAATAAAGGAATCTATGGCCTGCACGTGTGATGTTCTCCTGCACTACAACGGCTTTAAGGGAATTAGACAAAGTAATGGAAAAATGGTCCCTCTCAATGGTTCCTAAAGTGTTTCATGGGTACTTAAGGAGAACCTTCAAGTTCAGAAGCAAGAAACACCTCACTGCCAGAGATTGGAAGCAGCATCAGGGGAAGCCTTGGCTTCCATGACCTCTTTTTTTGGCTCTCCAACGGAACTGGTTGGCCACTATTTGAAAGTGGATGCTAGATTATCTGATTCAGCAGGACACATCAATTACACCACCCTTAGCCCCTTGGAGCAAGAGTACAATCCAGGATGGCAGGATGGGGAATACATTTTTAAAAATCTGACATATTCAGAATTCTGCTTTTGGTCCCAAGTGTTTCCCCCCCCCCCTATATGTCATCCTTTGCTTCTCCCAGTGCAATCACACTTTGCCTTCTTCCTCAGCACTTTCCCACTGCTCTGCAGGGACCACCAGAGGGTGATGATAATCCCTCTAGCCTTCTGCCCCCCCTTACCTTGGAGGATGTTGCAGCTCTGAGGCTGAATGAAGCCCCTTCTTAACAGGATGCCAACAGGTATGTTCCACCCAGCCATCCTCCCGAGGCCAGTATGGCAGGACTTCTTCCCTTCCAGCTCATGGATGGTGAAGGCATTGGAAACGTTCCGCCTCACCACTGCGACAGCATAGTATGTGTCATTCGTGTCCCCATCTGGAAGAGGAACAGAGAGATGCCCTGATGTCTTCCCTCTCCCTTGGCCCACAGTCCTCTTGGGAGGGGCAGACACCCTGGGGCTCTGCAGTTCTGCCTTCTGCTCCTGCTTGCTCCGTAGGTTAGGGAGCACCAGGGACATCAAGAGGCACCCACAGGAGTCTGACGAGAGGACACCTTGAGCAGAGCTACAGAACGGCAGCCTGAGGTGACTGATGTCTTTTCTGTCTGGCTGTCCTTTTTTTGGGGAGGGGGAGGCAATTCTCCCATGCTTCCCCAGTTCCTCTGCCTCAGGCAGTGACAGGACAGCTTAGACACACTGGCCAGTGTTCTCTGGCCTCCTCACCTGCATAGCGTTCCCCAGCAGCAGGCACTAAGCCATATTTCTTCCCAGCCATGTAAATATACTCTCCTGCCAAAGCTACTGCATCAATGTCTCTTTTCTGCAATGAAAGGACAACAAGGGTGTGGTTGGAAAACAGCCCAGGAAGATGGGGCTGAGGGGAGGGAGGAGGATGGGAGGAAGGCTGCCTCAGAGTGACAGGCTTTGCATCTCATCTGACCGTGGCCCTATCCCAAGAGAGCATAGAAGTAGAATACAGCAACAAGTTGGTAAAGTACCAGCCCAAGCCCTGAAGGGAAGCAGCCCCCCCTCCCCCCCACTGAGGAAGGAGTTCCATCTCTTGCCTAGTCCAGACCCCTGCTATCTGCAAGGAATCCGGAGCTGAAGCACTCCTTGCCAGGAAAGCACAGATGATAAATGTGGAAGCCACTTGGGAGGGGAGCGATGACAAAAAGTAATGACATCACTTCTGCTTTGTGCTGAGAAGTGATATGACTATGATTATTTATATATTTACACTTATATTTATATACTGCCACTCTCAAATGTCTCACGGCAGTTTACAAGATTCACAAGTACAATAAAATCCCATAAAAGGGACTTAGTTGGTTTCAGCTAGAGATCCACAGCTGACAGTACTGGGAACCACCTTGGCTTCAACCATATGCCTGGCGGAAGAGCTTGGTTGTCGGGGGGGGGGGGGGTTGAGAACTTGCCCATGCCCCTCGCCCCAAGAGAATGGTGGCTGGATAGCATCTGCTTGAAGACCTCCAGGCTGGGACTGCCGTCCGCTGGCGTTATTGTCACGCTGCTCTTACTCTTAGGAAGGGCCTCCTAAGAGTCAACCAAAGTCAGCCTTCTTGACCTCTGAAGCCGTGGGGGAAAAGGAGAGGCTTATGGAGGATGGTTCCTATTTTAAGACAGATGTTTTCCATGCAGGAACAGGTTTGTATGGTTTCCTATTGCTTGCACAATTGCCTCTACAGCACAGCAGCCACAGGGCTGCTTCCCTGCCCCAGCCCCCCCCCCCCCGCAGCAGTCATCCTCCCTCCTCCAGGATATTCCCAAAACAACCCCCCCCCCCAAAAAAAGCCCTTTTCCCCAACAGCGTTGACCTCATAATACATAATCCATAAGCCCCTGAACTCTCTCTTGGTTTGTGAAATAAAATAATTTCCCCCCTTCTAACCCTCTGGATAAAGGAGAGAGCCAGTTTAGTGTAGTGGTTAGGAGTGCGGACTTCTAATCTGGCAAACCAGGTTTGATTCTGTGCTCCCCTACATGCAACCAGCTGTGTGACCTTGGGCTCACCCAAGGTCAAGTTGTTCTGACCAAGCAGTAACCTCAGGGATCTCTCAGCCTCACCTCTCTGACAGGGTGTCTGTTGTGGGGAGAGGAAAGGGAAGACGAATATAAGCCGCTTTGAGCCTCCTTCGGGTAGAGAAAAGTGGCATATAAAAACCAACTCTTCTTCTTCTTCAGTAATATCAGGGCTCTCTCAGCCTCACCTCCCTCCCAGGGTGTCTGTTGTGGGGAGAGGAAAGGGCAGGTGATTGGAAGCCACTTGGGGACTCCTTCAGGTAAAGAAAAGCTGCATTTAAGAACCAACTCTTCTTCTTCTAAAGCCAGGAGAGGATTCATGGTTTAGCTACAGAGCCTCTGCTTGGGTCCAGATTCAAATCCAGTAGCACTTTAAAGACCAGTAAGATTTTCAGGGCTGGTCTTTAAGCTGCTATGGGACTTAGATCTTGCTTTTGCAGTCCAACACAGCTGTAACTCTCTGCCTGGTCTGCAGTACAACTCCTGTCATCCCTGGTTACAAATATCAGGCAGCTGGGTTTGAAAGAAAAGTGTACCTGGGGAGCCCCTGAGCGGCTGCCGGTCTGAGGAGGGAACGTTGACCTTAGGCCAACTGTCAAGGAAGAAGCAGGTTTATGTGTCCTCCTTCCCAGTGCTCTCCTTGGTCATGGAGCTCTAGGGACATCTTCCCTCAAAGTGGGATCGTTCCCTCTCCCTCCCAGCTCCAGCCTCCTCATCCTGTCCTCAAGGTGGCTTTTTGCTGCCTTCTAAAAAAAAAAAACACACTATTGTTGGAGCCTCCTCCCTTTTTTTTTTTTAAGGTGGCAAAACAGTGAATTGACCAGGACTGAATCTGCACTTACTTTGTTTATTTCGTTGTGGAGCCTGCTGAATCCAGATTGATTTAAACTAGGGTCTTCCTCCCCCCCCCCCACTGAAACAGAAAAGTGGTTAGGGAAGCTCAGAAGGGAGGGGGGAGCCAAGTGCAGCAGGAGCCTCTTTCTTTTCTTGAAGTCAAGGGGGGGAGGCTTGAAGACAGCAGAGGAGGGAGAAAAAAAAACAAGAGGAAAATCTCTAACCGAGAGAAGTTAGGGCTTATGGAGCTTTAAGGCAAGCTTACAGCCTGGGAACGAGGAGGCCTTTGAACTGAATCCTTGGCCAATCAGGGCTTCTCTACCACAGAGGCTCAGCAGCAAATTTGGAACCAGCATAGATGTGCATGCTTTCTCATGCCGATTTTTCAAATACTGAGGGCTATATCCACTCTAGGATATTGTGGGAAAGAGGTAGGGTCACTCTGGATCAATCATGCTTGTTGCAAAGGGAACATTTTAATTGAAAAAACTCAAAATGGAAATTGCATTCCGTGCAGACGGCAGGAACTGAATTGACCTGTACCTGGAGGAGCTGGGAGAAGGAGGAAGTGTTATCTCAGGAGTTGACTTGGGAGCTGACTGCTTGCTCTGCCCTATGCTGAGTAGGCCTTTGTGCTATAAAAGGCTTTTGCTTGCCAGAGGCGCACGCCAAAAAACCCAAAGGACTCTTGGGTAATGGATCAAACAAGAATACTCTGTAAGGAGCCAAGAGCAAAATCTAAAGGACTCTTGGCTGTTGGCTCTTCGCCAGACGATCTAGCTGAAGGGTTCAGTGAAGTGTAGGCCTGTTTGAGGAGCATTTCAGATTAATCAAAGTGGCATGAAGACTGAAGAAGCTCAGATAGTGACATGTCACATGTACCATCTACGGAATGTTTGTCTTCTTACCTCGGGGGGACAACTTTTACAAATGCAGCAAGTGTAAATTAATGGCTCTGCTGGAGGAGAAGGACCAGGGATTAGAGGAACAATTGAATACACTGCAGGAGGAGGGAAATGTATTAAAACAGAATCAGGAGTACCTAACACAGGATGGTAATAAATGGAAGGATGTAACACAAAGGAGTAGAAGAATAAGAAGGTCTGCTCCATGATGCTCAGCAATCAATGGTTAAAAGATCTGCCTGAAGAGTTGATTCAGGAACACAGGAGCATGTGCAGTTCCCCATGAAGAGCAAGCCCCAACATAGACCAGGAAAAAACTCACAGGCTCCCGCAAGTGAGAGTTCTAGGTCTGCTCCCAAGGGTAAAAAGAAATGGGTACTGGTAATTGAGGATTCCTTGCTGAGAGGCATAGAGGCCTAAGTCTGTAGACCAGACTTGTTGTCTCGAGAGGTCTGCTGCCTACCTGGTGCACAGATCAAGGATATCACAGAATGGCGGGAGAGGCTCATCAAGCCCATAGATCACTACCCCTTCCTTCTCATCCCTGTAGGAACAAATAATACTGCCCAACAGAGCATGGAGCATATTAAGGAAAACTTTGTGGATCTGGGGGAAAAGGTAAAGGACCTGGGAACACAGGTTGTGTTTTCATCAGTCCTTACGGTAAGTGGCCGTGCCTTAGGAAGAGAGAGAAAAATCATGCAAGTAAATGACTGACTACATCACTGGTGTCATCACAAAACGTTTGGATTTCTGGATCATAGTCTACGATTTCTGGATCATGGTCTTTCCGGAGAACTTGCACAGGCCTTGTCCATCATCGTTGGGACCTCTTTAAGGACTGGAGATGTCCGGGAGGACTGGAAGAGAGCAAACATTATGCCGATCTTCAAAAAAGGGAGGAAGGATGACCTGGGAAACGACAGACCAGTGAGTCTGACCTCTGTTGTGGATAAGATAATGGAGCAGATATTAAAGGCAGCGATCTGCAAACATCTGGAGGACAGTTTGGTGATCCAAGGAAGTCAGGACCAACAGGTCCTGTCAGACCAACCTGGTTTCCTTTTTTGACCAAGTGACAGGTTTGCTGGATCGTGGAAATTCGATTGATGTCGTTTACTTGGATTTTAGTAAAGCTTTTGATAAGGTTCCCTGTGATGTTATGATGGATAAATTGAAGGACTGCAATCTGGATTTTCAGATAGTTAGGTGGATAGGGAATTGGTTAGAGAACCGCACTCAAAGAGTAGTTGTCAATGGTGTTTCATCAGACTGGAGGGAGGTGAGTAGTGGGGTACCTCAGGGCTCGGTGCTCGGCCCGGTACTTTTTAACATATTTATTAATGATCTAGATGAGAGGGTGGTGGGACTACTCATCAAGTTTGCAGATGACACCACATTGGGAGGACTGGCAAATACTCCGGAAGATAGAGACAGAGTTCAACGAGATGTGAACACAATGGAAAAATGGGCAAATGAGAACAAGATGCAATTTAATAAAGATAAGTGTAAAGTTCTGCATCTGGGTCAGAAAAATGAAAAGCATACCTACTGGATGGGGGATATGCTTCTAGGTAACACTGTGTGTGAACGAGACCTTGGGGTACTTGTGGATTGTAAGCTAAACATGAGCAGGCAGTGTGATGCAGCGGTAAAAAAGGCAAATGCCATTTGGGCTGTATCAACAGGGAGATCACATCAAAATCACAAGATGTCATAGTCCCATTGTATACGGCACTGGTCAGACCACACCTGGAGTTCTGTGTGCAGTTCTGGAGGCCTGACGTCAAGAAGGACGTAAATAAAATTGAAAGGGTACAGAAGAGAGCGATGAAGATGATCTGGGGCCAAGGGACCAAGCCCTATGAAGATAGGTTGAGGGACTTGGGAATGTTCAGCCTGGAGAAAAGGAGGTTGAGAGGGGACATGATAGCCCTCATTAACTATTTGAAAGGTTGTCACTTGGAGGAGGGCAGGATGCTGTTTCCATTGGCTACAGAGGAGAGGACACGCAGTAATGGGTTTAAACTACAAGTACAACGATATAGACTAGATATCAGGAAAAAGTTTTTCACAGTCAGAGTAGTTCAGCAGTGGAATAGGCTGCCTAATGAGGTGGTGAGCTCCCCCTCACTGCCTGCTCATGTTTAGTTTACAATCCACAAGTACCCCAAGGTCTTGTTCACACACAGTGTTACCTAGAAGCGTATTCCCCATCCAGTAGCCATTCTTTTCATTTTTCTGACCCAGAAAAATGAAAATGTTCTTGTTTTGCAAGAACAAGTCATGTCAGACCAACCTTATCTCTTTTTTCAAGAAAGTGACTACCTTGCTGGATCAGGAGAATGCTGTGGGCATAGTTTATCTGGATTTGAGTAAAGCTTTTGATAAGGTTCCACATGATATCCTTGTTGACAAGTTGGTAAAATGAGGTTCTAATTCTGTCAAGTGGATCGATAGCTGATTGACAGCTCGTATCCAAAGGTTACTTGTTAATGGTTCAGCATCCTCTTGGAAAAGAATGACAAGTGGAGTACCCCAGGGAACTGCCCTGGGGCCTGTGTTGTCCAACATATTTATAAATGATCTGGATGAGGGCTTAGAGAAGATACTTATTTAATGTGCAGGCATCCTAAACTGGGAGGCGTAGCAAACCCAACAGAAGGCAGAATCAGAATACAGGATGATCTTGATAGGCTCGAGAAGTGGGCTAAACTGAATAATATGAAGATCAATAGTGTCAAATGTAATGTTCTGCATTTAGGTAGGAAAAAACAAATACACCAATATAGGATGGGGGAGACTTGTCTTAGCAGTAGCATGTGGAAAAAGGATCTAGGAGTCTTAGTAGATCATACACTGAACATTAGTCAGCAGTGTGACTCGGGGGCTAAAAAGGCAGATGGGATTTTGGGCTGTATCAAACAGAGTATCGTGTCCAGATCCCGAGAAGTGATGGTACCGTTCTACGCTGTTCTGGTTCGGCCTCACTTGGAGTACTGTGTTCAGTTTTGGGCACCCCAGTTGAAGAGGGAGGTAGACAAACTGAAGCGTGTCTAGAAGAGGGCAACAATGATGAAGGGTTTGGAGACTGACGTATGAAGAAAGGTTGAGGGAGCTTTGTCTGTTTAGCCTGGAGAGTAGATAACTGAGAGGGGATTTGATAACCATCTTCAAGTATTTAAAAGCCTGCCATATAGAGGATGGAGCAGAGTTGTTCTCTCTTGCCCCGGAGGGATGGACCCGAAACAATGGGATGAAATTAGTTAAAAATAAATTTGGAAATTTTTAAACAGAGGCTGGATAGCCATCAGATGGAGAGGCTGATTCTGTGAAGGCAACGGGGTGGCAGGTTACAGTAGATCAGTGATTGGGATGTGAGTGTCCTGCATAGTGCAGGGGGTTGGACTAGATGACCCATGAAGTACCTTCCAACTCTATATTCTATGATATTCTATGATTCTGTTACCTGGGATTGGAATAAAAGCTCCATGCAGATTCAGCCCAGGTCTGTATTATTAGGATGCCAGCCTCCTGATGGGGCCTGGATGTTCCCCAGAATAACAGCTCATCTCCTGATTAAAGAGATCAGTTCCCCAGGAGAAAATTTATGTTTTGGAGGTTGGACTCTATGGCAGTATCCCTCACTGAGTCCCTGTCCTCTCCACCCCCCAAATCTCTAGCAGTTTCCGCACCTGGAGTTGGCAACTCTACCCCCATCCCCTGCCAGTGACTAGGAGGAACCTGGCAACCATGTGTGTGTGTGTGTGTATGTAGAGGGAAATGTGGAGACAACCCCCCATTCATGTGGAGATCTCTGCCTTTGTAGCAGGGCACTGTCCCTCTAGACCAGGGGTAGTCAAACTGTGGCCCACCAGATGTCCATGGACTACAGTCCCCTTGAGCCCCTGCCAGTGTTTGCTGGCATGGGGCTCATGAGAATTGTAGTCCATGGACATCTGGTGGGCCGCAGTTTGACTACCCCTGCACTAGGCCTTGGGGCTCCTGGAGCTGTGCTGCAAGGCCCAGAACGCAGTACTGGTGAGACGGTTCTGAGGCCTCTCTGGGAGCCCTGTGTGCCTTTGCCTGGAGCGACATGCAACAAGGCTGGGGGTCCCTGGAGGCGTGGCCTGCCACAGGCACCAACTGACAATGCTCAGGAAGGCTTCTGCCACGGACGCTTCACCTGAATCTGTTCCATGCACTGCTCTGGACTCGCCGCAGAAACACACTGGATTTCAGGCTTCAAGTTTCTCTCCTTAAAGGCCAGGGCCATTTTGTTGCATTTCCAGATCTCTTCTGTTGACAAGACGCACCAGCGCAGAGATTTGGGCAATCCTGTGTTAAAACACAAACAGTGGGAGGACTGACGGGGAATTCACATGTTTAACCCTGAGGTTTGCATCCTCAACTGAAAATGTAACTTATGTTTTGGACAGACATGAAGCCTTAAAATTTCCAGTCAGCACCTGGACTGGCTGGCTCCGAACTTCTGGCTCTGAGTGGAAGCTCCTCTCCAGAACCTCAGGGTCAGAACAATCTTTCCCGCCCAACAACCTGAGATCTTGTTGCAGAGTCTAAATATGCATAGCAGTTGAGCAGATCTGCTTAAGAATAAAATGGGTTCATTAAGAGAACAAATTGTACAGGGAGAGAGGAGAGAGAGAGGCCTGGATGCCTGGAGGGAAGAAGAGAACTAACTAACGGTTCTTAGGAAAACATGAGTGAGCCAATCAGAGACAAGAAAGAGAACTATTTGAAATGGGGGAGCTAACTGTCCCCCCATTTACTGCTCCTGGAGAAACCAGCGATTGCCTAAGCATATGGCCAAAACTACTGCCACCAATCACCAAGAATGGAAACGTATTATAAACAAGGCAAAAAATCCTGCAGCACCTACAGCAGCATATTATTTTTTAATATATTACTCGCCATTCTTGGAAACCAACTCGTGGCGGGTTACACAACAGTCCAAATACAATAAAAAGAGGATGATCTGCTCAACCGATCACCAAAAGAAGAAGACTGCCACTGTAGAATCATAGAATTGAATCTCCAGGGTCATCTAGTCCAACCCCCTGCACAATAACCTGCCTCCCCACAGTGACCCCAATTTAATGCCCAAGTGATCCCCCATCCCCCCAAAAATCTCCAGAATCCAGCCTGGCCTGGAGGGAATTCACCTACCGTCCCACAGCAGCAATCAACAATTTTCTATGTGAGGAAAGGGCCACAAGACACAAACACGGGCACATCCCTTCCTACCCACCCACTCACAATCTGTTCATAAAATCAGCATTTCTGTCAGATGACTATCTAGGCTCTGCTTTAAAACTTCCAAAGGAGGAGAACCCACCACCTCTCAAGGAAGCCTGTTCCCCTGAGGAACCGCCCTAACTGTCAGGAATATCTTATGGATGTTTAGCCGAAAATTCTTTTGAATTATTTTCAATTAATTTAAACCCATTGGTTTTGGTCCAACCAATATTAGAACAAATATCAAACAAAATCATCTCTTTTTTTGGAACCATATCATAGAATCATAGAGTTGGAAGAGGCCGTACAGGCCATCTAGTCCAACCCCCTGCTCAACGCAGGATCAGCCCTAAGCATCCTAAAGCATCCAAGAAAAGTGTGTATCCAGCCTTTGCTTGAAGACTGCCAGTGAGGGGGAGCTCACCACCTCCTTAGGCAGCCTATTCCACTGCTGAACTACTCTGACTGTGAAAATTTTTTCCTCATATCTAGCCTATATCGTTGTACTTGAAGTTTAAACCCTTTCCTTTCCTCTGCAGCCAATGGGAACAGCATCCTGCCCTCCTCCAAATGACGACCTTTCAAATACTTAGAGAAGAAGAAGAAGAAGAGTTGGTTCTTATATGCCGCTTTTCCCTACCCGAAGGAGGCTCAAAGCGGCTTACAGTCGCCTTCCCATTCCTCCCCCCACAACAGACACCCTGTGGGGTGGGTGAGGCTGAGAGAGCCCTGATATCACTGCCCGGTCAGAACAGTTTTATCAGTGCCGTGGCGAGCCCAAGGTCACCCAGCTGGTTGCATGTGGGGGAGCGCAGAATCGAACCTGGCATGCCAGATTACAAGTCTGCACTCCTAACCACTACACCAAACTGGCTAGAGGGCTATCATGTCCCCTCTCAACCTCCTTTTCTCCAGGCTGAACATTCCCAAGTCCCTCAACCTATCTTCATAGGGCTTGGTCCCTTGGCCCCAGATCAACTTCGTCGCTCTTCTCTGTACCCTTTCAATTTTATCTACATCCTTCTTGAAGTGAGGCCTCCAAAACTGCACACAGTACTCCAGGTGTGGTCTGACCAGTGCCGTATACAATGGGACTATGACATCTTGTGATTTTGATGTTATGCCCCTGTTGATACAGACCAAAATGGCATTCACTGTTTTTACTGCTGCATCACACTGCCTGCTCATGTTTAGTTTACAATCCACAAGTACCCCAAGGTCTCGTTCACACACAGTGTTACCTAGAAGCGTATCCCCCATCCAGTAGGCATGCTTTTCATTTTTCTGACCCAGATGCAGAACTTTACACTTATCTTTATTAAACTGCATCTTGTTCTCATTTGCCCATTTTTCCATTGTGTTCAGATCTCGTTGAACTCTGTCTCTATCTTCCGGAGTATTTGCCAGTCTTCCCAATTTGGTGTCATCTGCAAACTTGATTAGTCCCTCCACCCCCTCATCTAGATCATTAATAAATACGTTAAAAAGTACCGGGCCAAGCACCGAGCCCTGAGGTACCCCGCTACTCACCTCTCTCCAGTCTGATGAAACACCATTGACAACAACTCTTTGAGTGCGGTTCTCTAACCAATTCCCTATCCACCTGACTATCTGAAAAACCAGATTGCAGTCCTTCAACTTATCCATCAGAACATCATAGGGCACCTTGTCAAAAGCTTTACTAAAATCCAAGTAAATGACATCAACCGAATTTCCACAATCCAACAAACTTGTTATTTGGTCAAAAAAGAAAACCAGGTTGGTCTGGCAAGACCTGTTGTAGATAAGTCCATGCTGACTTCCTTGGATCACCAAATTGTCCTCCAGATGTTTGCGGATCACTCCCTTTAATATCTGCTCCATTATCTACCCCACAACAGAGGTCAGACTCATTGGTCTGTAGTTTCCTGAGTCATCATTCCTCCCTTTTTTGAAGATCGGAATAACATTTGCTCTCTTCCAGTCCTCCGGGACATCTCCAGTCCTTAAAGAGGTCCTGAAGATGATGGACAAGGTCTGTGCAAGTTCTCTGGAAAGTTCTTTGAGCACTCTCGGGTGCATTTCATCCGGCCCAGGGGATTTGAACTCACCCAGTGCAGCTAAATGCCTCTTGACAACCTCTCTATCCATGTTAACCTGCCACCCAGACACTATCCTTTGGCTACTGCCATCTCTAGATGTGCCTAAACCCTTTGACCTGTGGGAAAAAACACATGTAAAATAGGCACTAAGCCTTTCTGCTTTCTCTGCATCTTCCGTTAGAGTTTGTTCATCCGCACCCAACAGTGGGCCTATTGCCTCCTTTACTTTACGTTTGCTCCTCACATAACTGAAAAATCTTTTCTTTTTACAGTGGGCTTCCTTGGCCAATCTTAGCTCACTCTCAGCTTTGGCCTTTCTGATGATTGATCTACAGTGCCTAGTAACCTGTAGGTACTCTTCTTTAGAGCTCTGTCCTTCCCTCCATTTCGTGAATATTTTCCTTTTCTTTCTTATTTCCTCTTGAAGTTCTCTGTTCGTCCAAATAGGCTTCTTAGAGCTCCTGCAGTGTTTTTGTCTTTCTGGGATAGTCATTGATTGAGCATGCAATAGCTCTTGTTTGAGTAGTGCCCACTCTTCACATGCTCCCTTCCCTTCCAGCATTTTCGTCCATGGTATGACACTCATCATGTCTCTGAGTTTATTAAAGTTTGCCCTACGAAAATCCAACATCCGCGTCTGGCTACAAGCTTCCTTGGCTCCCCATCTCAAAAGGAATTCTATGAGGACATGGTCACTTCCCCCTAGGGTCCCCACCTCCTTCACCTCATCCACCAACTCTTGCCTGTTGGTCAGTTTTAAGTCCAGTATGGCTGAACCTTTTGTGGGTTCATCTACCATTTGATAAATGAAATTGTCAGCCAGGCAAGTCAGAAAGTTGCATGACTGAGGACGCTTCGCAGAGCTTGTTTCCCAGCACACATCTGGGAAATTGAAGTCACCCATGATGACAAGGTCCTGCCTCTTGGATATTTTCTCAAAATATTTATCAAAATTTTTACTGAAATCGAGAAACTATATCCACAGCATTCACCTGATCCATCTCTATTTCCTTATGGATGGCCACTCAGATCTTCCCCCAGAACCATTTGCCAAATGTTTGGAAGCCATGACTGGATGGCTTGAGCAGAGTCTCCTGAGACTCAACCCCTCTAAGATGGAGGTCCTATGGCAGGGAAAGAAGGCATTGGATCAGACAGCATGTTTGCCCCTCCTGGCAGGGATGCAACTGTCTATCATGTCACAAACCAGCAATCTGGGGGTGACCTTAGATGCTTTGCTAACTATGGAGGCATAGCTCAAGGTAGCCAGCCTGTGCTGAGGCAGCTGCATTGGTTGCTTGGATTAGGTTCTAGGTCTTGGTGCTGACCTTTAAGGCCTTTCATGGTCTGGGACCCACATACCTGAGGGATCCTCTTTTCCCCACAAAACACTTCTCACCATGCAGGGACACAGGGTGCACTGACCTCCCCCCCCCCCCCCGCTCTTTGGCAGCAGTCAGCAACTGGGTGTCTCCCAGGGCCAAGGGTGGGTCTTGTTGGGGAGAGGAGTTGGTGAATAGTGCACAGTTGGTGCACTATAGTTGGTGAATAGTAGCCTCCCCTCCCCCTCCCCCTGTGCTTTCATTCCCTCCAGCTGTACTTCTAGCTGTTACCAGACTTATTTTTCCTGGGCCTCTTCTGCATGATGGATAAACTGATGAAAACTCACTAAATACATTGCTGTTTTTCTGATCTCAGCACAGAAGAGTTAATTTACTCCGCAAAACTGATTTTGCTCTGCTTGGTGAACTGCCTCTTCGGTGCTTTAAGCGTCTTTTCACTGATTCATTTCTCTCCTGCCTGCCTGAGATGATCATGCAGGCATGAGGCATGCAGATAAGCTCTTTAGTTATGCAGATTAGTGACTACATTAGAGAACAAAGCGGAGTTGGCAAAACTACAGGGGGCAAGGCTATGAATTGTTTCATGCAGAGAGCATTGCAACGTAGTTTTTCAACAGACTATATTCAATGCAGAACTATGATTGTAATATAATAAAGCGGTCTAAACTGGTTATTTTTAAAACTGTTTTATTTGGCTCCATGCAGAATACCTCCTGGCCTCTTCGGCATCTATTTTCTTCTCTGCCTATTTTTTTCTCTGCCTTTCCACCACCTGTGAAACCTGTTTGCTGAACTTATGGTTGGCCTTGCCCACTCCCCTCCCCCCATGTTCCTTTTACGTTCATTGCCAGGGCTTTGGTCCTTGGAGCTTGGTATTTAAATGAAATATTTCTAGCATATCCTACAGAAGCACCCCCAGGCTAGAAACCTGCTCCTTTGGGGACAGCATAGCCCCATCCAGAAAAGGATATCTTCCATGTTGGACACCTCCCCCCCCCCCCCTCCGAGTGGCACTTACTTGTCGGGTCACAATCCAGGCCCTGCACAGCATGTAAATACTCCGTTCCGAGCCATGTCTGGTAGGTCTGCTCCTCAATGGGAACCAGCTGTGTGGTGGAGTCTTTGAAGAGAAGGTTCTTCCCACCATAAGCCACTGAGTCAAACATCCGGAAACTGGAGCTTTCATCATTAAACTTTTGCTGTAATGTGGACAGACGGGCATCTGTTAAATACCGGCATTCCTGAGGCCACAGGAATCCTCCAGCAACTGGGGACAATTGGGGAAGGGGGGGGGGCACAAGCCATGGCTCTGCCCAAAGCCTTCCTTTCTTCTCTGGAGGAGCCTTTCCTTAGTTGGACCTGATTGATGTCTGCCCAAGTAGGCTGTAGTGAGAGACACTGGTCTGATTCTTTGCTCCGCCCTGGAAGCTGGCTGGTGGGTCCTTCTCTCACACTTGACTCACTCCCAGTCACCTTGGGCCAGTTGCTTTCTCCCAGACTCATCCGCTTCACAAAGCTGTTGTTGTGAGGATAAAATACAGGTGGGAAAGTGTAGTAAAGATAGTGGGTACCCATTGTGGAGAAACATTGGATATAAATAAATAATAGTTGGAGAGATTTTAACATAGGACCCCCCAGCCCCAAGGAAGTTAAATCAGCTTCTAAGCGAAGGCCCTGGCCCCAGCCTGGGAGAATACTCTGCCAAATGAGATCAGGACCCTGCGGGACCTTAAACAAGCCCACAGGTCCTCCAAGACAGAGCTGTGCTGCCAGACCTAGAAATAATTTTATAGTTTGCTGGCCTCCTTGTCTACAACCCCTGAAGCTAAATGCCATCTGAGCAAATAGTTTGACTCCTTCACCTCTTTTTTGATGTGGAACATATTTTCCGGCATGCCCCCTGGGACAGAAATTGATACGAACATGATGTCCATAGTCATGCCCCTGGGAGCGTGGCAGAAGATGCGGGGAGATTGTAAGCAGAGATGGCTGAGGCTATAGCCAAGGTGCTGGAAAAGCTGGCAGAAGTGGAGGTGGAGCTGCTGAAGCCATTGGGGCTGCCCCGCAACCAATGGGGCTGATGTGCAGTGAGGCACCTCCCCGAAACTAGATGGATTGGACTAGATGGCCTGTATGGCCCCTTCCAACTCTAGGATTCTATGAAACTGGCTGGGGTTGCTTCAGGACCACACTGGGGTGAGGCACAGCCCCTAAAGAAGCCTGGAACAGCTGTGTGAATGCTGTGGGGTGGGGTACCATCCCCAAAGCTGGCTGAGACCGCCCCACGACCCACGCTGTGGGGGAGGGCACTGCCCCTGCTGCCGAATGGGGCCATCCCATGATCTGTGCGACTGCTGCGGGGAGGGGCACCCCCTCTGAAGCTGCAGTGTTCTGTCATATGCTTTTTGTGGGCAGAAGGTATGTCAGGAACACAAATTCATCTCTGCCTGTGTGGTCACTATGGGGATAAAGTTCTCTCTTGTAGAGTCATCTATGAGTGGATTGAAATATTCGAAAATGGCCATACTAGTATGACAGAGGCAGAGCGTTCAGGATGTCCAGCTACATCCATGACCACAATAATCCTAGAAGATGGTAAACATCAACTTTTCAGTCAATGGTTGCGTCTTGAATTTTTCTTCCACAAGAGATGATAGATGTTTCCATTGCATACTCTGCCACTTGCTTTCAGGCTAGCAGTGGTGAGCCCACATTTCATCCCCAGCGACTGCTACAGAAAATAGTCACCTTCTCGATTGTCAGTTGCTTAGGCACCCACACTTCACTGAACTCAGAGCTGTTCTGAATCAGGGCATAGGCACAGCCAACACTCACCCTCAGTTTTCCTGAAACTGCTTCAACTGTTATTCTTCTGTTTTCAAGAATCACTTCCAGGGTTCAAGTGGATAGCCGTGTTGGTCTGAAGCAGCAGAACAAATTAAGAGTCCAGATGTTGTATCTGAGGAAGTGTGCATGCACCCAAAAGCTCATACTGTGAATAAAACTATGTTGGTTTTAAAGGTGCCCCTGCTGGACTCTAAATTTGTTTAGTTCCAGGATTCTTTCTTTATTCCTCATGGTCACTGTGTATTACAGAACGGTGCAATTTCTAAGGTTCGCAGCCCTCAAGTGTGACAGCTCTTATACTAAAATGCAAGGCCAGCTGGCTTGCCAGACAGACTACTCACATGACACTCTCAGATACAACCAATGACTATTCCTCCCTTCCTCACCATTTCCAACCAAAATGCAAAAGTGTGGGAACTTTTTGAAGACCAGTTGTATTTATTTAATATTGAATTTTTATTTTTATGTTTTTAAACTTGATATTAATTTTATTATATGTTTTTAATGCTTCGATTAGCCACCCTGACACACCTGGGAAGGGCAGGGTATAAATGCAAAAATAAAAAAATGAATAAACAATACTTTTTAATCTCTTAAAACTTCTGGTGTCTGCAAGGACCTTGCCTGTGGAAAATTGCCACTTGATCTTCTACTCAGAAGTCGCTGAAGGCCTTATTTATTTATTTACTTCATTTGTTATTCCATTTTTATCATCATTGGGTACCCAAGTACATTATAATGATTTTCCCTTTTCCCTTTTTATCTTCACAACAACCCTGTGAGGTAGGTTCAGCTGTATGTGTGTGTGTGTGACAGAGAGAGAGAGAGAGAGAGAGAGAGAGAGAGATTGGCCCAAGGTCACACAGCAAACCTCCAAAGCATAACATATAAACCTGTGACCTACAGATTGTAGTCCAACCACTATACCATGCTGACTCTCTAAGAAAAAGTGGGTAACATAACAGGCAATATTAAATTGGTAAATCTTTCTCTGTAGTTGGGGAAAGCTGTAATGTTTGGATGTGTCTGACTTGCAGCAGTTAAAGTGAGAGTAGCTCTCTCACATACAGAGAAGTGTTAACTGCATCTCAAGAGGCCAAGAGAACTACACGTGAGGACCTAAAGCTTGACGAGTCTTATGAAAGCCGGGGTCTTGCTGAGCTAGGCCTCCTCTGATCATGAAGGCCCAAGCTGCTCCCGGCTGCAGACCCGCAAGGGATGCCTCCTGTACAGTTGAGGGCTGTGGGAGGAAATTCATCCGTAGCCACCATGGCGCTTGCTGGTGCCACCTACCAAGTGATCATGATGTCTGCTGTCAGAGCCATCTCCCCTCTTGTCTGAGACAGCTGCCACTAGGACATTATATGAACTGAAGGGTCCAAAGGAAACCATAGCATGTTTGCTGAATGCAGTACATTTGACATGTCCCCCTGTTTCATTTTGTTTTTGTAATGCTGCAGGCCCAAGAAACCAGCACACAGATCTGAAAAGAGCCCCAGCCTAAAAAGTCACTGGTCACCTGTCCTTGATCCAGCAGCTGAAAGATGAGGCTCCCCGCAGTGTCTTGCCTGGTCACCACAGCATGAGCAGGGACACGTGCCAAGTGGCACCTCCGCCACTCTGTGACTTCTGCCCTGGTTCCGTCCCGGCAGAGGAGCTGGAAGTCACCTGGCTGAAGCTTCTGAGCCCACAAGGGGGGAGCTGGGCCTAGAACCGGGATCAGAACAGACCGCAGGCTGATGAGGAACAAAGGCCACACCACCACCCTTCCAGTTCCACATATGCTTGCCAGCTCTTAGCTGGAAACTCCTGGAGATTTGGGGATGGAGCCTAAAGTGGGGAGGGTCGTCAGAGTCCACCTTCCAAAGCAGCCATTTTCTCCAGAGGAACTGACCTCTGACGTCTGGTGAGTACTTGTAATTCTGGGAGATCCCCAGGCCCTACCTGGAGGTTAGCAACCCTAATTCCACAGTCCACATCCTTCTAGAACTGACAGGAAAGGGACATTTTTAAAGTATCTTCAGGATCATGTATGTATGTAGGTTAACTGTATTTAACTGTTAATTTATTTTAAATGGTGTATGCTAGTGGGGGGGAGCTTTTCATAGAATCAAAGAATCATAGAATTGTAGAGTTAGAAGGGACCTCCTGGCTCTTCAACCATCTGCACTATGCAGGACACTCACATCCCAATCGCTCATCTACTGTAACCTGCCACCCCCTTGAATAGTTATCAGTTGTCTCCTCTCTAGGCTAAACAAACCAAGCTCCCCCAACTTTTCCTTATATGTCTTGGTCTCCAAACCCCTCACCATCTTTGTTACCCTCCTCTGGACACACTCCCTATGAGTACGATCTGTCAACCAGTTAGGATCCATACCACAGTTTACCAGCTTCTCAACAAGAATATCATTTGGAACCTTATCAAAAGCTTTCCTGAAATCCAGATAAACTATGTCTGAAGCATCCCCCTGATCCAGCAAGGTAGTCACATTCTTGAAAAATGAGATATGTTTGGTCTGACATGGCTTATTTTTGCGAAACGTGTGCTGAGTCTTAGAAATCACAGCTCTCTGTTCCAGCTGTTCAAGGACCAAGTGTTTAATGATTTGTTCCAAAATTTAGCCAGCTATAGACATCCAGCTGACAGGTTGATCGTTACCTGGATCCTCATTTATAAATATGTTGAACAACACAGGCCCCAGGACAGATCCCTGGGGTACTCCACTTGTCACTCTTCTCCAAGAGGATGCTGAACGTTTTACAAGTACCCTATGGATACGATCTGTTAACCAGTTACCGATCCACCTGACAGAATTAGGATCCAGGCTGCATTTTACCAGCTTGTCAACAAGAATATCATTTGGAAGCTTATCGAAAGCTGTACTGAAATCCAGATAAGCTATGATTATGATTTGATTAGTTATCATATCACCTCTTATTCATCTTCTCTCCTGGCTAAACAGACCAAGCTCCCTCAACCTTTCCTCATATGACTTGGTCTCCCAACCCTACACCATCTTTGTAGCCTTCCTCTGGACAAGCTCCAGAGAGGGTAGATGATGATTAAATATTTGAAAAGTTGTCTCTTAGAGGAGGCTAGGGAGCAGTCCCTGTTGGCAGCAGTGGATAGGACCTGCAGTAATGGCTCTAAACTACATGCAGAATAGTATTGGTTAAATATTAACCAGCTCTTTTTAACTGAAGTGGGTAAGCTACTAGGGTCAGTGAGGGCAACTATTTACCCCCTTGATCCCTGCCCATCCTGGCAGCTTAAAATGAGCAACCAATAGGTAGGAGGCCCCCTGAGGGATATTGTCAACCTCTCCCTGTCATCCAGGGTGTTCCCAGAGGTGCTGAAGGAGGCAGTGGTGTGCCCTTTACTGAAGTATTCAGCACTGGATCCACGGGATCTGGCCAGTTTAGGGCAGATAGATATTTATCAACTTTAAAAGGTTTTAATGTAGACTATTAATATGACCCCCCTTCAAGGATTGCTGCCTTGCTGTGGCAAGGAGGCTTGCGTAGCTCAGTGAAGCTATGAGCTATGCCATGCAGGGCCACCCAAGACGGACAGGTCATAGCTGAGAGTTCTGACAAAAGGTGATCCACTGGAGAAAGAAATGGCAAACCACTCCAGTATCTTTGCCATGAAAACCCAAATAGATGGGGAAGAAATGGAGATAGTGACAGATTTTATTTTCCTGGGCTCCAAGATCACTGTAGATGGGGACTGCAGCAAAGAAATTAAAAGACACTTGCTCCTGGGGAGGAAAGCTATGGCAAATCTAGACAGCATTCTAAAAAGCAGAGACATCACCCTGCCAACAAAAGTGCGTTTAGTCAAGGCTATGGTATTCCCAGTTGCAATGTATGGCTGCGAAAGTTGGACCATAAAGAGGGCTGAGTGTCAAAGAACTCTGGTGCTGGAGAAAAGAACTCTGGTGCTGGAGAAGATTCTTGCGAGTCCCTTGGACTGCAAGGCGAACAAACCGATCAGTCTTAGAGGAGATCAGCCCTGACTGCTCCTTAGAAGGCCAGATCCTGAAGATGAAACTCAGATACTTTGGCCACCTCATGAGAAGGAAGGACTCCCTGGAGAAGAGCCTAATGCTGGGAGCGATTGAGGGCAAAAGAAGAAGGGGACGACAGAGAATGAGGTGGCTGGATGGAGTCACTGAAGCAATAGGTGCAAACCTAAATGGACTCCGGGGAATGGTAGAGGACAGAAAGGCCTGGAGGATCATTGTCCATGGGGTCACGATGGGTCAGACATGACTTTGTACTTAACAAAAGCAATTAATATGACAATTTTAATTTCCAGCTTGGAGAGAATTGTAACTAGAAAGGCACCTGCTTCTGTACCAGCTATAGGTCTCCTTCCGCATTGTGGAATTCTGTTTGCCCCAAGACACACGTGTGAAGATGATCCAGAGGAGGAACAGACCCTGCCTGCAGTCCAGGCCAGTATTCCCTCCATGCTGTTTAGTGGAGGGCTTTCCTGCTGGCCTCCAGGTTCTGGGGGACTCCCAGCCTTACAGCAGTGTTGTCTGCCCCTCCCCACCAGTTTCCTCGGCCTTGGGCCCGAACAATTCTTCTGTGGCTCCATTGTTGCGTGCTGCATTGTCGCAGCCAGAAAGAGACTTACCTTGGATGGTGTCTGTGACGGTGTTGTGCTTCACAAAGGCAATCTCTCCCGCCTTTTCCACCAGACACCTGCAGGAAACCGAACCCAGTCAATCCAACCCACTCCAGCAGCAAGTCCTGGAGCCATGTGGAACTGTGACAACGATGCAAACTGTGCCGGGATAATGAAGGCACTGCAGCCTGCTTTAAGGAGGCTGCTCACTGGGGCCAGCTGGCTGCTCTGTTTTGTAGCTGCTGGACTCCGTGTTGCACAGAATCAGTCCCCAGAGGGGCTTGCGGCAACCAGCTGCGACAACTGCACACATCCTCATCTTTTACCTTCCTTTCAAGGTGTTCAGAAGCATCGCTGAAGTCCTGCAGGATCCCTAACAGGTGATGCCTTTTTACAGGACATAAACAAAAAACATTCACGCAACCTGGAGGAACAGGCCACAAGGCAAGTGCAGTGAAAATTATGACCCTTGGGTGCCCTTCTGACATGCCTCCCCACCCTCCACCCCCACTGTCTGACATACCTGAAGGCTCCAGCGTAGTCGTAGTAGACCTCTCGGGGACTTGCTTCACATTCCCATTGTCCTGCCCCATCCCCTTTGCAGATCTCACAGAGGGAGGGAGGGTATCTATCCCCACTTGCTCCAGGGACACAGCTAGCATTGAAATACTCCCCGACAGCTGGAAGGGAATGAAAGCCTGGAAGGCATGCTACATCAGGACATGCCCTTGGAGGAAAGTGACAGCTTAAGAAGCAGCTGTATGGGATTCATCTTAAAGAAGGGACTTCGTTCTGCTGGGCAGGAGGTCCCAACTGGCATGAAAGCCATTCAGAGTCTGTGGCTGGGAGCCAACCAAGAAGCCACATTGTGCTGGTGTCCCCACTGCTGCACTCTGTCTCACAAACACACACAGCAGCCTGTGGGCAAGACAGGGCTCATGCTAGAGAGAGAAAGCCCTCTAGACAGGTGTCTCAGTCTAGACCTTTGCAAAGGCACTTGTAAGCCGTCACAGTGGGAATTCTCAGTGTATGAGCTAGTAGCCAGTGTTAAGGTCTTGCAAATTCAGGACATTACAGATTCTCTCTCACACACAAACACCCCATCACCACACACAAGCACAAGGCTGCCTTGAAGAGAACCTGGTCTTCTGCATCCTTTAGCAGTGCAGAGAAATGAAGGTACACAAAGGTCTCTGAAATGTGGGGTAATTCTTCTTTGAATTAGTGGGGCTTCTGTATGTAGCAGAATATTTCCCCTCGACTGCTTAATGTCATCCAAATATTATTTAATTGCCCACCCACTCAGAGCTCAGGAGGGGAGGCTGCAGAGTGCAGCACCAAGCTGGTTACTATAGGGCAGCCAATGCTCACCTTTCGGAACCTGACAACCCATCAGTGCTATCTGGCCACTGTCAATGAGGAAACCCACAGGGACGTTCCATCCTACGGTCCGGTTGATGCCAGTGTGGCAAGTCCTAGCCCCCCTCAAGCTGTTGATGGTCAAGGTGGAATTGGTTCTCACCACAGCGACAGCATAGTAGGAGGTGCCAAGATCTGTACAGAGGTGAAGGGGAACAAGAACCATTTGAGTGGGACTCCTACCTGAGAGGACTGTTTATTATTCCCCATCTTTCACACTAAGGGCCCAAGGCAGATCACAAGGCACTAAGAAGCAAAGCTGAACCTCCAGCCTCTGTATCATTATGAGGAATGGAAGACTGAAGAGGCAGGCAAATGAATGGGATACAGACCAATGGCCTTAAGTTACAGCCAAGTAGAGACTGGTTGAACATTGGGAGAAACTTCAGGACAGAATGGAAGCAATTCCCTTGCAATAGGTTGTGAGAGGTCTTCAAACAGAGCTGGCCATCCATCCACTGGGAATGCCCTGCCTGCCTGCCTGCCTGCCTTCCTTCCTTCCTTCCTTCCTTCCTTCCTTCCTTCCTTCCTTCCTTCCTTCCTTCCTTCCTTCCTTCCTTCCTTCCTTCCTTCCTTCCTTCCTATAAAATTTTCTCTCTTGGAAGAGTCTACTACAGCCTTTTTCAACCCTTTGACTGTGGAGGAACCCCTGAAATCAATTTTCTGGCTTCAAGGATACCGCCCCCCCCCCCCAAGCAATGTAATCTGATCATGCCTCCCTGCCACACCCCCGGAAGTGATATAACCACACGTACCCTTCCCCCTACTGAGCCTCTTGTGGCGCAGAGTGGTAAGGCAGCCGTCTGAAAGCTTTGCCCATGAGGCTGGGAGTTCAATCCCAGCAGCCCGCTCAAGGTTGACTCAGCCTTCCATCCTTCCGAGGTCGGTAAAATGAGTACCCAGCTTGCTGGGGGGTAAACGGTAATGACTGGGGAAGGCACTGGCAAACCACCCCGTGTTGAGTCTGCCATGAAAACGCTGGAGGGCGTCACCCCAAGGGTCAGACATGACTCGGTGCTTGCACAGGGGATACCTTTACCTTTTTACCCTTCCCCCTCCTTTTTCTCTGTCTTTACTAATGCTCCAGTGGCTCTGCCTCATGTAAGCCAGAAAGAATGGCAGGAGCTGAGACAAATCCCAACCCCCACCCCCATACCACTCCACAACCAATTCCCCCCTTTCCTTTTTACACCCATGGTCTACCCACTGTGCCCTCGAGGGGGAGGGGCCTAGCTTGTGGCCAAGTCAATTAAAGCAAGAGGGGAAAGTCCATGGACTCCCTTTACAGACCCCTGGTTGGGAATCCCTGGTCTAGTGGGCTTGAATCAGGGTAGCCCAGCAGCAGGTGACTATCCAAGTGACTCCGCCTCTGCCATGGATTTGGGAAAGTTCCTCATCTAGCAGGAATGAATTCATGGTGATTGTGAGGATGATCACAATAAACTCAGAGAGTATACACATTATAAGCAGGAGTCACTTGCTGCCTGGTTGGTGTCACAGAATTGACCCCCTCCCCTCAACACAAGTGCTAACCACACTGGTATCCTTGAGGCAGATGCTAGTGGTCTTGTCTGAACAAGGAGGAAGGCACTGGTATTAGCTATTTACCTTGGCCATATGCTTCACCCACAACTGGCTTCAGATTGTACTCCTTCCCAGCCTGGTAAAGGGTGCCTCCATCCAGGGTTGCAGCATCTGCCAAGCTCGCCTGTGCACAAAAAATGGAGGGTGTTAAGAACAAAAGATTAAACCCCGGTATCTCACCACTATAGACCCTTACAACCTATGTTGAAATAGAACACCTCCTCCTCAACCCACCAAAATACACAACCAGAAACAAGTCGGCCCGATATATCAACTAATAAGATAGGAGCTATGCACACACACGCACACACACACACACAAAACCAACCATCCATATCAAGCCAAAACCTAACAAGGAGGAAGACAAAAAAGCCAATCACAGCATACAAAGGGAAGAAAAGCAAGGATACACGAGGACAGAATACAGAAACAACAGAAAAACGAAGACACAACACCAAAAAAACAACAATGAGCATTCAAAAAAATCAAAGCATCTTTGAGAGGTCAACAGGGGTAGGGGTAGAGTAGTTGAAATGAGAGAAGAGGCACAAGATATGGACATACTCGCACCCCTTCTAATCTCTGCCCCATCCCTCGGTACTCAAGGGTGGAGGTAAAAAACTGCCTCCGACACTGATGATATGCAACACCAGGTCAATTAAAAAGAAGACCATGAGAGTGGAATAGGCTGCCTAAGGAGGTGGTGAGCAGAATTGTTCTCTTTTGCCTGAGAGGGACCAGAACGAATGGGATGAAATTAATTCAAAGGAAATTCCATCTAAACATCCAGAAGAAGTTCTTAACAGTCAGAGCGGTTTCTCAGTGGAACAGGCTTCCTCGGGAGGTGGTGGGCTCTCCATCTTTGGAGATTTTTAAACAGAGGCTGGAGAGCCATCTGACAGAGAGGCTGATTCTGTGAAGGCAAAGGGGTGGCAGGTTACAGTAGATGAACAATTGGGATGCGAGTGTCCTGCATAGTGCAGGGGGTTGGACTAGATGACCTATGAGGTCCCTTCCAACTCTATTATTCTATGATTCTATGATTCTATAATTCTTGGAAGAGCTGAGGACCCTCCTGGAGTCTTCATAGTTCTGCAGAATCTGCAAGATGGAGCTCTTCCACCAGGTATTTGGTTGAGGCCACAGCAGTTAAGACCTGTGGGCCTCTCCTCTTAACATCCGGAAAATCAGGTTACATCTCCCTCTGAGGCATGGGTAAGGAGTATGATGAGCAGGAGGGAAGTGAAGGGTTAGGATTGATATGCATTTTGGCTACCACAGAGGGATGACAATATTAAGATTATTGTGTTTTGTGGGGTTTTATTGTGGGGTTTATAAACTGTAACCCACCATGAGCAATTTATTTGTTTGTTTTTGATTTATAGCCCATGGTGGGTTACAATCATCCAAAAAACCCACTAAAATCCCACTAAAACGAACATAAAAACATAAAGCAAAAACCCTTATGATACAGCAGCAAAACTCCTCCATCACTAACATAACCCAGTATCTATTTGGATGAACAGAGAACTTCAAGAGGAACTAAGAAAGAAAAGGGAGATGTTCAGGAAATGGAGGGAAGGACAGAGCTCTAAAGAAGAGTACCTACAGGTTACTAGGCACTGTAGATCAATCATCAGAAAGGCCAAAGCTGAGAGTTAGCTAAGATTGGCCAGGGAAGCCCACTATAACAAGAAAAGATTTTTCAGTTATGTGAGGAGCAAACGTAAAGTAAAGGAGGCAATAGGCCCACTGTTGGGTGCGGATGAACAAACTCTAATGGAGGATGCAGAGAAAGCAGAAAGGCTTAGTGTCTATTTTACATCTGTTTTTTCCCACAGGTCAAAGGGTTTAGGCACATCTAGAGATGGCAGTAGCCAAGAGATAGTGTCTGGGTGGCAGGTTGACATGGACAGAGAGGTTGTTGAGAGGCATTTAGCTGCACAGGATGAGTTCAAATCCCCTGGGCCGGATGAAATGCACCCGAGAGTGCTCAAAGAACTTTCCGGAGAACTTGCAGAACCCTTGTCCATCATTTTCGGGACCTCTTTAAGGACTGGAGATGTCCTGGAGGACTGGAAGAGAGCAAATGTTATTCCAATCTTCAAGAAAGGGAGGAAGGATGACCCGGGAAACTATAGACCAGTGAGTCTGACCTCTGTTGTGGGTAAGATAATGGAGCAGATATTAAAGGGAGTGATCTGCAAACATCTGGAGGACAATTTGGTGATCCAAAGAAGTCAGCATGGATTTGTCTCCAACAGGTCCTGTCAGACCAACCTGGTTTCCTTTTTTGACCAAGTCACAGGTTTGCTGGATCGTGGAAATTCGGTTGATGTCGTTTACTTGGATTTTAGTAAAGCTTTTGATAAGGTTCACCATGATGTTCTGATAGATAAATTGAAGGACTGCAATCTGGATTTTCAGATAGTTAGGTGGATAGGGAATTGGTTAGAGAACCGCACTCAAAGAGTTGTTGTCAATGGTGTTTCATCAGACTGGAGAGAGGTGAGTAGCGGGGTACCTCAGGGCTCGGTGCTCGGCCCGGTACTTTTTAACATATTTATTAATGATCTAGATGAGGGGGTGGAGGGACTACTCATCAAGTTTGCAGACGACACCAAATTGGGAGGACTGGCAAATACTCTGGAAGATAGAGACAGAGTTCGAAGATAGAGACAGAGTTCAACGAGATGTGAACACAATGGAAAAATGGGCAAATGAGAACAAGATGCAATTTAATAAAGATAAGTGTAAAGTTCTGCATCTGGGTCAGAAAAATGAAAAGCATGCCTACTGGATGGGGGATACGCTTCTAGGTGACACTGTGTGTGAACGAGACCTTGGGGTACTTGTGGATTGTAAACTAAACATGAGCAGGCAGTGTGATGCAGCGGTAAAAAAGGCAAATGCCATTTTGGGCTGTATCAACAGGGGCATCACATCAAAATCACAAGATGTCATAGTCCCATTGTATACGGCACTGGTCAGACCACACCTGGAGTACTGTGTGCAGTTCTGGAGGCCTCACTTCAAGAAGGACGTAGATAAAATTGAAAGGGTACAGAGGAGAGCGACGAGGATGATCTGGGGCCAAGATAGGTTGTGGGACTTGGGAATGTTCAGCCTGGAGAAAAGGAGGTTGAGAGGGGACATGATAGCCGTCTTTAAGTATTTGAAAGGTTGTCATTTGGAGGAGGGCAGGATGCTGTTCCCATTGGCTGCAGAGGAAAGGACACACAGTAATGGGTTTAAACTACAAGTACAACGATATAGGCTAGATATCAGGAAAACATTTTTCACAGTCAGAGTAGTTCAGCAGTGGAATAGGCTGCCTAAGGAGGTGGTGAGCTCCCCCTCACTGGCAGTCTTCAAGCAAAGGTTGGATACACACTTTTCTTGCATGCTTTAGGATGCTTTGGGCTGATCCTACGTTGAGCAGGGGGTTGGACTAGATGGCCTGTGTGGCCCCTTCCAACTCTATGATTCTATGATTCAATTATTCTATCTGAGGGGGGAGGAAGAAAGAGGGCGCAGATGGAATTCACCACCACCGCATCTATGAGAGGGGCCCAGATCTACCTCGCCGCCCAGCCTCAACCATAGACATGGTGGAAGATCTCCATTTTGCAGGCCCTGCAGAACGCCCTCAGGGAGCTACCTGCCCACTCACTCACAACCTGCCTAAGTTCAATAACTCTTTCCAAGGCAATTGGTACAATAAATTTTATACATTGATAATTTTTTAAGGACCAACCAAAAAAAATTTATAAAAAATTAAAAAATTATCAATATATAAAATTTATTGTACCAATTGCCTTGGAAAGGTTCTGCTTTTCTCTGTTTATCTCCCCACCCCCTGCCTTGTCCTCCTCTACCTGTGTTACCTGATATCTTCCTATATCATGTCTCCCCTGCACTACTGGATTCTGGACTCTGTCCATGGAGCAAGAGTGACAGGAGTGTTCCACTCCTGTGAACGGTTTTTCTTCTCGTAGCAAGTGCATTGCCCTGCCACCACGCAGCCCTTGTGTCAGGTGACCTGCCTCTTTCTTCCAGATAAGGGGGAACAAAGTGCAGCACAGCCCAACCTCCTCCAATGCCATAGGCAAAGGACAGGTGTCCTGTCGCAAGGAATTAGCATCCTCCAAGCCTCCGGGACTGTTGTGCTCCTTCCTGGTTCAGATAATATCTGCCATCAATCTCATTTGCTGATGTAGCAAGGATGCAAGGTCTTTGGCGTAGGGTTTGACGCCAAAGAATTAATGGACACAAGTCTGACATCAAAACCACAAAATTGAAAAACCTGTAGGGGAACACTTCAAACTTCCAGAACGGACCTGAAAGTAGCTGTTATATTGCAAAGGAGCTTCAAGAACAGGCTAGAAAGGGAGATTGCATAAATGCAAGTTATTACAACACTCAATACTACAACATACCCAGGACTCAATAGGGACAAAGGTTTTTTTATCTCACTATTCATGCTAACCTTGTTCAGCCTGTGTATCCAAATTCCTCACAACTTATTTTATGTGTGATACTGTGATAATGTGACTGTAAAGTAATGGTAATGTTATGGTGTGTTGAGTTTACTCCCTGGTCTTGGGATAAGATAGTTACCGGCAATTACCTTGTAAGAATGTTTCACACTGGTATTGGGAACAGATGGGGGCAAGCAACATATGGTGATGTGATAGCCTTTGATCACTTTTACAGAAAGTTTTATTTCTCCCATGTTTATGTGAATAACAACTGAATTTCAAGGGGATTGACCAGCTGTTTTGGCAAAGAATTATCATTGGCTGTATTTGGATGTGTGACACAGTTTACTAATGTAACAGAATTAATTTTTGCTATATATTCCCACTGTCATGTAAGGCAGGGGTAGTCAACCTGTGGTCCTCCAGATTTTCATGAACTACAATTCCCATGAGCCCCTGCCAGCATAGTTCACGAACATCTGGAGGACCACAGGTTGACTACCCCTGATGTAAGGAGTTCTTGCACTTGAAAGCTCATGCCCTGAATAAATCTTTGTTCTTAAAGGTGCTACTGGACTCTGATTCTGTTGTGCTGCTTCAGACCAACATGGCTACCCATTTGAATAACCTGTTACAATGTCACTTTCTGGTCCCTGCAATAGGTCTACCATGCCCTTATTCTTCTTCTTACTTTGAATATAACAAAAAAATGTTTTGTTTTTTTTTTAAATTTCTTGCCAGCCTAAGCTCATTCTGAGTGTTAGGTAACACTCTCTCTGCAAGCCTTGGTTTTTGTTTATATACCTTGCTGGATCATGGGAATCCTGTGGACACAACGAGATCTGAACACAATGGGAAAATGGGCAAATGAGAACAAGATGCAATTTAATTCAATCATCAGAAAGGCCAAAGCTGAGAGTGAGCTAAGATTGGCCAGGGAAGCCCACTGTAACAAGAAAATATTTTTCAGTTATGTGAGGAGCAAACGTAAGGTAAAGGAGGAAATAGGCCCACTGTTGGGTGCGGATGGACAAACTCTAATGGAGGAAGACCAACTCTGCTAAAGATACTAGCTTCGTTAAATTCTTAACTTGTCTTGCTGACAGCTTCATTTCCCAGAAAGTAAAGAGGGGAACCAGGGGGTCTACTATTTTAGACTTGATTCTTACCAATAGGGAAGAATTTGTAGATGAGGTGGAAATTGGTAGAAGCACACTTGGTAGTAGTGACCATGTGATTCTGGAATTTTCAGTTAGGCTAGATACCAGGAAAAAAAATTTCACAGCCAGAGTAGTTCAGCAGTGGAATAGGCTGCCTAAGGAGGTGGTGAGCTCCCCCTCACTGGCAGTCTTCAAGCAAAGGTTGGATACACACTTTTCTTGGATGCTTAGGGCTGATCCTGCGTTGAGCAGGGGGTTGGCCTAGATGGCCTGTATGGCCCCTTCCAACTCTATGTTTCTATGATTCTATGAAATATGTTGAACAACACAGGCCCCAGGATGGATCCCTGGGGTACTTCACTTGTCACTCTTTTCCAAGAGAATAATTGAATTATAAAATCATAGAGTTGGAAGGGACCTCATTGGTCATCTAGTCCAACCTCCTGCACTATGCAGGACAATGCTGAACCATTAACAAGTACCCTCTGGGAATGATCTGTCAACCAGTTACATGATCTGTCGATCCAACGGACAGAATTAGGATCCATTCCGCATTTTAATGTGGAACCTTGTCAAACGCTTTACTGAAATCCAGATAAACTATAGAATCATAGAATTATGATTAGAGTTGGAAGGACTCGTTCACACACAGTGTTACCTAGAAGCGTATCCCCCATCCAGTAGGCATGCTATATTATAGGATAGGTGACACTTGTCTTGGCAGTCGTTCTCTACTGACCAATGTCCTGCATGATGACATTATTTATTTACTTAAAACCTTTATGATCTGCCTGTCTCCCTCCTTGTCAATTCAACTCACATTTCTAATTGCAAACGACTGGGGATGTTTGTAAAAGCCACAGTCTCTTCACCTTCCCTCCTATTAAGCTGATAGGACACAACTAAATGGGGACTGTGGCACTCCATAGTGCCTACCTGACCTTGGGTGATCCCTTGGATTAGCGATCCCCAACCTGTGGGCCGCGGACCACATGTGGTCCTTCAACTAATTGGAGGTGGGCTGCGAAGGATGCCTTCTCCCCCCCCCCCAGCCCTTTACTTCATCCCCCCCCTAGCCCTTTACAACACACTTCGGGTGTCATTGTCTCCCATCACTCCCAGATGGGACTTTGCAGAGAAACAAGCTCAGGGTTCCCATTGGTTTGTCATTGTCATGAGTTAAAATGTCCATGAAAAAAAAATGTTCCTTATGTTCATTGTTGTGGCGTGTCTGTATCTTATTTTGAAGGGATGTTTAAACATTACCATAGTGATCAGAGAGCGTTAGGGCAGTGGTTGAGAGTAGAGGAGTAAACTATCCCCCCCCCCCGGGCCTCAGTAAAAGGCGCTGAGTGGTACCCAGTGAGTGGTCCCCGGCGTTGAGTGGTCACCGGTGATAAAAAGGTTGGGGACCACTGCCTTAGACTATGGGATGCCAAAATCATGCCTGCTTCCAAGTTGATGCCTAAATCCAGAAATGGGGCTGCCATACATCACATCCCCCACCCAGCTGGCATCAGGAATAATGGTAGGGAAGAATTAAAAGGTAAGACATGATTTGCAGAAGAAGACATGATTTTAGAGCACCTCAGAAATCATAGAATCATAGAGTCGGAAGGGGCCATACAGGCCATCTAGTCCAACCCCCTGCTCAATGCAGGATCAGCCCAAAGCATCCTAAAGCAGGAATCATGACAGGACTGGGTGATGGAATCAGTGGTTTGTCGCATCTTCAGACAGGAGCCCTATTTGGGTCTGCAGTAGAAGCCCTGCAGAGACCAACAAGAGTTTCAGAGTAGGAGATTCAGAGAGTGAAAGCTCCTTTTGTCGGATATCTGGGAATTTTTGTTGATCTTCAGTCTTGCTGTATTGCTCAAGGAATGCCTCAGTTGACTCATCAGTGGGCATATTTGTTTACCTTTTGAGGCGATTCTGGTTCGGGGGTGTTTTTCTGGTAAGGAATGTAAAAAGAACCACTGTTTCTTCTAGTTGTGCTTGTAACTTACAATTTAACACATGAAAGACCCCATTATAGCCAAGTTTTGTCAATATGCATACCTATTTCACCTTCAACAACTGTTCAGTTGTTTCATTAAAAGCAGTGAGAAAACAACTGCAGTTTTATTCTCTGGCTGAGAGCTGAAAATATAAGACCTTGGTGGGAAATGAACCAGGGTGTGAAGGTTCAGAACAGAGGGAAGGGCTATCAGCCCCAGCTCCATTTCCTTTCCTGCCATCCAAAGTGTAAATCTGCCCCAAACAAATCAGGGACTTACATTGATCATGGAGGTGCAGGTGCTGGTGGAGCCCCCATTCACACATCCCAGCAATGGGCGGAGTTGGGCTCCTGCAAAGGCTCTGCTCATGTCACTGCACTTGGCCAGCTCCTGGTCAGAGATGGTGCACCAACGCAGCAGGCTCAGGGTGAGGCCTGGGGAGCAAGAGAAGCAGTGAGGCATGGGCTTGGCTGAGACATGCACATGGCATAGTGAACAACAGATTTCATCAGAGACCTCATTGCCCATGTGGTTAGGATTTTGATCCTGAGTCATATTGGGAGGGCAGTATATAAATCTAAGTAGTAATAACATACTAGTAATAATAAGTTCATGTGTCTGCCGCACTCCCATGGAGGCAGCTCGCTTGACATTCTTGTGCTTCCCCTGACGCGTTGGGTATCTGCTGTTACCTTCCCAAGAAATAGCTGGATGAGAAAGCTGCATGGCAAAATATACCCATACCAAAAGAAGAGGTGGAACTGACCTCTGTGGCATTCACAGGCCTCCTATCACAGGAGGAAGAGGACTGGAGCAAGGCTCATCTGCAAAGTGCTTTTGTACTGATATTTGCAGAGGAGTCAACATACACTGCCTGGACCACCCACACCAAAAGAAAGTGAACACAACTCATCTTCCACACACTCACTTTCTTTTTGGCGGGGGGGGGTGTGTCAGTAACAGAAGCTGCAGTTTTACAAAGAGCATTTTGGGCAGCATCTGCCCAGATATGGGCCTATCTCCACTAGCAGAACCTTTCCGTGCCCTCTGAAGAGAGGCATACTTCCTGTTCCCATCCTGCCAAATTGAAATTGATGGGTCTAACACATGCCAGTGCGTACCAGCACCCTCAGAGACCCCTCCCCATGACTGCAACACAAGGGACAGGGCAGGCTCTTGCTTCTGGTAGCAGGGCCAGGGCTATGAATGAGGGACCCAGGTCCTGCTTCACAAGAGGAGGAAGGGGGGGCTGGGATCCCCCTTTGGAATTACAGCGCACATTGTTCTTCTCCTAAATATAAAGGGAGAGGGGCAAAATATAAAAGAAAACCAGCAACACTAAAAAACAACTGACCAAAGAACACTGTTGTGGAAGTCAACACCCAAGTCATAAATTAAACCAGCTCTAAATTCACTCCACATCTCCTGGAGGCAATTTCATATCTGCTCTGGAAACGCTAGTCCTGGAGTTAAGAGAAACAATTGCTATTATTGTATTTGGAACCTACCAGGAGGAAAGTAGAAAATAAGGGCACAAGCAGGTCTGAAGTGCTTCATGGTCGTCAACTCTCGCTCTCTTTCTCTCGCCAGCTGTCAGGGGGAAAAAGGGATGTGAGCTTTATGACAGGCCGTCTTGGGCAGTTCCTTGCCAGACCACTCCTTCTTGGAAACCAGGCGGGCAAAAGAAGCAATGTCTCCTTGCATGTCAGTCCTCACGTCACTGGGGGCAGGGGAATCTTTCATCTCCTGCCACCTTGACAGGAAACCCAACCTCTGGGAGAAGACCAAAAATGGTAGGAAAGATTTTGGAAACGTTGTCACTTCAGCACCATCTAGTGTACCAGCCATGCCATTCCTCTTTAGTGGGACTTATTAAAATATCACCAAAGAGTTGCTTGCTTGTTGATTTCTTCCCTGGGCTTGATAGAAGGGGGGGGGGGGTAAGGGGGGGGAGAAAAGCAATCCTTACCAGCTCTGTCTTCAAGGCCTCCCATGTAGCTTGATCAGCAAATCTGCTGCTGGGTGCTTTCTGGGAAGAAGCAGTGAACATAAGAACATAAAAGGAGCCCTGCTGGATCAGACCAGTGGTCCCTCTAGTCCAGCATCCTGCCTCACACAGTGGCCATTCAGTTCAACTAGGGCAGAGAAACCAAGGCCTTCATACTTTGAGAACATCAGAAGAAAAGCTATTTTTTGTATTCTGATTTTTCCTACTCAGGGGAGTCTCGAAGCAGCTTAGAAGAAGAGTGTCTGAACAACCTGGCTGAACAACCGGGGTAGGGAGAAAAACAGCTGGGGCAACTCCGACGGGCGCTGTGGAACTGTCTGCAGAGGCTCCGTAATGAGGTCAATCCCCTTATCCTCTTCAGGACTGGTTGTATCCTCTTTATTCCGAGTTGCACAGCTCTGGTCTATGAACTCCTCCCCTTTCTTAATTTGGGTCAGAGTAATAATCCTCTCTTCTAAGCCCCTAATCCTTTCCTCCAAAAGTGTTACCAGATTCTATGATTCTATGATTACACTTGGGGCAGATGTAGTCCATCTTGTCTTCAGGGAGGAAGGCAATCATGTCACACTCACTGCAGATGGTGGGATGAGTGTCCTGGAGGTCCATTGTAACTTCTATGCAGTGCAACTACTAGGGAAATATAATCTACTGATTCTAATTGCTAGGCCAAGAACCCGAGGCTAAGAGCTGCAGTCTAAGAGCCCTTTGTCTCTTGCGCTCCTGTGAGGAGCAGCCCTTTTTAATCCTCCCAGCAATCACCTCACTCAGCACCACAATAGATTCTTGCCCTAGGACCATGGGATGTACCTGGACGTAAGCTTTAGCAGTTAACTAGAGGGTTTGCGAGCGGTTTCACTTCCACAGGAACATGCTACTGGTAAAACTGGGTGAGCATTGCACATGTCTCCTTCCCTACCATTGAGAGTCCAATTTCTCCTCAGGGAAGACGGAAAGGAATGTGCAGTGACTGCTGCCAAGCTGAATCAGTGAAAAGGCTGCTGGGTGGAGAATTGATGCAACCCCCTCCCCCAACTCCCAGTAGATAACTGATTTTTTATTTGATTTGCCCATGAAATGTCTGGAGAGGATGAGGAAGAACCTGATGCACAGAGGAGTGGTGGGGTTCCCAGCCGGGGAGTGCCTAATGTGGGAGCGGAGGAGGCAGAAACATGTCTCCCTGCTCACCAACCTTGGCCAGTGGAGAAGACATGCTGCAGTGCAGGGCCATTGCAGAGTCCATGGTGCATTTGGAGAAGGAAAGGATGGACAGGATGGAGTCAATCTCCAGTAGGGAAATGGAAAACTCAAGGGAAGAAGGGAAGGATTCACCACCAGCATGGTGGAGAACAATGCCATCTTTCACAGGACTGTGCAGTCTATGGACAGGATGGGAGACCTGTTGGAGAGGATTGTGGTCTTCATGGAGGCCAGGGAAAGATAGGAACAGGCCACTACACCCTGTCCCACCGCCCCACAGACCCCTGCACCACCAGCCTACTCCCACACACACTCCTGGGTCTAGCCTTGGTCAAAAGGAAGAGAATAATAAAGCCCAGGGACAAGTATTCACCATGAGAGTATTTTGCTTATCCAACCACCCACTTTTTTATTCACAATAAAAGGTTTATTTTGCTATAGCAGTGCTTGTGTTGGTCATCATTTCACTTGGGCATACCCAGAGTGGTGAAGGATCTTGGCTCAGCATTAAAACATTGGGAATCCCTTCCAGCAATGTGTGAAGGTTTGTGGTTGCTTGGGGTGTGTGTGGAGGACTGGAGAGGTGCCAGAATACTGGAGGAGAGCAAATGTATCCGAATCTTCAAAAAAGGGAGGAGAAAATCTGGGAAACTACAGGCCAGTACATCTGACCTCAATTGCAGGGAAGATAATGGAGCAGATTAAAGGGGGCGATCTGCAATCATCTGAAGGACAATTTGTTGATCTGGGAAAGCCTGCATGGATTTGTCTACAGTAGATCCTGCCAGACCAATCTGGTTTCCTTCTTTGACTGAGTGACAGGTTTATTAGTGCATGGAAACTCAGTGGATTTCAGTAAGGCTTTGACATAGTTCCCCATTATGCTCTGGTGGTTAACTGGAGGACTGTAAACGGGATTTTTGGAGGGTTGTGTGGATATGGAACTGGGTAGAAAACTTCACCCAAAGAGTGGTTGTCAATGGTTTTTCACCAGAGTGGAGGGAGGAGAGCAGCAGAGTGCCACAGGGCTCAATACTGGGTCCGGTACTTTTCAACATTTTTATCAATGATCTTGGTGAGGGGGTAGAGGAACTCCTCATTAAATATGCGGATGGCACCAAATTGCGAGTAGTAGTGAGCAACCCAGAAGATATAGAATTCAATGAGATCTGAACACACTGGAAAAGTTGGCAAATGAAAACAAGATACAATTCAATAAGGAGAAGTGTAAAGTTCTACGTTTGGGTCACAAAGCATGCATGCATACTAGATCGGAGATACACTTCAGGGTAGTAGTGTGTGTGAATGTGATCTTGGGGAACTTGTGGACTGTATATGAGCAGGTAAAGAAGGCAAATGCAATCTTGGGCTGTATCAACAGAGGCATCACATCAAAATCAAAATGTCATAGTCTCACTATATACCGCATTGGTCAGACCTCACCTGGAGTCCTGCATGCAGTTCTGGAGGCCTCACTTGGAAAACGACATGGAAAAAATTGATGGAAATGATCCGGGGCCTGGGGACCAAGTCCTGTGAGGAAAGGTTCAGTCTGAAGGTTCAGTCTGGAGGAGGCTGAGAGGGGACATGATTGTTATCTTTAGGTATTGGAAAGGTTGTCACTTAGAGCAGTGGTCCCCAACCTTTCCGAGGCTGGGGACCGGCAGGGCATCGGGCCGCGCCCCCGCGGCCCGTGCCCGTGCGGGCCACGCCTGCGGATCGGGCCGCGCCCACGCCGCGCCCGCGGGCTGCGCCCACGCCGCGCCCGCGGATCGGGCCGCACCCGAGCCGCGCCCGCGAGCCGCGCCCACGGATCGGGCCGCGCCCACGGGCCGCGCCCGCGGATCGGGCCGAGCGGGCGTGGCCCGCACAGGCGCGGCCCGGCCCTGATTCCCTCTCCCCGCCTCCCGCAGTAAGAAGCTTCCCGGGCCGCAAGCTTGCGGCCTGGGAAGTTTTTTACTGCGGGGGCGGGGCGGGGAGAGGGAGCCGCGGCCCGGTGCCATGGCCTTTGCGGCCCGGCACCGGGCCGCGGCCCGCAGGTTGGGGACCACTGACTTAGAGGAGGGCAGGGAAAGGTTCCTGTTGGCAGCAGAGGACAAGACCCGCAGACATGGGCTTAAACTACATGGATGATGATATTGGCTAGGTATCAGAATTTTTTTTCAGTCAGAGTAGAATCATAGAATCATAGAGTTGGAAGGGGCCATACAGGCCATCTAGTCCAACCCCCTGCTCAACGCAGGATCAGCCCCAAGCATCCTAAAGCATCCAAGAAAAGTGTGTATCCAACCTTTGCTTGAAGACTGCCAGTGAGGGCTCACCACCTCCTTAGGCAGCCTATTCCACTGCTGAACTACTCTGACTGAATTTTTTTTTCCTGATGTCTAGCCTATATCGTTGTACTTGAAGTTTAAACCCATTACTGCGTGTCCTTTCCTCTGCAGCCAGCAGAAACAGCATCCTGTCCTCCTCCAAGTGACAACCTTTCAAATACTTAAAGAGGGCTATCATGTCCCTTCTCAACCACCTTTTCTCCAGGCTGAACATTCCCAAGTCCCTCAAACCTATCTTCATAGGGCTTGGTCCCTTGGCCCCAGATCATCCTCGTCGCTCTCCTCTGTACCCATTTCAATTTTATCTACGTCCTTCTTGAAGTGAGGCCTCCAGAACTGCACACAGTGGTCTGACCAGTGCCGTAAACAATGGGACTATGACATCTTGTGATTTTGATGTGATGCCCCTGTTGATACAGCCCTAAATGGCATTTGCCTTTTTTACCGCTGCATCACACTGCCTGCTCATGTTTAGCTTACAATCCACAAGTACCCCAAGGTCTCGTTCACACACAGTGTAACTTAGAAGCGTATCCCCCATCCAGTAGGCATGCTTTTCATTTTTCTGACCCGGATGCAGAACTTTACACTTATCTTTATTATATTGCATCTTGTTCTTGTTCTCATTTGCCCATTTTTCCTTTGTGTTCAGATCTCGTTGAACTCTGTCTCTATTTTCTGGAGTATTTGGCAGTCCTCCCAATTGGGTGTCATCTGCAAACTTGATGAGCAGTCATAGAATCATAGAGTTGGAAGGGGCTATACAGGCCATCTAGTCCAACCCCCTCTCTAGATCATTAATAAATATGTTTAAAAGTACCGGACTGAGCACCGAGCCCTGGGTTACCCCGCTACTCACCTCCAGTCTGATGAAACACCAATCTTTTCTTGTTACAATGGGCTTCCCTGGCCAATCTTAGCTCACTCTCAGCTTTGGCCTTTCTGATGATTGATCTACAGTGCCTAGTAACTTGTAGGTACTCTTCTTTAGAGCTCTGTCCTTCCCTACATTTCCTGAACATTTCCCTTTTCTTTCTTAGTTCCTCTTGAAGTTCTCTGTTCATCCAAATAGGTTTCTTAGAGCTCCTGCAGTGTTTTCGTCTTTCTGGGATAGTTATTGATTGAGCATGCAGTAGCTCTTGTTTGAGTAGCACCCACCCTTCACATTCTCCCTTCCCTTCCAGCATTCTCGTCCATGGTATGACACTCATCATGTCTCTGAGTTTATTAAAGTTTTCCCTACGATAATCCAACATCCGCGTCTGGCTACAAGCTTCCTTGGCTCCCCATCTCAAAAGGGGTCCCCACCTCCTTCACCCCATCCACCAACTCTTGCCTCCAGGGGCCATCCAGGCTATCTGGTTCAACCCCCTGTTCAATGCAGGATCATAGAATCATAGAGTTGGAAGGGACCTCATGGGTCATCTAGTCCAACCCACTGCACTATGCAGGACACTCACATCCCAATCGCTCATCTACTGTAACCTGCCACCCCTTTGCCTTTACAGAATTAGTCTCTCCATCAGATGACTATCTAGCCTCTGTTTACAAATTTCCAAAGATGGAGAAACTCACCACCTCCCAAGGAATCCTGTTCCACTGAGAAACCGTGCTAATTGTCAGGAACTTCTTCCAGATGTTTAAATGGAATTTCTTTTGAATTAATTTCATCCCATTCATTCTGGGCTGTACCTCTGGGGCAAGAGAGAACAATTCTGCTCCATCCTCCATATGGCACCCTTTTAAATACTTGAAGATGGTTACCAGATCCCCTCTCAGTCATCTCTTCTCTAGGCTAAACAGACCAAGCTCCCCCAACCTTTCTTCATATGTCTTGGTCTCCAAACCCCTCACCATCATCCTAAAGGATCCAGGATAAGGATCTGTCGAGCCGCTGCTTGAAGACTGCCAGTGAGGGGGAGCACCCCACCTCCTTAGGCAGCCCATTCCAATGCTGAACATCGGGGGCAGCCCAACCGGCAAGGCCAGCTCATAGGGAACCAAAAGTAAAAGGATTCAGATGCCTTTATACTAATGCCCGAAGCATGGGCAATAAGAAGGAAGAGCAGGAACTTCTCATGCTGATGGAAAGGTATGATCTAGTAGGCATCACAGAAACTTGGTGGAATGATTCTCATGACTGGAATGTAATGGTGGATGGATATGAACTGTTCAGAAAAAAACAGAATAGATCGAAGAGGTGGAGGAGTGGCACTGTATGTGAGGAAAGGGATTACCTGTCAGGAAATTCTAATGAAGGAGAGCATATCTACAGTGGAAAGCATCTGGGTGAAAATAAGCGAGGGGAAAACAAACAGTGTGGTGGTTGGTGTCTGCTACCGACTGCCTGACCAACGAGAGGATGTGGATGCTGCACTTTGTGAGCAGCTTGAGAAAATATCCAAGCGGCAGGACCTTGTCATCATGGGTGACTTCAATTTTCCAGATGTGTGCTGGGAAACAAACTCTGCGAAGCGTCCTCAGTCATGCAACTTTCTGACCTGCCTGGCTGACAATTTAATTTATCAAACGGTGGATGAGGTGAATCTGCAATCTAGAGTTGGTGGATGAGGTGAGAGAGGATTTGCGGAATGAAACATCTGGTGACATGTCACTGCCAGGGGCATGACAAGGGAGGTGTGGTCAGTTGACATCACTTCTGGAGTGTCTCAAAGCCTGAAGAACATTTCAAAGGACCTCCACAGTCAAAAGGTTGAAAAACACTGCCCTAAAAGGTCTGGGGCCAAGACAGCCCAAGGACGATCCGCTCCCAATGCTCCAAGCATTCCTGCAATGTAGAGGGAGATGATTTTGGGTCTGCTTTTAGTCCTGGGTGAAAGAGGATGTATCTGGCGCTATGTAAAGAACACAATCCCCACAGTTTAGTTAAAGAGAGTTTAATATATATTTATATATATATTTATATATATGTATATAATATGCTTATTTTAACAAAATAGGCAGTTATTGTGAGTAAAATAGCCATTAAGATTTCTAAGAACATATACTTTGAGCAGAACTCTTCTCATCCTGACTAGAAGCACGAGAAGACTGGTGAGGCAGAAGCTCCTCTGGTGCACACAGAAGCCTGGAGTGCTCAGCCCCACTCCCCGCCAGATGTGCCTGTCAGAAACCCCCAACAGAGTCCTCTTGCTTGTGCTCTTTTAAGAAAATGGAAGACCCCCCCCCCAGACCCAGCAAAACATGAAAAAATAGACTATTAAGAACATTCTTAAGAAATTATGAAAGCTTGTTTTCCCTTGTGAAGCAGCCATGGCAATTCTGCATACATTCCCATGGACATTTTTTAAAAAGTTTCTCATTTAAAATGTATTTGTTACCAACAAAAGAAAACTATAACATGAAATCCTGAAACCAAGCCTCTTGAACCAAACCATGCAATTAAAGTTAAGCATAGAGTGCTTACACTTTACATAATTTAAGACCACTTTTCTTTCATTTCATTAGGAAATTTTTAAAGCTTTTATTTCTCAAAATCTCTGAAGGATACTTTTCCCTTAAACATTAAGGAGTTTACTATGTAATTCCCCATCCAACATCCACAATAGCTGGTCAAGCTGCTGCCCCTGATATTTGAGAAACTGGCCATACAAAAGCAGATTGGGAGACTCAAACTGGTCTAAGCTAGAAAGGGTAAAGGTAAAGGTAAGGGTAAAGGTGTGCAAGCACCGGGTCATGTCTGACCCTTGGGGTGACGCCCTCCAGCGTTTTCATGGCAGACTCAATACGGGGTGGTTTGCCAGTGCCTTCCCCAGTCATTACCTAGAAAGGGTACAGAGTGTAAAATACAACCAGAAGCCATAGGGCATGGCAGCTGTGAGACCACCTCCCTGCAGGGGAGAGACTGGAGGTGGTGGTGGTGGGGGGGCTGCCAGGCCTAGTGCCCCATAGAAAGCGGAAGCCTTCGGTTCCTGAACAGAATTGGAGGGGCCGGCTGGCCTTCACAACTTCTCCTTGGCCGGCACCCAGATGGAAGGGCCCGAGTGCTCTTCAATTATTTGCTTGACCTGGCTGTAAATGTCTTCCAAAGTGTCACCTTGCACTGTTGCTAAAAGCAGGGGAGAGAGAAAAACATCAGTCAGTGGTTTGGCCCACAGGACGGAGAGCAGTGCTTTCTGCCAAATCGGACCCCTGTGCCTCAGGTCTTGTGCCAGGTCAGAGACCCTCCTCAAGAGTTGTGCCAGGTCAGAGACCCTCCTCCCGCCTCCTCTTTAGCCACACAACATGCAGGGTCACCAAGGCCCATGCAGAGTCATCTAACCCGTTTGCGGCTGCGCATGTGTGGCCGCGCGATCGCCCTCCCCACCACCGTTGGTCCACAGCCTTGAAAAGATTGCGGACCACTGATCTGACCAACCTGTAAAATGTTCTGTAAATTCTTGCTCTAGCTTCATGGCTCTCTCAAATGTCTTCCGAGCTTGCTCATCTGTTAATCGTTTATTCATTTCCCTGAAATTATTAGAGGTTATGAAGTCATTAGCAGCATCAATTGTGATGGATTAAGGAGTTTTCACTTAAACAAATGAAGTTCTGGCCCTTAGGAAACAGACAGTCTCTGAACGGTGTTCCATATGTCCTGAATGTGGTTTGGGCCTGAATTTCTTCCCCTGGTCAGGAGGCAGAAGCCCCTAGTTATGGTTGCTCACTCCCCCCCCCCCAAAAAAAAAAAAGAAAAGAAAAAAAAAAGAAAAGAGGGTTTGTCATAGACAGAAGCCAGGGAGAGGCGCTGATTGCACACTCACATGACATTTTCCACTGATTTGGGCCTGATGAAAATGGAGATGGGGTGCAGCTGGGCAACCTGAAGCCTCTTGATGGCATTTCCGGACACATCCAGGATGCAGTGCTTGCCCTGGCACAGAGGGGAAAGGGGCGCTTTAGAGAGCAGAAGGCAGTGCCTGAAATCAGGAGGCCCAAACTCAGGCAGGCAAGCTTCAGAAGGTGGCCTGATGCCCAAGGCCATCCTGAACACACACCTACTGCTAGGGCAGAAGACAGCAACTCTTGATTATTATACAGTGATCCTAATATGACGCCTAAGGGATCCCCCCCCCCCAAAAAAAATCCCCAGAATCCATCCTGGCCTGGAGGGAATTCACCTGCCACACCACAGCGGTGATCAGCAATCCTCTGGGTATGCAAAGAAGGGCCACAAGAGACAAACCCTGTTTAGAAGAGCTGGTTCTTATATGCCACTTTTCTATACCTGAAGGAGTCTCCAAGTGGCTTACAGTCACCTTCCCTTTCCTCTCCTCCCAACAGACCCCCTGTGAGGGTGGGGAGGCTGAGAGAGCCCTGAGTTTACTGTAGGAGAAGAAGAAGAGTTGGTTCTTGTATGCTGCTTTTCTCTACCCCAAGGAGTCTCAAAACAGCTAACAGATGCCTTCCCTTTCCCCACAACAGACACCCTGTGAGGTGGGTGAGGCTGAGAGAAAAGAATAGTTGGTTCTTATATGCCACTTTTCTCTACCTGAAGGAGTCTCAAAGGGGCTTCCAGTCGCCTTCCCTTTCCTCTCTCCACAACCGACACCCTGTGAGGGAGGTAAGGCTGAGAGAGCCCTGAGATTACTGAAGAAGAAGAGTTGGTTCTTATATGCCGCTTTTCTCTACCTGAAGGAGTCTCCAAGCAGCTTCCAATCGCCTTCCCTTTCCTCTCCCCACAACAGACACTCTGTGGGGCAGGTGGGGCTGAGTGAGCCCTGAGATTACTGCCCGGTCAGAACACCTTTATCAGTGCTGTGACGAGCCCAAGGTCACCCAGATGGCTGCATGTGGGGAATGCAGAACTGAACCCAGCTCACCAGATTAGAAGTCTGCACTCTTAATCACTACACCGAACTGGCTCTCTTAAGAGTTGTGCCAGGTCAGACCAGTGATCCTTCTAGTCCAGCAACTTGTTTCACACAAATTTCATAGGGAGATTACAAAGAAAGCAGAAAGAAGGAAACTTTCCACTGCCGCTCCTGCTGAGCATGGAGGTTCCTTTCAGCCACATTCAAAGCCTAGTTCGCTGTTGATAACTATAGATGGGAACACTGCAGATTTAAAGGAGTGAACTGCTCAATTCCTATTGTTCAGTCTTCTCTTGAGAGGGGAATTTTGCTCAATGTGGCAAAATATTTCATGTGATAAATGATGGGAGTTTCTGCCTAGAATCACTGTAGAGGTAGTCCATAAACACTAGGTTTCTTTAAATGAAACCAAATACTTCTTGGAGGAGAGTGACGTGTGGAGTGCCTCATGGATCTGTCCTGGGCCCTGTGTTGTTCGATATATTTATAAATGATTTGGATTTGGATGAAGGAATAGAGGGGGTGCTTACTGAATTTGCAGATGACACTAAACTTGGCGGGTTAGCAAACATACCAGAAGACAGAATCAAAATACAGGATGATCTTGACAGGCTAGAAAACTGGGCTGAAACTAATACAATGAAGAGGTTCAGCCATACTGGACTTAATACTAACCAACAGGCAAGAGTTGGTGGATGAGGTGAAGGAGGTGGGGACCCTAGGGGGAAGTGACCATGTCCTCATAGAATTCCTTTTGAGATGGGGAGCCAAGGAAGCTTGTAGCCAGACGCGGATGTTGGATTTTCGTAGGGCAAACTTTAATAAACTCAGAGACATGATGAGTGTCATACCATGGACGACAATGCTGGAAGGGAAGGGAGCATGTGAAGGGTGGGCGCTACTCAAACAGGAGCTATTGCATGCTCAATCAATGACTATCCCAGAAAGACGAAAACACTGCAGGAGTTCTAAGAAGCCTATTTGGATGAACAGAGAACTTCAAGAGGAACTAAGAAAGAAAAGGAAAATGTTCAGGAAATGGAGGGAAGGACAGAGCTCTAAAGAAGAGTACCTACAGGTCACTAGGCACTGTAGATCAATCATAAGAAAGGCCAAAGCTGAAGGTGAGCTAAGATTGGCCAGGGAAGCCCATTGTAACAAGAAAAGATTTTTTAGCTATGTGAGGAACAAACGTAAAGTGAAGGAGGCAATAGGCCCACTGTTGGGTGCGGATGGACAAACTCTAACAGAAGATGCAGAGAAAGCAGAAAGGCTTAGTGCCTATTTTACATCTGTTTTTTCCCACAGGTCAAAGTGTTTAGGCACATCTAGAGATGGCCATAGCCAAAGGACAGTGTCTGGGTGGCAGGTTAACATGGATAGAGAGGTTGTCGAGAGGCATTTAGCTGCACTGGATGAGTTCAAATCCCCTGGTCCGGATGAAATGCACCCGAGAGTACTCAAAGAACTTTCCAGAGAACTTGCACAGCCCTTGTCCATCATCTTCGGAACCTCTTTAAGGACCGGAGATGTCCCGGAGGACTGGAAGAGAGCAAATGTTATTCCGATCTTCAAAAAAGGGAGGAAGGATGACCCGGGAAACTACAGACCAGTGAGTCTGACCTCTGTTGTGGGGAAGATAATGGAGCAGATATTAAAGGGAGCAATCTGCAAACATCTGGAGGACAATTTGGTGATCCAAGGAAGTCAGCATGGATTTGTCTCCAACAGGTCCTGCCAGACTAACCTGGTTTCCTTTTTTGACCAAGTAACAGGTTTGCTGGATCGGGGAAATTCGGTAGATGTCATTTACTTGGATTTTAGTAAAGCTTTTGACAAGGTTCCCCATGATGTTCTGATGGATAAGTTGAAGGACTGCAATCTGGATTTTCAGATAGTTAGGTGGATAGGGAATTGGTTAGAGAACCGCACTCAAAGAGTTGTTGTCAATGGTGTTTCATCAGACTGGAGAGAGGTGAGTAGCGGGGTACCTCAGGGCTCGGTGCTCGGCCCGGTACTTTTTAACATATTTATTAATGATCTAGATGAGGGGGTGGAGGGACTACTCATCAAGTTTGCAGATGACACCACATTGGGAGGACTGGCAAATACTCCGGAAGATAGAGACAGAGTTCAACGAGATCTGAACACAATGGAAAAACGGGCAAATGAGAACAAGATGCAATATAATAAAGATAAGTGTAAAGTTCTGCATCCGGATCAGAAAAATGAAAAGCATGCCTACTGGATGGGGGATACGCTTCTAGGTAGCACTGTGTGTGAACGAGACCTTGGGGTACTTGTGGACTGTAAACTAAACATGAGCAGGCAGTGTGATTCAGCGGTAAAAAAGGCAAATGCCATTTTGGGGTGTATCAACAGGGGCATCACATCAAAATCACAAGATGTCATAGTCCCATTGTATACGGCACTGGTCAGACCACACCTGGAGTACTGTGTGCAGTTCTGGAGGCCTCACTTCAAGAATGACGTAGATAAAATTGAAAGGGTACAGAGGAGAGCGACGAAGATGATCTGGGGCCAAGGGACCAAGCCCTATGAAGATAGGTTGAGGGACTTGGGAATGTTCAGCCTGGAGAAAAGGAGGTTGAGAGGGGACATGATAGCCCTCTTTAAGTATTTGAAAGGTTGTCACTTGGAGGAGGGCAGGATGCTGTTTCTGCTGGCTGCAGAAGAGAGGACACGCAGTAATGGGTTTAAACCTCCAATTCAACGATATAGGCTAGATATCAGGAAAAGGTTTTTCACAGTCAGAGTAGTTCAGCAGTGGAATAGGCTGCCTAAGGAGGTGGTGAGCTCCCCCTCACTGGAAGTCTTCAAGGAAAGGTTGGATACACACTTTTCTTGGATGCTTTAGGATGCTTAGGGCTAGTCCTGCGTTGAGCAGGGGGTTGGACTAGATGGCCTGTATGGCCCCTTCCAACTCTATGATTCTATGATTCTATGAAATTCAATAGTGATAAATGTAATGTTCTTCATTTAGGTAAGAAAAACCATATATCATATATATCATTATAGGGTGGACAAGACTTGTCCTGGCAATAGCATGTGTGAAAAGGATCACTCTAGGGGTAGTCCATAAACATCTAGTTTCTTTAAATGAAAACAAATCCTGTGGGCCAGATGAACTGCATCCAAGTTCTTGCATCCAAGTAAAATAATTTGCCGATTCTCAGCCCCTATCCAATATTTTTGAGAATTCCTGGAGAACAGGTGAAATGTCAGAAGATTGGAGGCAGGCATATGTTGTCCCCATCTTCAAGAAGGGGAAAAAGAAGGATCCGAGTAACTACCACCCCAACAGTTTGACGTCTACAGCTGGCAAAATTTTAGAACAAGTCATGTCTCAAGAACAAGTCATGTCAGACTAACCTTATCTCTTCTTTTGCTAGATCAGGGGAATGCTGTCGACATAATTCACCTTGATTTCACCAATGCTTTTGATAAGGTTCCGCATGATATTCTTATTGACAAGGTGGTAAAATGCAGTATGGATCCTATTACCGTTAGGTGTTAACAGATCACATCCAAAGAGTGCTTGTAAATGGTTTGTCATCTCCTTGGAAAGGAGTGATGTGTGGACTGCCTCAGGGATCTGTCAGGGGCCCTTTGTTGTTCAACATATTTGTAAATGATTTGGAGCGGGTACTTATTAAATTTTCAAATAACAGCAACATAACAGAAGACAGAATCAGGAAAAAGGATGATCTTGAAGGCTAGAAAACAGGGCTACAATGAATAAAATGAATGCATCACTAGAGGATGGCCACGAGTTGTCTTGGCAGTAGTACGTGGGAAAACTGGGTTCTCCCAATTTGTTACTGTACCCACCCATCAGGAACTAGGGGCCCATTGGCTATTGTGAGGAGATACGTTTGATGGTGAGGGGATACCGCCTCGAGCCTTCGGGGGGAGGCGGGGTATAAATACAATAATAATAATAATAATGGCTTCAGGTAGCTCTCAGAAACCGAAGTGGATGAGTTGCTGGGGTCAATAAGGGCGACCACTTGCCGCCTTGATCCCTGTCCATCTTAGTTACTCAAATCGAGGGACCAGTGTATAGGAGGCCATCTGGGAGAAATCACTGATCTCACCCTGCTTACCAGAGAGTTCCCAGAGGTGCTGAAGAAAGTGGTGGTTTGTCCCCTACCGATAAAAACAATGCTGGACTTGTAAGACCCGGCCAGCTACTACCCATTTCTGTATCTTTCGTTTCTGGGCAAGGTGGCTGAAAGGGCCGCAGCAGAACAGCTCCTGGCATACTTGCTTCAGCGCTTGATCAATACCAGTCTGGCTTCTGTCCCGGCCACAAGGTGCAGACATTGTTGGCCACTCTAGTGGATGATCTTCTGTGCCGGCTGGATCAGGGCAGTTCAGCCATACTTGATCTGTTGGCCACGTTTGACATGGTTGACCATGAGTTGTTGGCCCACCGCCTTGCTAGGGCTGGAATTCGGGGCACAACCACTCAATGACTGTGCTCCTGTCTCCAGAACCAGACACAGAGGATGGTTGTGGGGGAGGATATATCGTATCTCTGTTGACTCCTTGTGGGGTCTCACAGGGAGTGGTACTCTCCCCCATGCTATATAACATCTTTATGCATCCTCTGGCCCAGCTGGTTTGGAGCTATGGGCTGGGTTGTCACCAATATGCTGATGACACATGGTTGTCACCAATATGCGGACATTCTCATGGATGGCCACCCAATCCCCCCCCCCCCGGATACATTTGCCAGATGTTTGGAAGCCACATGAAACTCAACCCCTCCAAGACGGAGGTCATATGGCTGAGCAGGAAAGGGGAATGACAGGAAACGCATTTACCCACCCCGGCAAGGTCACTGCTTAACATCGTGCCCACTGCCAGGAATTTGGGGGTGATCCTGGATGCCTCCCTTTCTATGGAGGCCCAGGTCACAGGAGAAGCCCACATAGCATCTTACCATCTGCGCCAAACAAGGCTACTAGTGCCCTACCCCAGACTGTCTGGCCATGGTGATCCATGCAACGGTCACCTCTAGACAGGACTTCTGTAACTTGCCCTACACTGGCTTACCCTTGACATGGAAACTTCCAACTGGTACAGAATGCAGCTGCTGAGGTGCTCATTGGGACACCCTGGAAGGCCCATATCCAGCCTGAGCTGAGGCAGCTGCATTGGCTATCAATTATGCCCTGATCAGGTTCAAGGGGTGGCAGGTTACGTAGATGAGCGATTGGAAGTGAGTGTCCTGCATAGTACAGAGGGTTGGACTAGATGACCCATGTGGTCCCTTCCAACTCTATTATTCTATGATTCTAATGTTTTGACTTTTAAAGCCATCTGTGGCTTGGGCCCTGCCTGAAGGACTGTTTGTCTGTTTATACCCCCTGCAGGGCTCTTTGATCTGTGGGTGCTAATCTCTTGGAAATTTGTGGCCCTAGGAAGGTATGCCTGGTCTTGACCCAGCCCAGGGCCTTTTTGGTCCTAGCCCTGACCTGCTGGAATGAGCTCCCAGGAGAGCTGAGGGTCCTGATGGAGCTATCACAGCTCTGCAGGGTCTGTAAAACGGAACTTTTCCACCAGGTCTTTGGTTGAAGCCAGGAATAAAATCTATGAGGCCCCTCCTCACTTGGAGGAGGGCAGGATGCTGTTTCTGTTGGCTGCAGAGGAGAGGACACGCAGTAATGGGTTTAAACTTCAAGTACAACGATACAGGCTAGATATCAGGAATTTTTTTTCACAAGCAGAGTAGTTCAGCAGTGGAATAGGCTGCCTAAGGAGGTGGTGAGCTCCCCCTCACTGGCAGTCTTCAAGCAAAGGTTGGATACACACTTTTCTTGGATGCTTTAGGATGCTTAGGGCTGATCCTGCGTTGAGCAGGGGGTTGGACTAGATGGCCTGTATGGCCCCTTCCAACTCTATGATTCTATGATTCTATTCCTCAGGCTAAGCATTTACATCTTACAATCCCCCAAGGTGGATGGCAGCTGGGTGGGAAGGGAGCTACGGGATTATGTTTATTTTATGGAAAGGTTCTATGAGGTAGGGCTTTATAGGGTTTATATGACTTGTAACCCACCTCAAGTCCACGGAGAGTGACGGCCTAGAAATATAATAAATGAATGAATGAATGAATGAATGAATGAATGAATGAGGGGGGGTACAACATCTATAAGAACAGAATGACAATATTGGCTGTTTTATTTTTTGGACTGCTTAAGGACACCCAGCATGAAGTTCACCTTTTCCACTCCTACCCTGCACTGACCTGACATTAACTCACCATGATCCCAAGACCTTCCCATCTTCGTCTCCAAAGACATCCAGCCCTAATATTGCTTCATTTGAACCTCTGGAGTGCGTTGGCAGCAGCCTACCTTTTCAGCTACTTCTCGTACAGACTGAACACTCGTTCCATATAGATGGTTGTTGTACTGTCCAGCTTCAATGAATTTGTGGTCCTGAATATCCTTTTCCATCTGTTCTCGGGACATTACAAAATGGTAATCCCGTCCATCCACCTCATAGTCTCGTTTTGGGCGAGTGGTGTCTGTACCAAGACAGGAAAGCAGGCAGTCAAAGCATTTAGACAGGAGGAGACAAGACACAGGTCTGTTTCGCATGAAGCTCCCAATGGAGATATGGAGAGCCCACCAGTATTGCAGGGCACAGATGGCCCCACTCTCCCAAGGACAGCGGACCCAAGCAGAATGCTTTGTCACACAGAGGCTTCCTAGAAGGCCAAGCTGCCAGCAAGCCAGTGTGCAGCCAAAGGCTCCCACTGACCTGTGTCTGTGGGGAAGGAGCACTGCTAGCTGCAGTGAGAAAGCAAGGCCTCCTGCGAGGCCTCTGCTGCTCCGCCTGCCCGTCCCATCCAAAGCAACCTGCTGTTGCTGAGGCCGTGCCCCTAATCCCATCCATCCTCCTGCTCCTGCGCGGTACTCCTGGTTTTCTGAGTCTTCCATTCTAGCCTCTGGCTGCTTACCCCTTCTGCCAGAGCCCTTCTTAGGGATTGAGCAGCATCTTGCCTCCCCCAGCTCAGATTCCTGTTCCCTCCAATCTCTCCTTGTTCTCCCCCTGGAATAAGGAGGACACCTGTGAAGCTGGGTTTTCCCATCAGTTGCTCATGGAGGCAGGGTTTAATTAAAAGTGCCCTCCTTCCGGTCCTTGTCCTACGCATTGCACCTCGTCCCCAGTCTTTCTCCTGCCTCGAAAGGGAGAGCACTGTAGCTAGACTCTGCTATTTTTCTTCCTAAACTTTCTCTATAATATTTCCAGACTTCCTTACTACCTATCTCTACCTAACCTTCCCCCCCTCACCTTTTGAGTCCTTTCTTTCTAAGTAGATGACGGCCGTACAGGGGAAATTCTAGAACGTAGGCAGCAGGAAGAACGGCAGCCGCTTTTTGGCGCGTGTACAGAATCGCGGCAGCCATTTTGAAAGCATTTTTTATATTCGTGGTGGAATTTTCCTGACCAAAATAGCATCCTACAGGGACCAAGAAGATTTTCTCCCAGTGGATGAGCTGGAGGCCCCTTAGGGGCAAGTGGAACGAGAAGCAACGGCCCAGTGAGTGTTGCCCCACCCAGGGCCGCTCTATCCAAGGCGAAGAAAGCCCATAAATAATCAGCTAGCCCTAGAACCACTACCTCTGGTGAGAACAGCTCTTCTTCCTCCCGGGCTTCTCAAAAAATGGCTCAACCAACCTGGCAGCCAATACAAGAGCACAACAGAAAATGTTCTCAAGATTGTGCAGCAGAAGGCATACTGGTAGCACCCCACTGGACCAGGAGGCCATGGTTCTCCTTCATACTTCAAATGATAACAGAACCACAACTAAAACTTTCAGACCTTTTGCGACAGGGCCCAGTCTGGCACCCAGATGCAGACTGGATGGAACTGACCATCTGGAAATTGAGAGGAGACTTCTAACTGATGCTGGTTATTCGCAGGAGGAAGGGGTGACCATTATGGCCTCCAGGAGGGCCTCCACTACACAAATCTACAATGTCACATGGAAAGCCTTCATAAGATGGGGAAGAAGGAAAAAGGTAAACTTCATGGAACCTTCCATCACAGCATTACTCAACTTCTTACAGGATGGGGTAGCTTAGGGTCTCAAGCCAGCGACCTTCAGAAGACAAGTGGCTGCCATCGCCACTATATGTCCACAGGGTGATGGGTTCCAGTTGTCTCCTCACCCATTCATAGTGCGTTTCCTGAAAGGCACTACAGCTAAAGCTCCTCCACAGGTACCTAGATTCCCAACTTGGAAGCTGAATGTTGTTCTTTGGACCCTGACATGGACTCCCTTCGAACCCATGGTGATTATTCCCTTGAACAGACTTAACATGAAGGTGACTTCCTAGTAGCAATTACATCAGCAATGCGCATGTCTGAGTTGGTGGCCGTTTCCAAAAGGCCAGATTTTTTTTGTGTTTTCCACAAAGACAAGGTAGTCTTAAGACCAGATCCAACATTCAGACCAAAAACAGACACGGTTTTCCATATGTCACAAGAAATAATTTTTCCCTCCTTCTGTACAGACCCTAAACATCCTAAAGAAAAGGAATTGCACAAGCTGGATGTTAGGAGGGGTCTCAAGGCGTACCTAATCACACAGAAGATAGAGCTTCAGTACTGTAAGTTTGCAAAACAGCGACGTGGTCCTCCCTGGCCACCTTCACCAGACACTACAAAATCAACCAGTACAGTTCAGCAGAAGCCACCTTCAGCAGGCAGGTACTGCAGCAAGTTTTGGAACCTAAGTACCCACCCAGGTATCTAGGAGAAGAGCCCAGCTTCACAGATGTCCTCCGTTCCAGAGGGAGAACGGCCAGCGGACTTACCAAAGAGGGTCCTTCTCCCTTGAAATAAGGAAGACATCTGGCCCTCCCAAACTAAGTTCCAGACCCTATTGCAAAGCACTATGATGGCACAGTACAGGTGAAGTTAGAGAAGCGTTGCTGAATCCCCTTTCCTTCCTACTCTTCTTTCTATTACAAAAAAAGAAAGCATGTTTACATTTAATATGTGAAATATGTTAAAGTTTAACCAATAGTCAGTTTCAGTTAATGAGTGTTATGGCTCTTGGAGGGTCCAACTGGGGATGAGGTGCAACACGCAGGGCAGGAACCAGGAGGAGGGTGTTTTTAGTTAAACCCTGCCTCCCTGACCAGCCAACGGGAAACCCAGCTTCTCTTTATTCCAGGAGAGAAGTCCAGTGGCCGTTTACCTTGTTCCTTTGCCCCCACCCTCCACATTTTGGCACTTCTGTAACTTGGATGGACCAGCTATAATACTGTATGGGACTAAGAACATCTTCTTTTTGCTAGTTTGCATTTATTTATAAGAAAGAACTCCTCTCTTTTAGTCAAGTCTTTAGCTAAACATCCTAATCACTGCTCTACCCCCCCCCCCCCAACAAGTGTTGCTAGGGCTGTACCCCTCCACTGCTGGTGCCTTCAGCAGAGGGGCCGTGAGTCAGCAGCTGAGCATCTGCATGCCCCAGCACTCCCAGTTTAGTGAATGCAACAGGAGGCAATCTGAGAGTCTCTGGAGCGTTGCTACTGGTCTGAGTAGGCAACAAGGACCTTGATAGACCAGGGGTTTGACTCAATCTCAGGCAACTTCATGTGTGTGTGTGCACATGCTCATTTATCTAAACACCATCACAACAAGCCTCCCTTGAAAGGATCTGCCATACATACGTGGGACGCACGATCCAAATTTGTCTGGAAATTCAGATATCAAGTCGTCATTTATCCTGTCTTTCATAGGTCCTAGGATAATCACTGGCCGCGTGTAACTGACTGAAATAAAAAGGGACACACATGTTATGGCTGAGGCTTTCCCTGCAAGCAACAGGGGCCACCATTCAGGTACTAATGAGCTCCCCCCCCCACTTGCAATGGGAGCTTGCTCTCCCAGGAGGAGGGGGGGGGATGCTGGATGTTCGGCCTCACATTGTTTGGCTCTACAAGTGAATGATGGAGTGGGCCTCCCAGCATCAGCTTGTGCAAATGCCAAGGACCATGCAATCCTCTCAAACAGTGAGTGGAACCTCTTTGACTTTGTGGTGCATCATAAAGGTCTGGGCACTGTGCTCTCATGCTTGAGGGGAAATCTGTCACTGAACAACCATCACCAACCAAAGTGACAGCCTGTCAGGGGAGGGGGAAATGGCAGATCTGCTTTAGAAGGATTGTCCCTAGCTGAGGAGAGGCAGACTCCTGGGCCGCTGATTCTGCCAACATCTCAGGCTGAGGAACTAAGAAAGAAAAGGGAGATGTTCAGGAAATGGAGGGAGGGACAGAGCTCTAAAGAAGAGTACCTACAAGTTACTAGGCACTGTAGATCAATCATCAGAAAGGCCAAAGCTGAGAGTGAGCTAAGATTGGCCAGGGAAGCCCATTTTCAGTTATGTGAGGAGCAAATGTAAAGTAAAGGAGGCAATAGGCCCACTGTTGGGTGCGGATAGACAAACTCTAACGGAGGATGCAGAGAAAGCAGAAAGGCTCCGCGCCTATTTTACATCTGTTTTTTCCCACAGGCCAAAGGGTTTAGGCACATCTAGAGATGGCAGTAGCCAAGGGATAGTGTCTGGGTGGCAGGTTGACACGGACAGAGAGGTTGTCAAGAAGCATTAGCTGCACTGTTCAAATCCTCTGGGCCGGATGAAATGCACCCGAGAGTGCTCAAGCAACTTTCCAGAGAACTTGCAGAACCCTTGTCCATCATCTTCGGGACCTCTTTAAGGACTGGAGATGTCCCGGAGGACTGGAAGAGAGCAGATGTTATTCCGATCTTCAAAAAAGGGAGGAAGGATGATCCGGGAAACTATAGACCAGTGAGTCTGAACTCTGTTGTGGGGAAGATAATGGAGCAGATATTAAAGGGAGCGATCTGCAAACATCTGGGGGACAATTTGGTGATCCAAGGAAGTCAGCATGGATTTGTCTCCAACAGGTCCTGCCAGACCAACATGGTTTCCTTTTTTGACCAAGTAACAGGTTTGCTGGATTGGGGAAATTCGGTAGATGTCATTTACTTGGATTTTAGTAAAGCTTTTGACAAGATTACCCATGATGTTCTGATGGATAAGTTGAAGGACTATTAACTGGATTTTCAGATAGTTAGGTGGATAGGGAATTGGTTAGAGAACCGCACTCAAAGAGTTGTTGTCAATGGTGTTTCATCAGACTAGAGGGAGGTGAGTAGTGACCTCAAGGCTCGGTGCTCAGTCTGGTACTTTTTAACATATATTTATTAATAATCTAGATGAGGGGGTGGAAGGACCACTCATTAAGTTTGCAGATGACACCACATTGGGAGGACTGGCAAATACTCCAGAAAATAGAGACAGAGTTCAACAAGATCTGAACACAATGGAAAAACGGGCAAATGAGAACAAGATGCAATTTAATAAAGGTAAGTGTAAAGTTCTGCATCCGGGTCAGAAAAATGAAAAGCATGCCTACTGGATGGGGGATACACTTCTAGGTAACACTGTGTGAATGAGACCTTGGGGTACTTGTGGATTGTAAGCTAAACATGAGCAGGCAGTGTGATGCAGCAGTAAAAAAGGCGAATGCCATTTTGGGCTGTATCAACAGAGGCATCACATCAAAATCACAAGATATCATAGTCCCATTGTATACGGCACTGGTCAGACCACACCTGGAGTACTGTGTGCAGTTCTGGAGGCCTCATTTCAAAAAGGACGTAGATAAAATTGAAAGGGTACAGAGGAGAGCAACGAGGATGATCTGGGGCCAAGGGACCAAGCCCCATGAAGATAGGCTAAGGGACTTGGGAATGTTCAGCCTGGAGAAAAGGAGGTTGAGAGGGGACACGTTAGCCCTCTTTAAGTATTTGAAAGGTTGTCACTTGGAGGAGGGCAGGATGCTGTTTCTGTTAGCTGCAGAGGAGAGGACACGCAGTAATGGGTTTAAACTACAAGTACAATGATATAGGCTGGATAAAAAATTCTATGATTCTATGACTAAGGAGTGGTGAGTTCCCCCCACTAGCAGTCTTTAAGGAGTGACTGGACAGATACTTATCCCGGATTCTTTAGGCCAAGCTTTCTCGATCAGGGTTTTGTGAAACCATGGGGTTTCTTGATGGCTGAGGAAGAGTTTCCTGAATGGGTGGGAGTTAATTAACTTTTTATATATTTTTTAATGTTTGTGAAACATTCATCAGTTGATATTTATTTATTGGTTTTGTATGCCACTGCTCCCAGCAAGCTGGCTCGCGGCAGTTCAGTCATGTAACATAAACAATATCCAATCCATAAAAACTACATACAATATACAACAATAACATAAAACAATTCCCAAAAGCTAAAAATCTATAACTTTACAAGATGGCGGTAAAAATACTAACTCTCCTCTCCCTGCAGCAGAGCCATTGGAATCAGTCCAGATCTCAACACTGATGATGGTAAAAACAGGGGAAGATAACCCAATGGCTCAGTCTAATGCCATACCCAGGACCCCAGGACCACCACCCAACCTCAACCAAATGTCTGGTGGAAGAGCTCCGTCTTACAGGCCCTGTGGAACTCAGAGAGCTCTGCTAGGGCCCACAGTTCTTCTGGGAGCTCATTCCACCGGGTAGGGGCCAGAACAAAGACAGTTAGGGGCTCTGGTCTAGGCCAGGCGTACATATATGACCATGCATGTTCATGTTGATCCATCCACGCCTCCCCAAATGGCTGATGGGCTTGGCGGGGGAAGGAAGGAGAGGTATGTATACAGCTATGCTTCCCAACTGTATTCTGCATGATGGCACCACTTCTGGGGTTTCTCAAAGCCTGAAGGATGTTTTAGGGGTTTCTCAATGTAAAAAGGTTGGGAAAGGCTGCTTTAGGCTGATGCTGCATCGAGAAGGTGGTTTGAACTCAATGATCTCTATGGCCCCTTCCAACTCTAGGATTCTATGATGGCCTATTGGTTGCTGAGTGACTGACCTTCTTGCTGAGTGACTGGCTCGTAAGACAAAACAAACTCCTCTTGGCCACCTAGAAAGTTGTATAGAAAATACATTTTTCCAAGCAATCAATGAAAGTATTTTTACAATAAAGTTTAGGAAAGGAGCACTCAATGAAATGCTGATAAATACCACTTTACAAGCCACCATGGTGCAAAGGCTAGACTAGAACCTGGGACACTCTGTTCTGAATCCACACTGGGTCACAGAAGCTCAGAGGGCAACCTTTTGCTAATTTTGCTCTCTCAGGCCCACTTGTTCGTGTGTAGGTTAAATGGATACCAGCTTCCCCCCCACCTTACTGCAGAAAAATAGAAAGACAAAACTTGTTGGCACTTCAGTCTTGAAAGAGTTAAAATTGTTCCTATTGTATTCGTCTCATAGCGAGTTAACACAGAAGCTATAGGGCGCCCAGTAACAGTTTCCCTCCAAAAGGGAAGCTGTATTAATGTAAATACAGTAGTCATTAAAAACACAGATTGGTTAACCACGATATTGATTAGTGCGTGTGACTGACTTTTTGTGTGCCAGTGTGCCCGCAGTGTGACTGCAGGCACACTGGCAAAATGGAGAACTGAAGTGTAGTATCCCTGTGTTCATTGTTCTCCCAAACACTGAGACTTAAAGAAGCTATGATAGTGTAGATAAGAAAGAGAGGTGGTTGTTGTTTTTTATGTTTATAACAACAGTAAAATGTGTAAAGAAGCTATACACACGACTGCATGATCTATTTCAAAATCTATTTCACATTTTAAAACTCCCTCCATATATAGGGTTGTATATAAATAAGCAATTTCTTTTACTTCTGTACTAATTCTCTGCAAAAAAAAAAAATACAAAAGATGATCACTATTGCTTCTACCAGAAGCCTCCTAGTCCATAGAGAGAGTCCAACACAGAACAGCTGTGCTCTCTCGTCCATTGCTAGGATAAACCATGTTCCACTAACCAGATGTGACTAACCAGCAACTTTGTTGTATTTGATTTTGGGCCAAGAGCATCTCTTTTATCTGGTACCCATCCAACTGAGGCCCGCCCAGCAACTATGCCTGTATGGTTAACAACTTAAGTCAAGGGAGCCCTAAAAGGCAAAATGTTCCCTTCAAAAAATGGAAGGTTTGTCCAAAAGAGGTTTGTTCCGAGAGCTCATTCCACCAGGCAGGTGGAATCTCACGAGGGCCAGGGACCTCCAGTCCGTTGGCAGTTTATTTATTTAGATTTATATACCGCCCTCCCCGAAGGCTCAGTTGCAGAACTGGTTGAATTCCAGATCTGCACATTGCAACTTACTGGCAGTCCCCAGCCCCAAAGACTGGCAGTCCCCTTTTCGGCCCTGGCTCCAGCCTGGTGGAATAAGTTGCTGGCCGAGAACTGGGCCCTATCGTAGCGGACACTCCAAGGTGCCTCAAGACAGCACTTTTCCACCAGGTATAAATCTGAAGCCAATGTAAGCATAATATGACACCAATAAGCCCCCTCCCTCCTGCTCCCATTCCATCTTGGAATCTGGACACAAAATTGATGCCAGAATTACTCTGAGCCAAGTTGTCAGATCCAGTGCACTCTAGACAGTTTTTAGATTAAGAATGTTTAAAAATGAGCTTTAGCTTAAGAATTTTTAAAATTAACATTGAATATTTCATTTCTGTATATGTATTTTTATTGATGTTAGCTACCCCAAGCCTATTTCTAGATTTAATATTAAATCTAAATAATAATAAATCTAATAATATAATAAATCTCAATAATAATAATAATCATAAGAACTTGTAAATAATTTAAAATGAAGTCCATCACTCATCTGACAAAGAGCTCTGCCAACCCCACCCTGGACCTTGATCTAGGCAGCCAAGTCCCTTCTTTCTGCACCCCACAAATGCCCGCCCCAATGAAGGAAGGGAAGATGTCCCCTAAGGAGAAACAAAAGGAAACAGGGGGTCTTTGGAGGAGGAGGAGGAGGTGCTGCAGGAGGAATCTTACAGGAGGAAGTTCTAAGTGCTGCCAAGTGGGAATGCACAGATTGTACTCATCCCAGTCTGCCCATTAACGTTCCCTTCCTCCAGCTGGGCAGGCCTGGCACCAAGCGCTTAGTTCTAGAGAGCCCCAAATAAGGCTTTCTGCAGGCACAGAATCCATCAGTCTGCATGCATGAATGCCACAGACAGAGAGTGATTACCATGTGTAATAGGTGTTCCCTAAGCAGTGATGACAAGATGCCTCCATGGCTGTGCCCCTCTCCCTGCCTGGATCCTCACTGTGCCAGGGGACTGAGGAGCATACACTCTAAAATAAAGATCAGCCATTGAAACACAAGAAACAAAAAAGAATTAAAGGAGGAGGTCAACAAGAATGATCACAGAAGGTTACTGCACAGTCTAAGGAATGCAGAAGAAGCCCATGAGGGCTTATGGAGTTTTACTGGGAGTTGGGATTTTTAGGCTTTTCGTCTCCAAGCTCCTCTTTGGGGGTGGTGCTTTATGAGGCTGCTTATGTGTAGGAGTGAACAGACACAAACACAGCAGGAGGGCCGTCTACTGCTTGGATCCCTCAATGACCCAGTCTAACAAAAAGAATGCAAGAGAGCTGGGAATGAGGCCTTTGGCACAAACTCCAGAGCTCATCAGGCCTGGAACAAAACCTCCCTATGAAAATGGCTGCAGAGATCCCTGGACCCTTTGTGCAAACCACAAGGAAAGAAACCCAACGCCTCGAAGCTAACATCCAAAGGTGAAAATGAAAACCATACTTACGGTAGCTACTTTCACTGTCGCTGGCATTAGATGTTACCTGTTCTGGAAAAGCAACAAAAAAAGGGGAGTGTAAGTTTGCAATAAGATCACAGGAGTTTTGAATAAAAGTGTATCAAAGGGACAGAAATGGCCAGCAATCCAGAAGCAACAGCATGGGAATAACTTCCTTTAAGGACAAATCATACTAGGCAATTTTTAATTTGGCCTTCATAAGTGTATTCTACAACTCAGCTGTTGCAAGCAGATCAGATGGGCTGATTTGCTACTCATGGTTTATGCACTCAAAATATAACAGTACAGTTCAAAAACGCTACAGGAGACAAAGAAAGTCCTTAGATGTACAGAAGAGTGGAAAAACACTAAAACACCAGAGCAACCCTGCCCTGCGGAGAAGCAGCTTTCTGTGTCCTTGCAAGGCTGAGCTGCAGCTCAGGCAGAGGCCTCCTGGAGTGTAAGGAGGGGGAAACCAACCTAGGCTCTGCCTTTCTCCTGGCCATGGCCCATTCCTGTTCCCCTTCAGCAGTTAGAAGCCTGAGGGCCAACTGCATGGCATCAACAGCTTCTTGCTTTGCACCAAGTTAACTTTATTAGTTGGGCCACATTTTAACAGCCCCATCCCCTGAATATTCACTGTACACTGTACACTGAATATTCCCTACCGCAGGCCTCTGTAGCCTCTAGGGCAGCCCAGGAACCACCATGGACAGGTGGAGATTTCTGTCCTCTCTCCAGGTCATCCAACAAACTCTCTGCAACTCTCCTCCATGCAGACGAGGCTCTCTTCCTTGTGTAGTGCCTCAGTCATAGAATCATAGAGTTGGAAGGGGCCATACAGGCCATCTAGTCCAACCCCCTGCTCGACACAGGATCAGCCCAAAGTCAGGAGAATCAGTCAGGAGGTGGGGAGGGACTGCACAGCACTCCATGTGGTGGGATCCCCAAAGGGGAGACCAATGTCTCTGCATAAGGCTGTTGTGTTCTTTTTTTGGGACACCAACCTGCAGGCTCCATAGAGCTACGTTTGGGACCCCGTTTCTGCCTCGTGGTGAAGGCATCCAGTTAATTTTTTGCAACACAAAGGGTAAAGCAAACTAGCCACATGAGTAGAAATGCTTGTAACTGTGGAGACATGGGAAGGACCTTCTGGTCAAAAAGCAAAAGGCAGATGAGGGCCATGGGATCTGAATGAGAAGGGAAACAATTACAAAGGAAGTGAAGGCCAGCAGAGGGATCTGCCAGGAAGAAGCTCCTGAGCCAGCAGTATCCACAAAACATGATGCCTCGGAAGAGGGACATGTGCAGGCAAGAGGGGGTCTCAGGGGGGTGCAGAACTTACTCAGGCGGCTCACTTACTCAGGCCTTTTGAACCCATGTCCTCAGGGATCTCCTGCAGAGTAGTTCCCAGAGGGCAAGCAAGAGAGAGACAATCACAGAGAAAATAACTGTCAGTAGCATGTCACAGAGGGGCTACAATAAGGCGGTTCCAAGAAAACCCACAGGGGACCAAGAGGCCCATTCAAAATTTAGTCAGGCACCAATTTAAGAGCAAGGAAGGAGGCTCTCAGGACACCTCCCTCCATCTGTTCTAGGCTAGGATGGGAGGGTCCCCACACAGCCACTTAAGGAGACTGGGAACCCTTCCCTCTGAGGAGCAGCCTGGCTTTGAAGCCAGTCTCAGAATGTACAGTATCTCTCTGGCTCATGGCAGTCCCCTGCTGCGGCTTTTGGAACCCCCTCTGAGGGAACCCCCTGCGGCACACCAGGCAGGCCCATGTTTGTGGTGGTCACTTCTCTCTCTCTCTCTCTCTCTCTCCCCCCACCCACATACTTACGGTCAACATCACTGGTCTCTTGCTCACTCTGGTCCTTGTTCTTGTAGAAGGGGAATTTTCGGGAAAAGAGGTTCTTTTTACGCTTGTCATTGAATGACTGCTGAAGAAGAGAAGGAGGGGCAAAACAAAGCATGTCGAATGTCCAGGTTGTCACTGAAAGGCCCAGCCCTAGCTGCGTGGCAGAGGCTGACTTCTAGGTCCACCACATGCAGTTCTTGCCACAAGGCACAGATGGTGGCCTTCTGCAGGCACTAGGAGGCTTTGAGGCTTGGTGGAAGACAAGGCTTCCAGCCTGCAAGCAGCGGGAGACACCAACAGGAAGACCAGATCATGGCCCCAGAACAGCAGCCAGCAAACCCCCAGGGAAGGAGTCGTTCCGCCCCACAGGCCACTCACAAGGATAGGACAGGTTGGAGTCCAGCAGCACCTTCAGATCTTGGGGGCATAAGCCTCCGAGAGGCAGAGCTCTCTTTGCCAGATACCTGCTGGGAATCTGGCTGGTCTCTCTGGTGCTCAAGAATGTGAGTGGCCTCGTCAAGGACAAGAGCCTCTTACAGGTGCAATATGTGCACAAGAGCTGCTGTGCTTCTATGAAGAAGCCCGGCATTCCCTCCTCCCCTCAGAAAAGGGCTCCTACGTGCCATAACTTATTATCCTGCAGGACCTTCAAGGACCTTGAAAGAAATCAAATTGCCTCCCATCTTGAGCTGCCCAGCCTGAAGATCCAGGGGGTAAGGCCTTTTGGTGGGCAGGAACCCACTACTGGCACAGAGACCCTCCTCAGAAGGCTTTTTTCATCCCTGATGCTTCCAAGTGGTGAGGCTGGCTGGCCCTCAAGTCCTTGGGAGGTCAAGGGAGGGAAAACTCTCAAGCAACTGCGCATTTGACTGAAGAGCTTTAAAATGAATTAAATTATTTAAAACTGATTCTAGGTTTTATACTACTTATGGTTGTTTTATCTATTTTATACTTTTGTTGAAAATTGTCTTGGAGGCAGAAAGGCAGCCTAAAAGTGAAATGAATAAATACACTGCTTGCAAAAGTATGGCAACCAGCATGGCCTCCGTGAATAGCTGCTGCTTTATCCTCTCTGAAAAAATGTCCAGGCTACAGTTCTCATGGAGGGCAACACCATCCTACAGATGGTATAGTCCTCCCATGGAAGAAAGAGGTTTGTGAGCAGCAGTGCCTGTGTCGGAGGACACGGGCCATACCCAAAAGCATGCCACCCTGACATGGACACAGGGAGGCCTGCCTTTAGGGGGTCCCTCTCCCCAGAGGAGGAGGGACTTGGCGAGGAGGGGGAAGAATGCAAAAGTGCTCCACTGTGCCTGTGGCCCTCTGGGCCCTACTCCCTGAAAACACACAACATCCTGGTCCACTACTGCTGTGTATCTCTACTCAGGAGCCAGGAGCCACAGAGCTGACACAGACTGTCCTCTTGCCACAGAGGGCTTGTGGAGGAGATGCCACTTAATCTCAAGGCAATTTTTGGCCACCCTCCTGTCAAGATGGCCACCCTCCTGTCCTGACAAGATGTCACCACCACTGTGCTCAGCAAATGAAAGATATGCTTGAAAAGGAGGCTGCATCTGCCTTGGCCCAGGCTGAAAGGCTTGCGGCCCCATTTCCCACCCCCTCCTGTGACTGACATAAGACTGCTCCCTGGAGGAGCCAAGCAGGGGTTCTGTGGGCATCATGGCACAGGCCCTGCTCAGCAACTGCATGTGGGATGCTCAGAGGTCAGCTCCGACAGCAACAAAACAGAAGAAAACATTATCAGAACTACCTGTGCTTGGATCGGTGGAGAACACCAGCGTTAGGATTTTGAGGTATTTACAAAGCGGGAAAGAAGTGTTTTTTAGCTATAGATCCACTTTAAATTCTCATAGTCTCTTATAAGCTCTACTCCATTTGTAAGAACAAGTTAAAAAAGGAAGGTACGAGTTAAAAACCCAACCACCCCACCTGGACACTCTCTTCTTGTGCCAGACATGAGACATGGCATAAGTTGATTTTGCCCAGACCAAAAGAAACCCGCAAGATTTCTGAAAGAGTCTGTCACTGAAGCCTGGCATCAGAAGGGAAGGAGATGTACTATCAGTAAAAGGCACTATGTGCATGCTCACGGCCTTCTAGAGAAGAGAGCAAAGGGCGACCACAGTGGGGGAAGCCCGATGATTTCAGCATTAGAGACTACAATTAAGAAGCTCATCTGGTTTTGCAGCCACGTGCAAGGAAGAAAAATGGCCACTGGACACTGGAGACATGCACGGGGCCCCCTGCCAGGTCAGAAGAGAGACAGGAGAGAGAAAGCAGAGTGCGAAGGAAGGACAAATGTTAAAGCAGGCAGTTCTGTCTCAATGGCAAGCGTAGTTGGGTTTCTACTCAGGATCTCATGCACAGGTGTGACGCAGGGTGAGGACACATGGGCCGTGGACACATGTCACAGATGGGAAGATGGGAAGCAATCAGCAACCAGGGCTGTGTGCACACAGCACGGTATAATGGGGGGGAGGTGGGGGAAGAGAGATCCACATTCCGTCCCAAGATAACCTGAATTACAAACTGCACATAGCACTGCAGGATTCCTCTTGCTGAAATGGTGGGGAAGGACCAGGAACAGCACAGGTCACCTAAGCCACTACCCAGCCCTTGGGATGCCTCCCCCCCCACCTTTTGGGTTGCTGACCATTTGCTAAGTACATCAAATTGATCATCACCATCAGAAGGTGGTTTAGAAAGTGGCTTTTAGGGGGCAGGAGGATCACAAACTTGCACTATGCACCCAATTTTATCCGACACACCCTGGATGAGGTCAGTGTATCAGATTTGACTGGCTGGATGGATTGAAGTTCTTCCTTTCACTAAGCGAGGAGCTGTACTCCATTGGAAAACAATCCTTGGATGTAGCTCTGTATTTCACTTTTTAAAATTAAAACATGCAAATTTCAAGCTTAGCACAGCAACAGTGTCCTACAACTCCCTATGCTTCTGTTCAGAGATGTTTCCCCTAGACACACTGGGGGGGGGGGGGGCGCTACCACAGTGGAAATGATCCCAGCCGTTTCCAGTGAGCAGAAGCCAACGTGCCCTGCCAGACTGGTACAGCTCTGGGGATCTTTTTAGCCCACAAAGGCCACAGGACCTGCCCCAAGGTAGTCCTCTGCGGCCACTCCACTTGATGTTTGTGGTCTTCCCTCTCCCCTTGAATTTCCAAGCTCAGGAAAACTTCCCATTCAGCAGTGAGTCAGCCACCAAGTTCAGCATTCAGGTCATATCTCCTCTCAAGAGCTACAGATCTGCTAAACTCTATATAAGCACAGTCTTGTGTCTCTGAAACCAGTCCCCCTCACCCCACACACCCTAGGAATGGCCATGCTGACCTAAAGGCATTACTCTGTAGTTAAAAGGGTATGGTTGGAAGGGAACACTATCCTGCCTAGGTTTTCAGGATTCAAGTATATTCCAATTTAGCAAACTTGGCTAAAAGCTACATGCCACTCAAGGCTCGGCTTCCTTTACTTTACTTATCAAAACCGGCATAGCCCGCCTTTTCCTGTGGTTAAAGGCAGGTTACAATAATAGTTAAAAACATCCCCAGCTAAAACACCCCACATCCCTCCCTGTCCCCCTTAAAATATGCCTTCCATTCAACTCCCTGCTCTATGAATGTGTTTACAGTCACTTAAGCTGGTGGCTCTAATTCAGCTTGTGGCTACACTTTCTATACATTTTACTGTGTTGCCTGAAGAGACACCCCTCCTGTAGTCTGCTCTGAATTGAGTGCCTGTCAATTTAATTTGGTTTACTACCGGCTAGTATTATGAGAGGGAGAAATTTTTTTCTGTATTTTTGTGCACATCATTCATAACTTTATATACCTCCCGCATTATGTCCTCACAGAGAATTTTTTCTTCTATACTAAAGACCCCGAACAATTCAGATACAACCCTTTGGGGATCTGATTCCTTTCACTGCATGTTTTCCAGCTCAATAGTAGACTTTTAATAAGGTGACCACACTCCTCTGCCTATGGCTGCACTACGATGAAGATACATAAAAACCACTGTGGTAATGGCCACTATGATGCACTGTCAGTTCCTGTCCTGATGACCTCTAGCATGCTCTCTTCACCCGTGATGCACCCAGGAATGTGTTTTTTATTGACCTGCTCACCACGACTCCAAGACCCTGGCAGGCCATCAGTAAGCGTTATTGTTCTCCAAATGTTCTATTGTTCATAATGCTATAGTTAAAAAGGTAAAGGTATCCCCTGTGCAAGCACTGGGTCATGTCTGACCCTTGGGGTGACGCCCTCTAGCCTGAGGCAGACTCAATGCGGGGTAGTTTGCCAGTGCCTTCCCCAGTCATTACCATTTACCCCCCAGCAAGCTGGGTACTCATTTTACCGACCTCGGAAGGATGGAAGGCTGAGTCAACCTTGAGCCAGCTGCTGGGATTGAACTCCCAGCCTCATGGGCAGAGATTTCAGACTGCATGTCTGCTGCCTTACCACTCTGTGCCACAAGAGGCTCTAAATAAATAAATAAAATAAAATAAAATAAAATGATACGAAGGAGGCAGTAAGTAATTCAAACTCACCCCTTTGTCACCTCTTGCTTTCGAATTAAATTTCACAGTTTTTAAGCGGGCTCGTTCTTTCTTCTCCACCCTGCCAGGGAAATGCAAGAAGAAAACCCATGATTTTATCACACTACTAGATTTAAAGCCCATTTTACATGCAAATGAAATGGGCGCTAGATGGCCTGGGAGAAGGCTCTCTGGAGCCTTCTCCCCACCCGTGGCTCTCTGGAGCCTTCTCCCCAACCGTGGCTCTCTGGCAGAAGGCTGCCCAGGCCACACACCCCCCCCGAGGCTCTCTTGAGCCTTCTCCCGGCCGGCAGGAGAAGGATCTTCTCCCGGTCTCCGACGCGGTGAGGCCACTCCGCCGGCCAGGAGAAGGCGGCCCAGCCCACCACTCACCCGTGGCTGTCTGGAGCAGCCGGGCAGATTCCCTGGGTGGGTGAAGCAGCCAATGCACTGGCTGCTTGGGGCAGGATGGACACTTGGGAGGGGCCAATCAGGAGCCGCTTTGCGGCTCCTGTTTGGACCCTCCGAGTTTTTATCCCGGACAGGGCCCGCCCTAACTCCTCCCACAGAGCCCTTACTGCTTTATTCAGTTCGTGGCGCTCCGCGCCACGGGGCTGTTTAAAGATGGCCCCAGCAGCTGCAGTCAGATGGGAATGAAGAACCTGTGAGGGTTCTAAGACATGCCAACACTCATGACTCCAAGAAAGATTCTTCTGATCATTCTGATTTTGCATCTCAGAGATACAGAAATTTTTATTACAGCATATCCAAAGAAGTGCATTTTGAATGAGGGAACCTTGTAAATGCTGAGCTCGGCAGGGGTCTGTGCCTTTGGGCACAATTTAGAGGGCTCCTCTAATAGAGCATTATTTGTTTATTTGTAAAGTTCACATTACGGTGGAAAAAGGAAACCAGGCCGACAGAGGGCACGGTGGTTGGGCACCATCGGGATGGACAACAGCACTGCTAAGGGAGGTGGGGTGGGTTTGGGGATCATGGCAATAACTGTGCCCTCAGATCGCCAAGAGTCGGACATGACTGAATGGCCGACAACAGCAACAACGTTTAGAACCCGCTTTGTCAGAACAGAAGCGGGGAGCTTTGTGCTCAGAAAACAGCGCCTTCTGCGTGTGGAGGAAGGAACAGAGCGGAGGGACCGGGCACCATCCTTTTCTTGCGTATGCTGAGGCCGGTGCTGAATGCTGAGTTTTGGGAGTCTGTACCTGCGCTTGCTCGGAATCACGCCAACCTCGTCACTTTCGCCATTGGGCATCACCAGTCGTGCTTGCCACCACTCATCATCGGAAGCATTGAGGACGTGCAGGATGTCACCAAACCGAAAGTTCAGGCCCTGGCTGGGGAGGCCACTGTCTTTAGTCTTGTCATAATCAAAGAGTGCTCTGGAGACGGAAGGGGAAAAGGTCAGCATTTCAGGAAGAAAACACAAACAAGACCTTTTCAGGGACAGTTTGACTCCCTATGACCCGCCCAGGGGATTGCATTTCGCAATGGCCAATAGACTGGGGATCCCCCAGCCCCTGTGAGATTCGCCTGGCCTTAACCAGGGCCAGGGCCTTTTTGGCCTTGGCCCCTGCCTGGTGGAACGAGCTTCCAATCGAGCTGAGAGCCCTGGCAGAGCTAAGCAGGGTGTGCAGGTTCCTCAAAACGAAGCTCTTACTCCAGGCCTCTGGATGAGGCTGGGTGTAGGGTTTATTTTATTTATTTATTTTTTCAAATTTTTATACTGCCCTCCCCGAAGGCTGAGAGCGGTTTACATATAACTGAAACTATACATGAAACCATACATATAATAACATTAATATTATTAATTGATAAACCAGGTGATAGTATAACATAACAGTGTATCATAACATAAACAGTGGTAACTCGAACAGGTCCAGGAGTCTTAGTGGGTTTCTGGGGGGAGGGGAGGGTTTACTTGGATTTTAGTAAAGCTTTTGACAAGGTTCCCCATGATGTTCTGATGGATAAGTTGAAGGACTGCAATCTGGATTTTCAGATAGTTAAGTGGTTAGGGAATTGGTTAGAGAACCGCACTCAAAGAGTTGTTGTCAATGGTGCTTCATCAGACTGGAGGGAGGGGAATAGCGGGGTACCTCAGGGCTCAGTGCTCGGCCCGGTACTTTTTAACATATTTATTAATGATCGAGATGAGGGAGTGGAGGGACTACTCATCAAGTTTGCAGATGACACCAAATTGGGAGGACTGGCAAATACTCCGGAAGAGAGAGACAGAGTTCAACGAGATCTGAACACAATGGAAAAATGGGCAAATGAGAACAAGATGCAGTTTAATAAAGATAAGTGTAAAGTTCTGCATCTGAGTCAGAAAAATGAAAAACATGCCTACTGGATGGGGGATACGCTTCCAGGTAACACTGTGTGTGAACGAGACCTTGGGGTACTTGTGGATTGTAAACTAAACATGAGCAGGCAGTGTGATGTAGCGGTAAAAAAGGCAAATGCCATTCTGGGCTGTATCAACAGGGGCATCACATCAAAATCATAAGATGTCATAGTCCTATTGTATACTATACGGCACTGGTCAGACCACACCTGGAGTACTGTGTGCAGTTCTGGAGGCCTCACTTCAAGAATGACGTAGATAAAATTGAAAGGGTACAGAGGAGAGCGACGAAGATGATCTGGGGCCAAGGGACCAAGCCCTATGAAGATAGGTTGAGGGACTTGGGAATGTTCAGCCTGGAGAAAAGGAGGTTGAGAGGGGACACGTTAGCCCTCTTTAAGTATTTGAAAGGTTGTCACATGGAGGAGGGCAGGATGCTGTTTCCATTGGCTGTAGAGGAGAGGACACGCAGTAATGGGTTTAAACTACAAGTACAACGATATAGGCTAGATATCAGGAAAAAAATTTTCACAGTCAGAGTAGTTCAGCAGTGGAATAGGCTGCCTAAGGAGGTGGTGAGCTCCCCCTCACTGGCAGTCTTCAAGCAAAGGTTGGATACACACTTTTCTTGGATGCTTTAGGATGCTTAGGGCTGATCCTGCGTTGAGCAGGGGGTTGGACTAGATGGCCTGTATGGACCCTTCCAACTCTATGATTCTATGATTCTTCCCCACTTCCATGAGCAGTTGCTCATCCTATATACTAAATCCTTATGGCAGAGGCAGTTCCTTCTTCTGAGGGGCAACAAACCACAACAGAGTCTTACTGAAGACAGATAAAGCCATTTTATATGAAGAAGTGTCTCTCATAAGTTCTTCAAGCAGGATGGCAAAGATAAGCAAGTCCTTACAAAGACCATCTGTCCTCCTGAACATCATCCAATCTAACAAAGAGTTTACAAGGCTAATTTGATTTAAGTAGAAAATAACCTCACCTGACATAGAGGGACCGCTTCTGACTGGTCCGCAGGGATCCAGATCCCGAACTGATGCTGCTGTTCATCATTTGCTCTCGCAAGTCATGTATTTTAGCTTCAAAACGGCTATATTCTGCAAAAGATATACGGGTGGGAGGGCAGAGGAAAACAGAGTAATAGGTTCTTAAGCCAGTTTGGTGTAGTGGTTAGGAGAGCCAGTTTGGTGTAGTGGTTAGGAGTGCAGACTTCTAATCTGGCATGCCAGGTTCGATTCTGTGCTCCCCCACTTGCAACCAGCTGAGTGACCTTGGGCTCGCCACAGCACTGATAAAACTGTTCTGACCGGGCAGTGATTTCTGCGCTCTCTCAGTCTCACCCACCCCACAGGGTGTCTGTTGTGGGGAGAGGAATGGGAAGGCGACTGTAAGCCGCTTTGAGCCTCCTTCGGGTAGGGAAAAGCGGCATATAAGAACCAACTCTTCTTCTTCAAGATCACCTGCCAATTGCAATAACTGCTGCTATCTGCTGACAGTTTAGATGGTGTGGCAGCACTGAAGCCTCTCTCTCTCTCTGGCATGTATCAGATGCTTTGCAAATTTCTGTATTTATATCTACATTTCTTGATGAAATGCCCAAAGTCACATGTACCTGTATATACTCGCATATAAGCCGAGGCACCCAATTTCCCCACAAAATCTGGGCAAACTGACTCGCATATAAGCCGAGCGTGGGAAATGCTCCATCATCACAGGCTATCCCACCCAACATCCCCCACAACAAATACAGAAAAGTCAAGAGGATGAATAGCTGCTGGTTTTTGTACCCTGCTTTTCACTAACCAAAGGAGTCTCAACGCCACTTACAATTGCCTTCTCTTCCTCTCTTGATGCCAGATACCCTGAGAGAGCTCTGACAGAACTGCTCTGAGAGAAACCAAACAGTGCCCCCCAGGCCAGCAAACCAAAGCCGAACAACAGTACCCAAAGTTTACAACCTATAGAATCATAGAGTTCCCCTTGTGGCTTCGGTTTAAAGCTCTCCTGATGAATCTCCCCAGGTTCCTGCCAAACACATTCTTCCCCAACTTCGACAAGTGCAGTCTATCAGGTGCTAGTAGGCCTTCCTCAAGAAAGCCTATCCCATGGTCCCAGTAACCAAATCCCTCCCGCAGGCACCAATTACGCAGCCAATGATTCACCTCCATTATCTTTCTCTCCCGATGCATTCCTCTTCCCTTGACAGGCAAGACTGAAGAGAATACCACTTGTGCCCCCATTTGCTTGAGCTTCCTCCCTAGATCTTGATAGTCTGTTTTAATAGGAGCGACGGTATTCACGGACATGTCATTTGTTGAAATCTATTCTGGAGCTCCAAAGGCCCCGAGAAATGTCTCGCTCTACGCCGTTGAGTCTTTTTCCTAACTGTCTGCAGAGGCTCTGTAATGAGGTCAATTCCCTTATCCTCTTCAGGACTGGTTGTATCCGCTTTATTACGAGTTGCACAGCTCCTGTCTATGAACTCCTCCTCTTTCTTAATTTCTGTCAGAGAAATTAAGAAGCTACCACAACAAGTACAACAGCTACCAAACTGGGAGAATGGACAACTCTAACTACAACTGCAGTGCCCCTCCAGAACAAAACACTAAATTAAAAAACTATAAAATTGAACACTGAAAGAAAGAACTGTAAAAATTAACTTTTAAAAGAAACATAACCCCAAGAAGAAAAGGCAAACGATGCTGCCCCTCAGATAATAGAAAAAACACTAGGAGAAAGAAACTGTAAATCCCAAAGCACCCCAAAACCCACCCCACTCCACCCACAGAAACCAAAATAATAGTTTGGAAGAAGTGATTAAGAAGAGAAGAAGTGAAGGCAAAAGGAAAAAAAAGATCAGATTCGCTTAGTCAAACTGTTGATGACTTACAAGCTGCCAGAGCAAGCTTGGCTTGCAGTACACATTTGCAAAAGACAATGCAATGATTGGCTGGCTGGAGCAGGCTTTTATTTTAATTACCGTATATACTCGCGTATAAGCTGAGGAGGGCTTTTTCAGTGTGAAAAAAGGTGCTGAAAAACTAGGCTTACATGAGTATATAAGGTACTTGCAAGTGTTGTTCTGTCTTTGGTTCAGGAACTTTTAAATGACCCCTGGCCCTCCCAGATCTCCATCCTCTGTGCCACCACTTTTACTTATTCCTGAAAGGCACCAGACCTTCTTTGAGCAGCAACCACACCACCACCAAATCTGCCCACTGGACAGATCTGTACCACCAGCATTTTGTTTAAATGTGTGGCCAGCTTAGTGGCCATCTCCTGATTTGCATACACTAGCTGGTGTGCCAAAGATCTATGTCACTTTTGCACCTTAGGAATGGAGATCTCACCTGTTGCCCTCCCCATTACTCCTCTCTGGAAAGCAGGACTCAGTAGGAATGTTGTGGCTAAAGAGATCAGCTCATGTAAGGATAATGTACTCAAAATGTGAGAAAATCTAATAAATTACTAAAAAGAGTATACATGGTCTGTAAAAGCAGCAGGCTGAGCAAGGATACAAGGGAAAAGTGAGCATGTACACTCTTCTAAACCAGCAATTCCCAACTTTTTTGGTACGTTAACTAAACATTTTTTTTAATGTCCTGATGGTTACAAGAATACGTTTTTTGGATTCTGGGGTGGGAGAAGTTAGAGGGTGTAATGGGGAAAGAGAAGGTAGTCAAGGGATGGAACATAACTTCCACACGCAGAAACCATGTATGTCAGAATGCCACTCGCTTGGGATTCATAGTTGGGATTCACAGCTGAGCCCTTTGTACAATCTTTGTTTGCTTCTCAAAACATCTGGTTAGCTACTGTAGAAAATGGAAATCTGAACTAGTTGGGTGACAAGGGAATAGTTTGTTTTGGGTGCCAAAAAATCTTGGGCCAGCCTTGGATGGGTTACCAAACCAAATAAATATGGACATAGAACTGAGTTGGAAGGAACCTCCAGGGTCATCTAGTCCAACCCCCTGCACAATGCAGGAACTCGCAACTGCCTGCCCACCCACAGGGACCCCAACTTCATGCCCAAGTGATTCCTCCACCAAAAAGCATTTCTGTCAGATAACAGAATAGCCTCTGCTTAAAAACTTCTTTTCTGTGATATAAATGCTGATTTTATTAATTTAGCAGCAGAAGAAAAAAAGTCTCTAGCTGACGATGGCAAAATTATTTATTCCAATGAAAATAAGGTTCAAACCAATTTCAAAACGGATTTCTAGGTATAGTCTGTTTTTGACATCTTCATGTGATACTCTAAATACCAATATATAACAAATATATCCCCATGTTACATATTAATTTACCTCAATATTGTTAATAACTGAATCTTCTCTAAACTTTTGGATGGTGAAATTATAGGAAAAAACCTACAAAAATAAATCATAGTATGAATCCTTATAAAACGTCGTAATCTGGAGAACCAGGTTTGATTCCCCATTCCTCTTCCACAGGCAGTCAGCTGGGTGACTTTGGACTGGTCACTGTTCTCTTAGAGCTCTCTCAGCCCCACCTACTTCATAGGGTGTCTGTTGCGGGGATAGGAAGGGAAAGGTATTTGTAAACTGCTCTGGGACTCCTTCGGGTAGTGAAAGTAGGGTACAACAAAACAGCTTTTGTTTTCCCATAAATCCAACCCTTTGTTTAAACGATCAAGGCAAAGGCACCAAAGTGATCCATCAGCCCACAAGGATGGTGAACATCTCCAGAGTGTAGAGGGCGAGGGGGCAATGGCTGGCAGTGCTCATGGGAGTGGTGGGAGGCAAGACTTCTGCCTGCAGCTCTGCTGATGGACTCCAGCTTGTTCAAGCCTCAGCACAAGAAACCATATCCCTGAAATCACATTTTGTCACCCACTGGAGCCCCACAGAACCACTGACCTTCTGGACGGTACTGAGCCATGATCGTAACAGCCTGGCCAGCGTTCTTCAAGGCAACTGCTGCCTCTTCATGAGTTGCCGCTTTGAGGTCAACGCCATTTACCTGCAGAAGCAAACACCAGAGAACAGGGAGAGCTGCATTTTCAAATCCACTGGCATTCCAAGCCTAAGTCACCATGGGAAGCCAAACACATCATCTAGGCCTCAGCCTCCACAGCTCTGGTTCCCAGGATGGATCTCTATATCTAGACAGAACATTTTCCAACCAGACCCACAAGAGGGTGCCCCACTGCCCCTCTTTAATTATGGGCTTTTCCTTCCTTGTCTCTGTCCAACATAATCCTTCCTGGTCTACAGAATTTACATTTAAACACACCAGCTGGTCACATTCTGTCAAGTTTACTGACGGGACTGAGAGCAAACAAAAATGTTTATTCATCCCAGTTTAATCACTGTACCGAAATAATGCGGTCGCCTTTCCTGAGCTCGCCACTTAGATCTGCAGGCCCTCCTGCGAGGATGAACGAGACAAAAATTCCTTCTCCGTCTTCCCCACCCACAATGTTGAAACCAAGACCCGTGGATCCTCGATGGAGTACCACCTTCCGCGGTTCCCTGGAAGACAAAGAATTCTGGCCATTAGCCACCACTTTGAAAATCAAGCTTTGCTTCAAAATAACCTGTTACGATGAGTAACACCAGTCACTGCAGTGGCCCTATTCTCCAGTTGCTTTTGTAGTATCACTGATATAATTTTCCCAACCTGAGGCCAGTTCACTGGAGAAAAGCAGCTCACATGAGAGGGACAGGATGGCTCTCTTTAAGTATCTGAAAGGCTGTCACTTGGAGGGGGCAGAAAAAGGTTCCTTTGGCAGCAGAGGAGAGGACCTGCAGGAACGGCTGACTCAGTCCAGTTGGTGGAGATCCTCCGTCAGGGCGACCAGCACTGTCTCCACCCCATGGCCAGGACGAAAGCCAGACAGGTATGGATCTAGGGTTGACGTTTCCCCACAAAATGCCAGGAGTTGTTCCGCGGCAGCCCTCTCAACCACCTAGCCCAGGAACACAAGATGCGATACCGGGCGGTAGCTGGTGGGGTCCCACAGATCCAGTGATGTTTTTTTCAGAAGAGGGCTAACCACAGCTGCCTTGAGCCACGTAGGGAATTGCAATGCAAGGGAGAGGTTGATAATCTCCCTTAGGGCAGCGGTCCTCAACCTTTTTATGGGTGGGGAAGAGCTGGTGGCCCGGGTGCTGCGCATGCACATTAGCGCCCCTGGTAGTGAAAACGCGCATGCGCGGAGCTGTTAACCCATCACCAGGGGGCGCTAACGCACATGCATGGCAGTGCCGCGCATGCGCGTTTGTGTCTGCCGGCATGCGGGCGGCCGCGCCTGCCTCTTCCCCCCCTCTTGCAGCAAGAAGCTAGCCGGCCTGCGAGCAACGTGGCCGTTTTGGTGGCCGTTTCTCTCATGGACTGGTGAGCTTCTCGCTGTGGGGGGTGGGGGGGGGGTGGAGGCAGCCATGGCCGCTGCCAGCCCGTTACCGAGGCCTTTGTGGCCCGGTATCGGGCCGCTCCACTACCTTGCCCAGAAACGCAAGATGCAAGACTGGACAGATGCTGGCGGGGTCCAGTGGGTCCAGCAATGTTTTTTTCAGTACAGGGCACACCACTGCCTCCTTGAGCCCCTCGGGGAAATCTCCTGATGTTCGGGAGAGATTTACAATGTCCCTCAAGGGGCCTCCTGTCCACTTGTCGCCCGATCTGCGCAGCCAAGACGGGCAGGGATCTAAGGGACAGGTGGTGGCCCCCACTGACCCTAGCAACTTGTCCACTTGGGTTAAAGATAGCCGCCTGAAGCCAAAGGGCAGCCACAAACGAGCTGCCTGATTTCAATGGGTCTGCCCGGGAAAGTTCTGACAATTGCCCCAAAAACTCGCTCTGCATTGTTCCACTGAACGGAGAAGCCACAGATATGGAAGTCACGGGAAGTTAATTTTCTTCTACGCTGATCACAATATTTAAATACAATCTCTTGCCACTGCTAAAAGAAGAAATTTTGTATACAGATGGCTATTTACAGCTAGGCATAACTAAGGGCAAACATGGATATCGAGACATCCCTTCTATTTGTACCTGATGAAGTGAGCTTTGAGCCATGAAAGCTTAGACTCTGGGAAATTTTGTTGGCTTGCCAGAAATAGTAAATCAATCTACAGCACTGCTAGCAAACCAAGATTCACCAGCACTATGCCCAATACGTACAATGCATCTGGCAGCGTAAGCTCCTTTGCTAAATCTCATGCAGGTAATAATTGTTTCATCTATTTCCTTACTTACTATTTATTCAATTGATAGTCTGCCTTCCTCCCTAGACTCAAGGCAGATCACATGGATAGGGTCCCCCTGATGTTAAAAGGTCCACCTGCGCTTCTTGTCTCTCCTCGTTCCTCCCTCTTGACGTAGGGTAGAGGAGGGGTTGGGGGCTCCGCCATGTGTTGCTGCTAGGCTGTTATTGTATTGCTAACTGTCCATTTTAATGGGGCTTAACGGGGGGGGGGGGGTTAGTTGGACTTTCTGTAACCTGCCATGAGCCTCCTGGGAGTGGTGAGAATTTGATGACGATGATGAAGATGATGATGATGATGATGATAATAATAATACAACTCTGTTCAAATGCCTGCTAATCTTCCTGGAGTTCACAAAGATAGTGGTGGCTGGCTGGCTAACTAGCTAAATAAATAAATGAATAAATAAATTCACGAGGTAACCTTGGACTCAAACCCTCAGCCTAATGCTCATGTGATCGCTGGGCTCCTTAGCAGGACAGAAATGTTAACAAGAGCAGCTAATTTAGCACATTGTTGTCACTGACACAATGCAGATGTAGCATTACATCTTTGGACATAGCAGCTCCCTACCTGGTTATCTCATCGTCTCCAAGCATCCCCTTGGGAATGGGAGAATATCTTCCTGGTGATGCAGGTGAGAGGGACTGTCCGAGGTAGGATGAAGGGCTGATATGGTTGTCCACAGATGGAGGACATGCTGTGAAGTAGAGACAAGGAGAGGCAAGTCAGATGTTGGGCCTGATAGGTACACAAGGAAGTGGTACACCTGCTAACATTCCCCCCTCTAGTATTATTTATTTATTGAATTTATTATTGGATGTATTACCCACCAGTACCAGGCCAGCTGGCTTGTGGCAGTTTACAACCAAATACAAACACAATAAAAGCAATAACTGAAAATAAATCCCCAACCAACCCCACATGGCTCATTTAATCTGACCAGATTCTGTGCCACAAGTTGGTGAACTTTTTGTTGACAAGTTGGTAAAATGTGGTATGGCTCCTATTACTGTTCGGTGGATACCAGTATTACTATTAGGTGGATAGATAACTAGTTAACAGATCACCCCAAAGGGAGCTTGTTAGTGGTTCGTCATCCTCTTGGAGAAGAGTGGCAAGTGGAGTGCACAACACGGCATGGAACGTATTAAGAAAGACGTTGTGGAGAGCCTGGGGGAAAAGGTAAAGGGCCTGGGGGCACAGGTTGCGTTTTCAGAGGATGAAGAGAGGGCTGAACTGCTTAACTCCTATTTCTCCTCAGTCTTCTCTAGTCAAGTCCTGGGGCCTGTGTTCTTCAACATATTTATAAATCATTTGGATGAGGGAATAGAGGGGGTACTTATGAAATTTGAAGACGATACTAAACTGGAGTAGCAAACACAACAGAAGACAGAATCAGAATACAGAATCTTGATAGGCTCGAGAATGGACTAAACTGAATAAAATGAAGTTCAATAGGGACAAATGTTAAGTTCCGCATTTAGGTGGGAAAAACCAAACACACCAATATAGGATAGGGGAGACTTGTCTTGGCAGTAGCATGGTGTTTCATGAGCAGGGGGTTGGACTAGATGGCCTGTATGGCCCCTTCCAACTCTATGATTCTATGTTCGAAAACGATCTAGGAGTCTTAGTTGACCATACATTGAACATGACTCAGCAGTGTGACTCGGTGGCTAAAAAGGCAAATGGGATTTTGGGCTGTATCAAACTGAGTATCGTGTCCAGATCACAGGAGATAATGGTGCCGCTTTACTCTGCTCTGGTTCCACTTCACTTGGCACCACAGTTGAAGAGGGATGTAGACAAACAGGACGGTGTCCAGAGGGGGGCAACAAAGATGGTGAAGGGTTTGGAGACCAAGACGTATGAGGAAAGGTTGGGGGAGCTTGGTCTGTTTAGCTTAGAGAGGAGGTGACTGAGAGGGGATCTGATAACCATCTTCAGGTATTTTAAAGGTTGCCATATAGATGATGGAACAGAATTGTTTGTTCTTGCCCCAGACTGTCCAGAACCAATGGGATTAAATCAAGTCAAACAAAATTCTGTCTAAACATCCGGAAGAAGTTTCTGAAAGTTAGAGTGGTCTCTCAGTGGAACAGACTTTCTTGGGAAGTGGTGGGTTAGCCATCTTTGGAAATTTTAAAAGCAAAGGCTGGATAGCCATCTGGCGGAGAGGCTGATTCTGTGAAGGTTCAAGAGGGTGGCAGATTACAGTGGTTGAGCGATAGGTCTGTGAGTGCCCTGCATTGTGTGGGGGGATGGACTAGATGACCCAACTCTTATGATTCTATGAATAAAGGAATAGAGGGGGTGTTTATTAAACTTGCAGATGATACTAAACTGAGCAGGGTAGCAAACACAGCAGAAGACAGAATCAGGGTATAGGATCATCTTGACATGCTAGAAAAATGTGCTAAAATGAATTTAAATCATCATAAAAGTAAAGTTCTACATTTAGGTAGGAAAAATCAGATTCAGAATCATAGAATCATACCGTTGGCGATACAGGCCATCTAGTCCAACCCCCTGGTCAACGCAGGATCAGCCCAAAGCATCCTAAAGCATCCAAGAAAAGTGTGTATCCAACCTTTCCTTGAAGACTGCCAGTGAGGGGGAGCTCACCACCTATTCCAGGGGCCTCTGATGCATTTTGCTCTGCTGTCATAAAAAACTCCAGTCTCAATCCTGTAGCGGCTACAGTTAATCCTACTTTTAATTTTTTTTCAAGACAAGGAAGAAGAACTGGGTTTCTTTGTACTACTTGAAGGAGTCTCAAAATGGCTTACAATTGCCTACCCTTCCTCTCCCCATAGCAGACAGCTTGTGAGGGAGGTGGGGCTGAGAGAGCTCTGAGAGAGAACTGGGACTGGCCCATGGTCATCCAGCTGGCTGCATACAGGGGAGGAGTGGGAAATCAAACCCAGTTCTCCGAATTAGAAGCTGCCGCTCTTAATCATGACACCCAATTGACTCTCTATTTGAGGCTTTGAATTGCACACAGCTCCCTGCTCCTCATTGTTCCAATTCACTTTCATCCCTCTTTACACAGGACAGTTTGGTTAATTAAAAAAAAAATTCAACTCCAGCAGTGAGCACAATAAAAACCAACAAGACTTCCAGGTTCTGAGCATTTGAGAGTCAAACCTCTTGCCTCTCGTGAGCTTCTACTTTGGAAATTCTGTTTGTCTTTTAAGGTGCTGCAGGACCCAAATCTGGCGCTTCTGTTGCATACCAGCACTCAGCTATCCACCTACAACTGTTTGCTTTTGCTTGTGTGTAAAGGTATCAATGATACAATGATAGAATGAGCCTCTTGTGGCGCAGAGTGGTAAGGCAGCCGTCTGAAAGCTTTGCCCATAAGGCTGGGAGTTCAATCCCAGCAGCCGGCTCAAGGTTCACTCAGCCTTCCATCCTTCCGAGGTCGGTAAAATGAGTACCCAGCTTGCTGGGGGGTAAACGGTCATGACTGGGGAAGGCACTGGCAAACCACCCCGTATTGAGTCTGCCATGAAAACGCTAGAGGGCGTCACCCCAAGGGTCAGACATGACTCGGTGCTTGCACAGGGGATACCTTTACCTTTTACTTTAAAGGTATCAAAATAATTTCCATACACAAAGCTGTGGCATGATCAGTAAAAGAAAACATTTTTTCAGTGCCTTTTCTAAAGGTGTTATAGATGCAAAATAATAAAAATAGAAACTTACAGTTGGTGACCTCTGGAGGAGTGTAAGTATCATTTATGAACATGCCGGCAGGTTTTGCAACTTTCAGATAAACGCAGTCTGAGGTATTCTTTAAAGCAGTTACCGCTTCTTCATGTGTGACATCTTCTAAACAAACAGTGTTTACCTAGAGAGCAGGAGAGAAAGCCAAAGTAACAGGCATGGAGAGGACTGTGAGCCAACAAATGCAAAGCCAGCTGCCAACAAGACTAAGGGGGGAAATGAGCAGTGAGAAACTGGTGAGGGGCCCAGGGGAGCCTCTCCATGCCCAGGGAACGAAAAGGTTGCGAAAGGAAGATTGGGAGAGTGCAGAAAAATGAAATAATTTCATTTGCAGTTTTACTATGGAAAATGAGGGGCAATGGCTCAGACCAGAGCTGCTGTCTTTAGCAAAGGCATTAGTAACAAGTTAGGAAATGGAAAACTTTGCCAGGTTCCTACAGCACTGTCTTCTACTGCTGTAATTCCAATTTCTGCACAGTTTATGATTAATACCTTTTTCTTTTTGCATTGTTAACTTTCATTATCCTAGTCCCATTGTTTACTTGATTTCTTATGCTCTCTGGTTACAAGAGCCTTCATGGTATAGAGTTAAGGGCAGTGAAATCTCACATGGAGAACTGGGTATGACTCCTCTCTCTTCTTCCCCCTGAAGCCTGCTGGGTGACCTTGGGCCATTCCCTGTTCTCTCAGCACTCTCTCAGCTCCACCTGCATCACAAGACACATGCTTTAGGGACAGGAAGGGACTGTGGCTATAAAATGCTTTGAGCTTCCTTAAGGTAGAGAAAAGCAGGGTATAAAAACCTGCATTTCTTTATTGTTTGTTATTATGAAATTGATAGTCTTGAGTCGCAGAGATAAAGACTAGATATACATTTAGTCTGGTAGCTGGGTCTGGAGAGCATGTCTGGGGGTTCTCAAAGAATTCATAGGTGAAACTGCTGATTGATTACCTGAACAAAATATACAATGCATCGCTAAACGCAAATACAGCTCAAGGTCATTCTTTAAAAGTCCACCTAAATATTCCTTCATATTACTCCTTCACTAAGGAGAACTTAGTAATTAATTTACTAAGCCAGTTTGGTGTAGTGGTTAGGAGTGCGGACTTCTAATCTGGCGAGCCGGGTTCGATTCTGCGCTCCCCCACATGCATCCAGCTGGGTGACCTTGGGCTCGCCACGGCACTGATAAAATTGTTCTGACCGAGCAGTGATATCAGGGCTCTCTCAGCCTCACCCACCCCACAGGGTGTCTGTTGTGGGGAGAGGAATGTGAAGGCGACTGTAAGCCGCTTTGAGCCTCCTTCGGGTAGGGAAAAGCGGCATATAAGAACCAACTCTTCTTCTTCTTCTTCTTCTTTCTAAGGTACAAATGTAATTCCAACAATCCCATTGAGTATAATCTTTAACCGTTCCTGCAGAGCGGATTAAATAAAAGGCTCCCGGGGAGGAGTTAGGGCGGGACCAGTCCAGGATAAAAACTCGGAGGGGCCCAATCAGGAGCCGCGAAGCAGCTCCTGATTGGGCCCCTCCGACTGCCACTCGGGGGCCAAGTGGCCAATTGGGAGGCATGCAAAGCGCGCCTCCCCATTGGTCACTTGGCCCGCCCTGGACTGGCTGCCCAGATGGTTCGGCGCCGGCAAAGGAGCAGATTGCCCTTGCCTCTGCAGACCGCGGCCGGAAAAGGAGCGCTGCCGTGGCGGCGCCCTTTAAACACACACGCCTGGAACGACCGCCAGCGCTGCCCGGGGGCCCTTGTGCACACTCCCCGCAGCCCTCCTACCCAGGATGCCCTTCCCGAGCTCGCCGCCAACATTGCCACCAGCCGCCTGCCAGTAAGCCTATCCACCGCACGCACCCGCGACCGTTTGCTGACGATTCCCAACCTCCTCCCACCCCCGCACACCCATTGCCACACCTTGCAAACCACCAACCCCACTCTCCGCTCCCCACCGGACCCTCGCGCCTGCCCCTTTGCCGTACGCGTGCCTACCCGTTTGCCCGACGTCCCGGCCTCACAGCGACATGCCCGCCGACAGCCCGTCCGGCCCGCCTGGCCGCAAGACTTGCCTCACAATGAACCACGCGTGCACGGAGCTCTGCGCATGCGTCGTTCATCTCCAACTTTACCTCCCCCCTCCTCCCCCCCAACCTACAGCCATGCGCGACTGCGCCACATGCCTCCCCCCCGGCCCCGTCGGCTCTCACCACCCACTGCCACGCACCCCACTGCTGCCTTGGAGTGGCCCGAACCGTAAACAGATGCGCCAATTGCCCCGGGACTCGCCGGGACCGGCGTACCCCGTGGCTGGCAATACTTTCAGGTGCCCTAGCGCCTGCTGTATTCACACCACGGCGGGCTTAATTTCTAGTAATGCCATAAAGTATTAAAAAAACGAACAGGAGGTGAGGGGCTACTCTGATAAGATCATTCGTAAAACAGAATTCAGGACTTCTCATCAACCGAGGGATGCACTCCCCCAAATCCACAGAACAAATATAACATCTGACAATAGATTATCTTGCTCCCTAGACTTTTCCTCCATGTCCACCAGAATTACAGCAAGTCTTTAATTTATAAGCACTAGAACATCACTGAAAATCTCCCAAGCTGCCAACCACGTTCCCCCATAGGATTTTGACACTCTTGCTCTATTAGGCAGTGGTTGGTCAGGGGAACAGGAGTAATATGGGAGTTCAAACTAGTGGCCCCTTTGGGAATTTTCCTTGTGGAAATTGTAGTGTTTGTCAAAAGGTTGATGTGAACTTTATTTGCTTTATTTATTGATTTCTATACTGCTGCTCTCGGTTGACTCGCAGCAGTTTACAATAAAATGATAAAAACACAGTTAAATCCTTAAAAACACCCCTTAATACAATTAGCAGTTAACAAGATAGGAATTCCCCCCTCCCGCCCCCCCAAAAAACCTGCACATAAATTTCTTCCGTAACTACAATACCACATTTGTGCCTTAATTTTTATTTGTGACCAACTGGTCAGACAACTCGACCTCTGAAACATCACACCATTGAACATTGCTCCCGAATCAAAAGTAGAACTGGAGACAATCCTCTTATTCAACATTTTACAGAGAAAACAACATTGAGAGATCCAGAGGTTTTTGCCTTAAGGTACTAAAAAGGAAAATAAAACATGGCCATAGGGACTTTCAATGTCTGCTCCTCCAGGAAGACAGCTATTTCATTTTTAGACTTCGAACTTTATAGCCACACAAGTAGTAAAGCCCGCTGCATTCTGTAATACAACAGGCGCTAGTTCATGGTTTGGTGTGGGTTTAGTGCCTTAGTTAAAAGCTGGCAACCTTAAGAGGAGGTCTCTCGGGGCACAGCAGTCTTGACCCTAGTCAGGTTTATGCACACCTAGGTAGTGTAGAATTCCACCTCCTCTCTGCATTTTTCCTTGACATGAAATAGGTCAGGGGGTGCTATATATTTATTATATTTATATAACGCCCTCCCCAAAGGCTCAAGGCGGTTCACATAAAACAGAAACAATACATATAACTCAGTTTAACAGTAATACAGTGATAACAGCAACATAGTCGAATGATAGAATAACATGGCTATGGAGGCATTATACTCTTTTGAGGCCCCACTTCCAAACCTCACGGAATATTTCCAAACCAAGGACAGCCAGCCTCCAGGTGAGGTCTGAGGGTCCCCTGGAAGTACAGTTCAGCTCCAGGCAGTTAGGCTTAAGGGAAAGGTCTCCCCCCTCACGTGTGCTCCTTCAAAAGGAATGCACGTGGCCACAGACACCCCTTGGCTAGCACAGTCTGTTGCTTGGCTGATGATGCCTGCCCTTCTGATGCCTGAGGCCTAGTGTTGGCAACTGCAGTTCCTGTTGCTGTCTCCACGGCCAAGCCGTTGCCTAATAAAAGGGGACTTTTTCGGGGTGAGGGGTGGGGGAGAGTTGCAAAGAAGAGACATTCAGACAGTTGCAAAGAAAAGACATGCATGGCTTGGCTGTACCTGCCTTTGAGCAGTAAGGCGAACCACAGCAGTATTTTAAGTGAGAAGGGGCTTTTCTGTGGCCTCCTTGTCACCCAGCGGTTAGGCAGAATGGGAAAGCTTTCCCCCACTCAAAAGGGATGCAAGCCATGTCCTCAGACTCCTCTGTGTTGCTCTTGGAAACACATCCCTCCCCTCAGGGGCTGTTAGAGGCTTCCTTTACAGCAGACATGAAGGCAAGAGGGGGCAGCTGCATTGGTTGCCGGTTGTGTCCTAGATCAAGTTCAAAGTTTTGGTATTAACCTTCAAGGCAATCTGCAGTCTGGGCCCCACATACTTGAGAGACCACCTATCTCCTAAGCCCCCCCCCCTGCAGGGCTTGCACGCTGCAGGTGCAAATATGTTGGTAGTCCCTGGCCCACAAGAAATATGCTTGACCTGAACCAGGGCCAGGGCCTGTATGGAATGAACTCCTGGAAGAGCTGAGGGCACTGATTGAGCTTTTGAAGTTCTGCCGGGACTGCAAAATGGAGCTCTTCTGCCAGGTATTCGGTTGAGGATGGGGCAATTCATATCAGGGGTCCTCCTAAGCTTACCGAGGACAGCAGGGCATTCTCCCCTTAATCTCCCTGAGGAACCGGGGGTGCAGGCATTTCTTGAGTGGGGGGAGAGGATGAGGTTTTGGTCTGGGAGGGCTAAGGTTTTAAGGTGGGGATAGTTTTTATTGTTTTATCATGGGGTTTTATTCTTGAAACCTGCCCTGAACCAGCATGCTGGGAGTGAGCGGGCAAGAAATTAAATAAACAAATAAATATTATGAAGAGGTCAGTCCAAAGGAGAACTGGGGGGCTGACTTAGCTATGCAGCCTCCCTTTACTGCTGCAACATGAACCTGCAAGTGTTGTGTGAGACAGCACTCAGAGCTATCGAAGCTCAAGAATAGATTTCAAGACCTTGCAGAGGAGATGGAAGCAGGAACCCAACAAATTCATAGACGGAGTCAAAAGGGCATGGGACAGGAGGAAATGGCTTTCGAAGGAAAGAAAGGCTAAGCACCTATTTTGCACCTGTGTTTTCCCAAAAGGGTATGGACACATCTAGGGATGGTAGTGGGCAAGGGATAGTGTCTGGGTGGCGGGTTGACATGGACAGGGGGATGTCGAGAGGCACCTGGCTGCACTGGATGAGTTCAAATCTCTTGGGCCAGGTGGTATGCAGAATAACTTTCTGGAGAGCATGCAGAACCCTTTTCCATCATCTTTAGGACCTCTTGGAGGGTTGGAGATGACTGGGGGAGAGCAAATGTATCCCAATCTTCAAAAAAGGGAGGAGAGATTACCTTGGAAATTGCAGGCCAGTGAATCTGACCTCAGTTACAGGGAAGATAATGGAACAGAGTTTAAAGGGGGGTAATCTGAAAACATCTAAAGGACAATTTGTTGATCTGAGGATGTTTTCAACAGGTTCTGCCAGACTTGTCTTGGCAGAACCTTCTGTGAAGTCTCAAGGCTCAAGGGGTTGGCGGTAGGTTTGTGAGTGTCCTGCAGGGTGCATGGGGTTGGACTAGATAACCCATGAGGTCCCTTCCAGCTCTATTATTCTATGATTCTATGATACGAAGCCTTTCTACGGCTGGCTTCAGCCCCTACTCCCAGTGGAGTTCCATGGGCTCTGATTGGCTGACAATTACTTGGATTTGTCTGAGACCAAAATTGCAACATTGGTTCAGAGCTCTGGAGGAAAGACGGGACTTTTGAGGATGGCGACCACAAGATCCTGAGAGAAGGAACTGGAAACAGGACACCCAAAATTGTAAAGCTGTTGTAGAGTTGTATGCTGTGGCCCAGAGTTATGAAGGGCTAGGTAGAGAACCAGAAACAAAGGGTAAAGGGGGCTAGCCCCATGTTTTTCTGAAGACTCCATTTCAAATTTTCTGATAGAAAAGTTGAGAAAATTGAGGGGAAACTGAAAAATATTCTATGACATAATTCATGTTTTCAGATGCATGAGAAGAAAACAAACGGATAGTCGAACTGCCACTCACAGCCAGAAGCTTGTCTCCGATCTGAAGTTTGCCATCCTTGTGTGCTGCTCCTCCTTCAATGATTTTGGTGACATAGATGCTGTTGTCTCCAGGGATGTGCTGATTTCCAACACCCCCAGCTATGCTGAACCCAAGACCTGCTTCAAGAAAGGGAAGACCGTCAGCACCATTTCCACATCCTGGGCAGCTCATCCTGGGCTGCTCATCAGCCTACCAGGGCTGGACTAATTCATCTAGAATTCTGCCTGGGAAAGATTTTAGGGCAGGAGGAAAACTCGTAGGAGAAGTGGAACCATCAAAGAGAATGTCCCTTGACTTGCTGGAAAGCTTACTAAATCACTCAAGGAACACTTGCTCTCTGTTGCCTAAACACAACTGTAGGGAACCCTAGTCTCTCTTGGAAGGGCGGCCTTTGAAAACAAATTCTGTCCACAATTCCGGGGGAGTGTGAGAGCGGGGCACAGCAACACTGACACTAGTCGGCTGCAATTATTTACCGACACACAAACCAACTGACTGCCACAAACCTTTGGGACCTTTCACAAGCTTGATCTCCACAATTTTCTCTGTGACTTGCTTCCTTCTCTTGACATAAAGTCGAACCATGGAGCCAGCCTCCTTTAACGCTTCCACTGCCTTGCTGTGGGTCACATCGTGGACATCCACGTCGTTCACACGCAAAATGCAGTCATTAACCCTGCAGGTAGGCAGCAAGGATTTTTGTGAGTTCTCCTACACCTACACCCGCCTGCCCCCCCCAAGTAATTTTTACCAAATGGTATCTTAAGATTTGGATTTAACCTTAAACCCAATTCCAGACCAAAAAAACAACTTTGGGAACACCAATGGCTTGCTATCAGCTTAAAATGCTTAACACTGTGAGCAAGAACCACAGAAGAAGAAGAAGATCCCCTACCCGAAGGAGGCTCAAAGCAGCTTACAGTCGTCTTCCCATTCCTCATCTCCCAACTCACTTTTTCCCATGCAATTCTGCATACGTCTGCTCAGCAGAGCTAGCTTGGAGGAGTGGTGGCTTATAAGAGCCAGGTTTAATTCCCCTGTCCTCCCCGACATGCAGCCAGCTGGGAGACCCTGGGCCAGTCACAGCCCTGATAGTGCTGACCTGTCAGGGCTCTCTTAGCGCCACCTCTCTCACAGGGTGTCTGCTGTGGGAAGAGGAAGGGAAGACAACTGGAAGCCGCATGGAGATTCCTTTGGGTAGAGAAAAGTGGGATATAAAAACCAGCTCTTCTACTTCTGGTTAGTCCTCCGTTGTTCAGTGGTCTTCACTTACATGTGTAGTCTTCACTTACATGTGTAGCTGACTCAGTATTTCTCCCCCATGGGCTGCCACTTCCGCAGCAGTTCTATTCTTTCCTCGGAACAAACCATGGATGGCACGCCAAACCTTCTTGTCTTGCTTCACTTCCATAACCAGCCCACCTTAGGATGGAACATACACCACACCCTTCCCCCCATTGGCGGTACTGACTGCTGAAAGGAATCTATCAGCTGCTGACCATTCTGTGGTACTATTCCAACTCTCCTGAGTGCTTTATCCTTCCATATTGACAGTGCAGTTATGTTTTCTTGAAGAATTTCAGTGTTTCCTTTTTGAGCCATGTAAAAAAGTTCAGTTTTTGGCTTTACTCATGAATTGGGGTGATCACATGGTATATCACATTTCATCCACCTCATGGAGCAGGAAGGACCCTCTCCATTAGCACATGTGGCCCCTGGCCATCCTAGAGGTTGCATCAAGCAAAGCACTATTTATTTATTTTTACATTTATACCCCACCTTTCCCTTCTTAGGTTTCTGCCACAACTGCAGGGCAAACTTTGGTCCAGAAATATGAACAGAGAGCTTCACACCTGAAGTCTTTCAAAAAGTTGAACTGGTTCAGAAGGCAGGGGAAAAGGTTGCCATCAGGCCTTTGTTTTCATAGAATCCCAGAGTGGGAAGGGGCCATGCAGGCCATCTAGTCCCACCCCCTGCTCAGTGCAGGCTCAGCCTCCAGCATCCAGGAGAAGGATCTGTCCAGCTGCTGCTTGAAGACGGCCAGTGAGGGGGAGCTCCCCACCTCCTTAGGCAGCCCATTCCATGGCTGAACTAGACTCCTAGAATCCTAGAGTGGGAAGGGGCCACGCAGGCCATCTAGTGCCACCCCCTGCTCAGTGCAGGATCAGCCTCAAGCATCCAGGAGAAGGATCTGTCCAGCCGCTGCTTGAAGACCGCCAGTGAGGGGGAGCTCCCCACCTCCTTAGGCAGCCCCTTCCACTGCTGAACTAGACTCAGAGAATCCTAGAGTGAGAAGGGGCCATGCAGGCCATCTAGTCCCACCCATTGTTCAGTGCAGGATCAGCCTCCAGCATCCAGGAGAAGGATCTGTCCAGCCGTTGCTTGAAGTCTTCCAGTGAGGGGGAGCTCCCCACCTCCTTAGGCAGCCCATTCCACTGCTAAACTACTCTTACCATGAAAGATTTTTTCCTGATATCGAGCCAATATCATTCTCCACAGTTTAAACCCATTACTGTGGGTCCTGCTGCTGCCAACAGGAACTTTCCCTGCCCTCTTCTAAGTGACAACCTTTCAAGTAGCATGCAGTAGCATGTGCGAAAAGGATCTAGGAGTCTTAGTAGACCATAGATTGAACATGTCAGCAGTGTGACTCGGTGGCTAAAAAGGCAAATGGGATTTTGGTCTGTATCAAAAGGAGTATCATGTCCAGATCACGAGAGGTGATGGTACCGCTTTACTCTGCTCTGGTTCGGCCTCGGAGTACCGTGTTCAGTTTTGGGCACCCCAGTTGAAGAGGGATATAGACAAAGTGGAGTGTGTCCAGAGGAGGGCAACAAAGATGGTGAGGGGCTTGGAGACCAAGACGTATGAAGAAAGGCTGGGGGAGATTTGTCTGTTTAGCCTGGAGAGGAGATGATTACGAGGGGATCTGATAACCATCTTCAAGTATTTAAAAGGGTGCCATATAGAGGATGGAGCAGAGTTGTTCTGTCTTGCCTCGGAGGGACGGACCAAAAACAATGGGATGAAATTGATTCAAAATAAATTCCGTCTAAACATCAGGAAGAAGTTCCTGACAGTTAGAGCGGTTTCTCAGTGGAACAGGGTTCCTCGCGAGATGGTGGGTTCTCTATCTTTGGAGATTTTTAAGCAGAGGCTGGATCGCCATCTGACGAAGAGGCTGATTCTGTGAAGGCAAAGGGGTGGCAGGTTACAGTAGATGAGCGATAGGGTTGTGAGTGTCCTGTACAGTGCAGGGGGTTGGACTAGATGTCCCATGAGGCCCCTTCCAACTCTATTATTCTATGATTCTATGAAATACTTGAAATCCTGTCCCCTCTCAGCCTCCTCTTTTCCTGGCTGGACATCCTCACATCCCACAGCTTGGTCCCCAGACCCCGATTCACTCTCACTGCTCTCCTCTGAACCTCACTCTCCAAAATCTCTACTTGCTTATGAGCAGTTCTGCTTATAATTTGCTTAGGAGCAGTTCTGAAGGCCAAGGTGCCTCATCCTACTTACGTGAACACACCAGCTGACTTCCTCAAAGGCTCTACTCATATACCCTACCCCCCCCCCGGAAAGTAGAAGGTTCTTATATGCCACTTTTTTCTAACCGAAGGACTCTCAAAGCAGCTTCCAATCGCTTTCCCTTTCCTCTCCCCACAACTGACACCCTGTGAGGGAGGGGAGGCTGAGAGTGCCCTGATATTACTGAAGAAGAGGGTTCTTATATGATGCTTTTCTCTACCAGGAGTCTCAAAGCAGCTTACAGTTGCCTTCCCTTTCCTCTCCCCACAACAGACACTCTGTGAGGGAGGTGAGGCTGAGAGAGCCCTGATATTACTGAAACATAGCTGGTTTTTATATGCCGCTTTTCTCTACCCGAAGGAGTCTCAAAGCAGCTTACAGTTGCCTTCCCTTTCCTCTCCCCATGACAGACACCCTGTGAGGTGGGTGAGGCTGAGAGAGCCCTGATATTCCTGCTCAGTCAAAACACCTTTATCAGTGCTGTGGTGAGCCCAAGGTCACCTAGCTGGCTTCACATGGGGGAGTACAGAATCGAACCCGGCTCGCCAGATTAGAAGTCCGCACTCCTAACCACTACACCCTTTCAATGGAGGCTCAGGTCATGAATGTAGCTTGGTCGGCATTTTCCCATATTTTCCAAGCCCATTTACTAGTGCCCTACCTGTCTCCGAACCACCTAGCCACAGTGATCCATGCAGCGCTCACCTTCAGACTTCTGTAACTCGCTCTACGTGGACCTTGTCCCTGACCCAGAAATTATAGCTTGCATAAAATGCAGCTGCGAGGGTCCTCACCAGAACTTCTTGGAGGTCCTATATCCAGCCTGTGCTGCGTCAACTGCACTGGTTATCCGTCTGTTTCCGGATCAAGATCAAGGTTCTGGTTTTAACATTTAAGGCTATATGCTGCCTGGGTCCTGCCTATCTGAGGGACTGCTTGTCTGCCTATGCCCCCCATAGGGCACTTCATTCTGCCGGTATGAATCTCCTGGTGGTCCTGGGCCCCTGGGATGTCCGCCTGGCCTCAACCAGGGCCAGGGCCTTTTTGGCTCTGGCCCCTGCATGGTGGAATGAGCTCCTGAAGCCCCTGACAGAGCTATCAATGTTCCGCAGGGACTGCAAGATGGAGTTCTTCTGCAAGGCTTTTGGTTGAGGCTGGGGGAAGATCCTGGGGTGATCGATCTGTGGGTCCCGCCCTATGTTAATTTACCAAGCTTAGATGCTGGCCAGTACATCTGACTGCACGATGTTTCATAGCACGCTGTGTTGGCGGGATATGGGCGGTGGGATGGGTACTGGGGAGTATTTTTTTATTTTGTCCGCCATCTTGTTGCTGTTTGGTGGTTTTAATGCTGTTTGATGTTTAATTGGGAGGAATACTGATTTTACAGTTTTAATGTATTGGAATATTGTGCCTTTTTTGTAAGCTGCCCTGAGCCAACATGTTGGGTCGGGCAGGGTATAAATTTAATAATAAATAAATCAAATCAAATAAACAGACACCCTGTGAGGTAGGTGTGGCTGAGAGAGCTGAGAAGAAGCAAAGAGGATGCGAACAGCAGGCAGGGCCTTCTCTGTGATGCTTTCCCCAAGGAGATTCATCTGGCACTAAATCAGTTTCTTTTAGGTGCCAGGCAAAAACTTTTACTTTCCCAAACCTTTGGCCAATTGTTTCCCCACCAATGAAATGCATTTTCTCTCTGCTGTCTGATTGTTTTAGTGTGTTACTGAGAGTTCTTAAGCCGAGGGCATTCTTGCATTCCTTCAACTGCTGTTAATGGCTTGTTTGTTTTTTTTACTGCCATGCTCACGTATTGGGATACTGTTTTTTATTGTTTGTACTGAACATTATAAATTACCTTTATATTTTATTAAGACCATGGCAGTAAATTATAAACGAATACCCAACTGCCCACTTCAGCTCTGTGTACGAGAGAATGATCATCCCCCCACCCCCACCCCCCAACTTCTAATATAGCTCCCAATGCACTTTGGAATCCACCACGTCTCAGCTGGAGAAAGTGGCCACTGTCTGATCGCTGTCAGCACACATCTAACCTTTCTTTCCATTTATACGATGATTCTGTCTTTCTGTGCAAGAGACCCTACACAATGGCTTGAGTGTCTGTGGAGGCTGGAAGGCTTATGATGTTTCAAGCAGAGGGAGAATCCCACTGCCGCAGAGACTCTCAGCAACAATTCCACACTGGATCCGTTTGTTCTGAGTTCACACCTAGGACATGTCAGCAAGGGGCAGAGGAGCAGAAGCAACAGCAGCACCAAAGCCATGGGCCAAAGCATGAGCCTCTCTTTCCAAGACAGCCCAAGCCTAAAATGGGACACATGTCCAACGTACCGCAGTCTTCCATCCTGTGCTGCTGCACCCCCTAGGATAATCTTTGTAATGAATATACTGGAGTCCTCCCCAATGTGTGGGTTGTCAGTTCCTCCTGCAATGCTAAAGCCAAGACCTGAATTGCCCTGAAAAAGAAACATGTCAGCTGGAGAAACCATGTGATTTCAAACAATCCATTTTGCTAACAGCACACCAAACAGATGAAAAATACTGGGAGATAAGAGAGGCCCTCTAGGAACAAGCAAAACTTTCCAAAACATACACAATACCTCCCATTGGATCTTGTCCTTGAGAGAAACAAGGACAACCACGGCCCCAGGGAAGCTCGCCTGGCCTCAAGCAGGGCCAGGGCCTTTTCGGTCCTGGCCTCGGCCGGGTGGAATGAGCTTCTGGGTGAGTTGCGGGCCCTGCGGTAGCTTCTGGCATTCCGCAGGGCCTGCAAAACAGAGCTCTTCCATCAGGTCTATGGTTGAGGCCAGGGCAGCGAAGAAGCTCAAGCCCCCCCCCCCCCAGTCATCCAGCAATCAGTCTGAGATCTCAACCTCTTCTTCCATTCCTCCAGAGACAATGGCTGGGTGGGGAGGTTTTTTATAGAGTCATTATCGCCAGGTTGCCGGATTTTTTTGTATTATGATTGTTGTCCATTTTAATGGGGTTTTATCGGACATTGCAACCCACCATGAGTCGTTCTCAGGAGTGGTGAGGAATAAATTGAATAAATAAATAAATATGATGTTATTCATTCAGTTGTGTCCGACCCTCGGTGATTCTATAGGAAAGTTTTCTCCATTCGTCTCTGTCAATGACTGCTTCTTTCAGTTGGTTCATGGTCATCCCTGTATCGGCTCTGTGTCGAGCCAGAGGATCCTTTGGTGACCACTTTCCTTTTGCTGCTGACCATGCTGAGCATTAATGATCAGATGATCAGAAATGATTAGAAAAGAGTCTGATCGCACGATGTGTCCAAAATAAGTGAGCTTTAGCCGTAATATCTTGCCTTCTAATGACATAGTTGGTTTGCTCCTCTCTAAAACTATCTTGTTGGTAACTTTGGCTGTCCATGGTATTCGCAGCATTCATCTCCAACACAATAAACAAACAAAGAAACCCAACTGTGTACATTCGCCAGTGGAAGTGGCCACCTTCTACTCTTATGGGGCCACAATCCACTCCTAAAAGTCCCCTAGGAAAGACACTGGGGCACATTCTAAAACATCAAAGCTGGAATAAAAGCACCAAGACCACCCAAGACGCAAGGATGCATGCTGACTAACATGGGAAGAAAAACCTCTTGGAGAAAAACTGAGCCCAAGCACACAGGAAATGTCTTGGCAGGGACAAAAAGGCATTGCACCCAGAGGTCACCACCACACCCAACCCTAACTGGCAATCAGGCTTTTATATATTTATTATCTATTCAAAACATGGTCACACCACCTTCTCACTAAACTCAGGGCATCAAGGTCTTAAACAATAAAACAAAACAGAAAGGCTTTACCTTTCACAAAAGGTGATGACAGGACAGGAAAAACCAATCTCCCTAGATAGAGAATTCTACAACCCTTTTTCTGCTTGCCACTTCTTGGCCTCAGATGAAGGAGGGCACCTGAAGAAGGGTCTCCAAAGAGGGTCACAATAATCAGCTAAGTTCACAAAGGAGTAGGTATGTAGGTCCCGAGCTGCACAGGGCTTTACAGGTCAAACTTTGTTTCCTGACCTGGGACTGGACTGGAAGCCAGTAAAAATGGCCCAACCTGTAGGAGTAGGGTCCTTCTAACACACTCCTAGTCAACATTCTGTGATGTCAATTCTGAAAAGGGATCAAGGGCAGCACCACATGGAGTGCATGGCAGCAGTCTGCTCTAGATGTTCCGGAGAAAAAATGAAATAGGAGGGGTAGGACCCAGTGAAGGACCAGACACAAAGCAAGTAATAGGGCACTGGGATACCAGTATGGTGTATCAAATGTTATAGTATAGGTGTCCTGAATGCCTTAAGCTAGGAGCAGTAGTTGTTGTAACAGTCTTATTCCCTGTTAACTGTTTCCGGTTGAAAACATTAAAATTGATGTCATAGAATCATAGAGTTGGAAGGGGCCATACAGGCCATCTAGTCCAACCCCCTGCTCAACGCAGGATCAGCCCTAAGCATCCTAAAGCATCCAAGAAAAGTGTGTATCCAACCTTTGCTTGAAGACTGCCAGTGAGGGGGAGCTCACCACCTCCTTAGGCAGCCTATTCCACTGCTGAACTACTCTGACTGTGAAAAAAAATTTCCTGATAGGGTTAGGGTTAGGTTAGATGTCCCTTGAAAAAGCTACATAGTGAAACACGTTGGGATCTGTTTAACATTCTGGACACTGAAGAACCAAGTTTGTTGCTGCTGCATGGGCAGCGACCGCAAACAGTGGCCGGCAGTGGCCGCAATCGGAGGCGGGCAGCAGCGGCGGGCAGAGGAGCCCTGGCAGTGGCTGCATCTAAGCTGCCCAAGCGCTGTGCGCCTGCCCGTGCCTGAGCATGCACACACACGCACGGACACTGCTGCTGGGGTCGCCAGCTAAAAGCGGTTGAGAACTGCTGCCATAGATGGCCATTAGACCAAGTATCCTGCCAAAAATGTAAAAAGGAAGCCAACACTCTTCCTGCCTCCCAGAAATAAGATTGAAGCTGAAGAGCCTGAGTCAGTTTATAGATTACGGGGGGCACAGTCAGTGATGGGCCAGGTGGCTCTCTTCAGCTGCCCCCTTGGAAGGGGCCAAAGCAGCCAAGGCAGAGAGCAGCCTACCATTGTGAAGCGCTGTCTGACAGGAAGGGCCCCCAGCAGAACATCTTGAGCAACAGCAGCCAAGCCAACAAAAGCCAGAGGACAGAAAAAGAAACTGGTCCCCTCCATGTACCTCCAAACAACTAGTGAATATTTACCCGTTCCAGAGTAATTTCTTCATATTCATACTCTGCATCCGTGCCGTTAACCTACAGAGATACAAAAACACCCGTCATGCCTTTTCCAACACTTCGGGAATCCATCTGCCAGAGACTGGAAAGAGCCAGAGAAGCTGCCATGGGGGCGGCAGCAGTGACTGGGGGTCTGCGCTGCCTTTCAGAGTCGGAGGGAGCCATCTGGTTCAGAGGCACAGTTGTTTGGAGACTACTCTGCATGGCAGGGGACTGTCATGGCAGAATCAGATTACAGGATGATCTTGATAGGCTCGAGAACTGGTCTAAACTGAATAAAATGAAATTCAATAGGGACATAAGTAAAGTTCTGCGTTTAGGCAGGAAAAACCATATTCAGCAATATAGGATGGTGGGGGGGACTTGTCTTGGCAGTAGCATGTGCGAAAAGAATCTAGTTGACCACACATTGAACATGAGTCAGCAGTGTGACTCGGTGGCTAAAAAGGCAAATAGGATTTTGGGCTGTATGTCCAGATCCCAGGGTACTGCTTTACTCTGCTCTGGTTCAGCCTCACTTGGAGTACTGTGTTCAGTTTTGGGCCCCACAGTTGAAGAGGGATGTAGACAAACTGCAGCATGTTCAGAGGAGGGCAACAAAGACTGTGAGGGGTTTGGAGACCAAGACTTATGAGGAAAGGTGGTGGGAGCTTGGTCTATTTCTCCTGGAGAGGAGATGACTGAGAGGGGATCTGATAGCCATCTTCAAGTATTTGAAAGGGTGCCATGTAGAGGATGGAGCAGAATTGTTCTCTCTTGCCCCAGAGGGATGGAACAGATCCAATGCGATGAAATTAATGCAAAATAAATTCCGTCTAAACATCTGGAAGAAGTTCCTGACAGAGTAGTTCTCAATGGAACAGGCTTCCTTGGGGAGGTGGTGGGTTCTCCATCTTTGAAAATTTTTAAAAAGAGGCTGGATAGCCATCTGACCGATAGATAGATAGATAGATAGATAGATAGATAGATAGATAGATAGATAGATAGATAGATAGATAGATAGATAGATAGATAGATAGATAGATAGATAGATAGATAGATAGATAGATAGATAAAGATTCAAGGCGGCAGGTTATAGTGGATGACTGATAGGGTTGTGAGGGTCCTGCATTTTGCAGGGGGTTGGACTAGATGACCCAGGAGGTCCCTTCCAGCTCTATGATTCTATATTTCTATGGTTTGTCAGCCACAGAAGGCCTTCTGGCCTCATTTCCTTCTGGTGGGGACACACAACCACTGGTTGGTCCTTCCTGGACAGTAGCTGCCCACACTGTGGCAGGCCTTCCAAGCCCTCCACCAGCACTTGTGCTCCCTAGCAGCTGCTGTATCTTTGGGACGGGGATACACTGAACTTACACGCCTTGAGAAGGACGCACAGTGAAGCTATAGAACCACAACTAAGATGTATTCCTGGCCTTGTCTGTCTCCAATTCCTACTGGTGGAAAATTTTTAATATTGGTAGAGCTGGCTGACAGAATCATAGAGTTGGAAGGGATCTCCAGGGTCATTTAGTCCAACCCCCTGCAGAATGAAGGAACTTCACAACTACCTGCCCACCCACAGGGACCCCAATTCCATGTCCAGATGATACCCCCCCCTAAAAACTAACCCAGAATCCCTGGTCTCTCTTCTAAGAATGGCTGTCAATCCAATGCCCATTTCCAAGCAGGGGGCTACAGGGCAGGTATGAGGCCCATAAAATCCTGGATGGGCTCTAGATTGCATATCTGTGAATTTTGTCCTCTGGAAGAGCACCCAATTACAGCAGCACTGCACCTCTTTTTTAGGCACTGCTTTAGAACCCTCTGCTGTCTGTGATTCAGACTGAAGGCCTTTACTTCCTGGGCCTGAACTCCAGCTCTTGCTAACCTCACCAAGCTCTGGAGACAGCGGGAGAGATTAGTGGCTACTAAGCCAAATGGACACTTTAGCTGGCACAATGGCTATCTTGCGGGGGGGGGGGGTGGAATTGTGTCTGATAAACATACTTTCCAGCTGAAGACTTACGTAGGATGAGGTCTCCGGAGCCTCTGTATTGACCACCAGTGGGGGGGGATTTGCCTTGAAATGAAAGCAAAGGTTCATGTAAGAAGGACCGTCCCATAAATGACTACTAACCCCCACATGCTTTGACCTCTGTCTAGCTGGCTGTAAAAAAGTGAAGTGTTTTCATTTGCAAAAGGAATTGTAAGAAGATGCAGACAAAACCCATTGTTCAACTGAAAAGCCAGTTCATAACGTCTCCTTGGGCATGTCTGTCTTGCTTGTAAGCGTGTTGGGCAACTGCATATTGGGTGTCATGTGAGCACTGAGTTGAACTGCATTGTTAGCCCCAATAAACCAGATGCTTCAAACAGAAAACATCTATATCCCCATGATGGTATGGTTTGTGTCTGCTGCATCCAATAATACCTGAGCAGATATGTCCAGTGAAGAGAGGGGGCTGCAGACCTGCACCTAAGCTATAAAATTCCTCTCGAGGACACACAAAGGCCAGGAATGCTTTATTTCAGGGCACTCAGGCTTTTGAATTCAAGGCAGAAGGAAAGAGCACACATGTAGTTCACGTCCCTCAAATGAAGAAAAATAATGATATATACCTCTTGGCCACCCGAAATTATGTTCCAGATGCCAGTACTGTGTAAAACCTCAACAAATACGCAGCCAACACGACACAGCCCTGACCAGGATGGCCCAGGTCAGCATAATCAGTCATCTCCCAGAAGCTAAGCAGGACTGACTCTGGGTTAGTACTTGGACAAAGACCAGCAAGGAAGTCCAGGACTGCTACACAGAAGCAGGCAATGGCAACCCCCCTCTGCTGCTCTCTAGCCTCGGAAATCGCTATGAATCATCTGCAACGTAGCGGCACTTTCTGCCACCAAGACAGATTCATCAAACAACCCCCCAAAACCTGGAGAAACCCAACACAAGAGAGAGGATGACAGCAGCATGGTGACTCTACACCTAGATGAAGTATCTTCTGGCTTCAGGGAAGCATCTGCACCATTGATATGCAATGGAACATTCTGACCCCAGGTGGTTAAGCCTGTGAAGAACGTGGCTGGGGTTGAAACAGAAGGCAGGAAATAGGATAAGTACTTGGGAAGCTCTCACCCCAGGCCAGCCATGAGTCCCTCCTCAGTCTTCTATTTTGGGCTGTAAATAATGCAGGATCATGGCCTGATGTGCAAGAGTTTGCATTGGACTTGCACAGGAGCTGCACATTAAAGGCATTATGGCTGTGCTAAGTGCAAACAACAGAACTTAAACACACACACTCTCTTCTCTCAATTATTTAAAGCCGCTGCTGCTACAGTCAGAAGCTGGGAGAACCATCTCAGAACAGACTTTTGGGGAGATGGGTGTATACACTTGTAACTGTCAGGTGTCCCTCCTCCCCCCATATGTGCTCTATTCAGACAGAACCATCCAGGCAAAATGAAAACCATGTCATTCCACAGATAATGAGACCCCCAAAGCTTGTGTTTCAGAAAAAAACATCAGCCCAAACAACAGTGACACACCACCATAAATATAGTAGAATATTTCTGCACGTGCTCTCAACTCAGACAGCTCAGCTTCCCAGTAATATAACTGCAAAGCCTGGAAAATCCAAGACAGAACCACAGAAGAGCAACAAGGAATTTGAGAAGCAGATTCAAAGCCACAGCAAAACCATCAGCATCAGTAAGCAGCAGAAAATTAAGAGCCTTCAACAAGCCAAGCATCTCATAGCAAGCAGCACCAAGCAGTCTTTATAGCCTACTGAAATGGGTCTGAATAATCTGCCTCCTCTACAAACACCTTGTATGGCTGGCTACCCCATGCCCCTCGAGCACCTGTGCCTCCAAGGGGCTTTGGAAACCCATTGCCTCCTTCACAGCAGTCAGCACCCCTCCCTTTACTGAAGGCTCACCATCTTCTGGACCCACCTGGGAAATCCCCTCCTAAGCAGGATGCGGCAGGGCTGCCAGGTAAGGGCCAGAGCACCTTCTCTGCATCCTGGGTCTGCAACAACCAAAGCCACAGATGAAATTCTGATTTCATCTGGAGGAAAGACTGTCAAATGGTACAGTCACAACAGACAGGAGATATGAAAAAGTGCCCCCAAACCCAGATCATAGCAGACCATGGATTGTAGGCCCCACCTCACAAGCAAGACCCCATGCTCTGGACAACAGAACTGCACACATGGGATGGGATGGGGAAGGCAGACCAGACACTTGGCAGCCTGCATCACTGAACAGGGGGCTTGGATTTGTTTCTGGACTCACTGAGAAGATGGGCTTTGGGAACAACCCTGTGTGTCAACAGTCAGGATCTTTCCATGAGGGCCTCAACAGAAGGTCCTGCCACCCAAGGGCGAAACATCCAGCAAACACTCAGGAAACCAGACGCGTCCACCGCAGCCCTGGCAAGGGAGCCGTCTCAAGAGGCTCTGCCATGCAACGGTCACTTCTAGATTAGACTTCTGTAACTCACTCTACGCGGGCCTACCCTTGTCCCTAACCCGGAAGTTACAGCTGTTACAGAATGCGGCTACATGGGTCCTCACTAAATCATCTTGGAGGTCCCATGTTCAGCCTCTGGTGAAGCAGCTGCACTGGTTGCCAGTTTGTTTTCGGATTAGGTTCAAGGTTTTGGTATTAACCTTCAAGACTATAGGCGGCTTGGGTCCTGCATACTTGAGAGACCACCTATCTCCTTTTGCACAGGGCACTTCGCTCTGCGGGTAAGAATCTGCTGATGATCCCAGGACCACGGGAGGCACGCCTGGCCTTGACAAGAGCCAGGGCCTTTTCCGTCCTGGCCCTACCTGGTGGAATGAGCTCCCTGAAGAGCCGGGGGGGGGGTCTGCAAAACGAAGCTCTTCCACAAGGCATTTGTCTGAGGTGGCTCCCCAGAATGTTCCACCCTATGCCCAATTATCCAGCCGCTCCCTTCTGCTCATCCAGTAGGCCTGTATGCAAATAGTTTTTTCTTAATGGCCATCATTGTGATTGAGTCATTGTTTTAATGGGGTTTTAATGGGGAATTGTAATGGTTTTTAATATACTGTATTTGTATTGAAATATTGTGAACCGCCGCAAGCTGGTTTCCAAGAGTGGCGGTCATGCAAATCTTATCCATTTGGTGTCTCTTAATAATTGTGAAACAGCCTTGGGGGATGGACTGTCCAGCCTCTCCAGGGCCAATCAGGGTGCAGCCAGCTGCACCCTGATTGGCCCTGCCCCTACAGCTCCCGCCCTCCCTCACCAAGTCCTCACCGCTTACCTCACAGGCTGCCTGGCTGTTAGAGCCAGCCAGTCTGTGACTCTGCCACTCCACTTGCAGGGCCCCAGGTAAGAGGCCCGGCCGGGGGGGGGGGGGGAGGGAGCGCTTCTCAAAGGCCTAGAAAGGCCTCGCTGCCGCCCCGGGTGTGACCCTTTCAAAGCCTGTTCTTACGAATGGGCTCTGCCACTAGTCAAATAAATAATAATAATAAATAAAATGAACTATTCAAAATATGAACCTCACAGAACAATGACCAGTCCACGAGGAGAGCATTGCTGGTACATTTCCCAAGCTCATCAGTCAACCCCACTCTTGCAAAGAACAATCTGGCTGGCTGATCTGCCATGTGATTGGGGACAGACCTGTGGCTGTCATGGCAACTATGTCCTGCTGAACGAAATCTGACAATTTGGCCTCATTGTGCTGCTGAGCACTAAAAGATGTGCAGAAACATTGCACACTGATAGTCTTGTCAACTGGATCACCTAACTGATAAAAAAGCTCTTGGCCCAAGAGACTCTCGTCTCTGAAGACCTCCAGGGGGCGTTTCTGAGTAGCTCACACATGGCGGCAGCACAGTCAGCAGCAGCCTTTGCATTGGACCGCCCGGCAGGGGCGGGCGGGACCCCCCCCCAGCCATTTCCTCTGCCCTGGTGTCCTACAGAGCTCTCAACTAGCAAGCCCCCACAGAATGACTGCTTCACAGGCCATGACAAGCAACCAGTCCCCTGGCCCTTGGGGCTCAGAGGCAACCAAAGAAGTAGTGGGTGCACTTTACTTGGACTGGGGGAGGGGGCATCTCGAGCTGGACAGCTTTAGGAGGTCACAGCAGGGTCTGCAGGCAAAGGAGCAGGAAGGGACAATGGTGGTTAATTTGCTGTTTATCCCCACCCCACCCAAAGAATAACCTCTGGAAAGGGGCTCAAGAGGAGACAGACTGCCATGCAGAATGCAGCCAGTCCGAAAGAAACTATCACGAGCAGAGCAGATTAGAACTGTCATTGACAGGTTTACTGGGGGGGGGGGGGAGCTTTTAACTAGGGGCTGGGTTCTTCCATCTCCTCAGCTCCAATCTTGGCCACTCTTCTTGTTCTATTGTTGCAATGTTATTAGCTGTGCTTGTTTTTTAAAGCTTTGCAAAGCCACTTTGCACCCTGCTATCCAAGAAGCAGGCAGGATAAAAATCACAATATTGAAGGGAAATATGAGGACAATGAATTCTCGGTCATTCCATAAAGGTGAACACAAATTACAGGCCTTCTATAAGGGAGAAAACTGCATGATCTGGGCAGCAACAACACCCTGGTCACCTGCAGCCCCATGCAAACCACGCTCAGCCCAGCACCAAAGCTGCATGCCATAACTGAAACACTCGTATCCACAAAGATGGCAGGAAGCACAAAAATGCAAAAAAGGAATAAAAACCTGTGATTTGGAGGATGGGACGAATGTGGCCTCAGCAGGGGCTGGCAGGACAGGGGCCAGGGAAGGAGAGATAGGCACCTCTTCCGTGGTCTAAAATCATCAACGAAGAAAGGTCAACAGAGCAATGCAGCACAGATAAAAACTCTTGCTAAACACCCTCCTGGATGGGCAGGTGAGACCGAGTCTGGTTGCAGCCGAAGCAGCTCCCTGGGAGAGGCGCACCTGGCAGGAGAGGTGCCCCTCCCCTCTTTCTCCAGCAGCCTATTTGCCAGGGCACAGCGCACCCAGGCTGCCTCTCCTCCCTGCCCACAAGCCAAGGGGAAAGCCAAAGTGGTTCCTCTGGGACCCTCACCCCACCCCACCCCCTAGGGATGTAATTTCCATGTCGGATTGAGGCAAGACCACAGATTGGAACCAAAGGCTGTTAAAGATCAGCTTGTTCCCGCAAACACTTCAGAAAGCAGCCTGTCAACACTGCAGCACGGTCCAAAGGGCAGCCATGGCCAGTATCTCTAGCAGGGAAGCTCCATCAAATGGCATTCTGTACAATGACTGGATCTTGGAGTCAGGACTCTGCGTGGGCCCCATGTGGCTCGTTTGCTTGGAGAAGGGAGGGAAATCAGAACGTCCCACTAGCAGCAGAGACTGTCTGCGGCCAGGGAAGGGAGTGCTACCTTTTGGTGGCTTCTAATTGGCCCAAGAGCTCCACGTGCCATGACTCCTTCCCCAGCACAGCAGTCCCCAACCGCTTGTGCACTCCCAAGTATGTCTGTTAGTATGTCTGTAAAAGCCTCCTCCTCTCTTATAGAAACGTTATTATTTATTATATTTGAGGGCTCAAACCATCTTCACCCTCCAGTTGAGCTCTTCCATCAAAAACACTCCCCAATATTGTTGAGTGTGCCAACATTCTAGAAGATCCAATGTGAGGCCTGGAAAGCATGCTGCCCACACCTTTTATTTCCTTCTCTGATGGTCCCTCCCACTTTCTCTCCAAGGGGGACTCAAAGCAACTTCTACTGCTCTCTCTCTCTCTCTCTCTCTCTCCCTATTTTATTCTCCCAACAACCCTGTGAGGTAATGGAGACAGAAAACGTGTGACCAGCTCACGGTATTCCACCAAGCTTCCCCAACGCTCCCAGACACGAGCTGGACACTCTAACCCAGGCTTTTCCAACCATGACATCATGACATCCTAGGTTTTCTTCACAGCCCTGAAAGGATTCCCTGAATGGGTGGGAGTTAAATAATAAAAATACTAAAAATTAATTATTTGATTTGTTGAAATTGGTTAAACATTTATCAGGTGATAGGGACCATATATGATGTTGACCCCCCTCCCAAAACAGTCAATGATGGGCCTGGAGGGGGTGGGGAGGAGCCCCAGGTGGCATGTACACAGCGACATTTGAAGACCGTCAGTGAGGGGGAGGTCACCACCTCCTTAGACAGCCCGTTCCACAGAGGAACTACTCTGACTGTGAATTTTTGTTTCTGGATATCTAGCCAACATCATTCTACGCATAGTTTAAACCCATTACAGTGCAGCGTTCTACAGCAGTGGTTCTCAACGTTCCTACTGCCGCGACCCTTTAATATAGTTCCTCATATTGTGGTAACCCCCAAACATAAAATTTCCTAGCCATATTCTGCACACCTGCCCAGTTCTGGGGTTTCTCAAAGCCAGAAGAATGTCGAGGGTAAAAGAGATGAGAAAGGCTGCTCTAACCACTACACAACCTTGGTACTCTCAGTGCTGAAGTACTCATGGCAGACAAATTCAGGTGTCACTGTGTTGGTCTGAATCAGCAGAACAAAGTCTGAGTCCAGACAGGCACCTTTAAGACCAAAATAGATTTATTTGTTTGTTTGTTTATTTATTTATTTAATAGTTGGGTTTATATACCGCCGTTCGCCAAAAGGTCTCACGGCGGTTTACAATAAAGTATAAAATCACTGTAAAATCACATAAAACAGGCTGGAAAGATCATGCTTTAGGATGCTTTGGGCTGATCCTGCGTTGAGCAGGGGGTTGGACTAGATGGCCTTTATGGCCCCTTCCAACTCTATGATTCTATGATTCTATGAAAACTGGGCTAAAACAAATAAAATGATTTTCAATAGTGATAAATGTAAAGATCTGCTTTTAGGTAGGAAAAATCAAATGGATCATTATATGATGGGGGAGACCTGTCTTGGCAGTAGTACATGTGAAAAGGATCTAGTGAATCTAGTATGTTGTAGGCCATACATTGAACATGAGACAGCAATGTTGTTATTGTTGTTAAGTGCAAAGACATGTCCGACCCATCGCGACCCCATGGACAATGATCCTCCAAGCCTTCCTGTCCTCTACCATTCCCCGGAGTCCATTTAAGTTTGCACCTTCTGCTTCAGTGACTCCATCCAGCCACCTCATTCTCTGTCATCCCCTTCTTCTTTTGCCCTCAATTGCTCCCAGCCTTAGGCTCTTCTCCAGGGAGTCCTTCTCATGAGGTGGAACAAAGTATTTGAGTTTCATCTTCAGGATCTGGCCATCTAAGTAGCAGTCAGGGCTGATCTCCTCTAGGACTGACCGGTTTGTTCGCCTTGCAGTCCAAGGGACTCGCAAGAGTCTTCTCCAGCACCAGAGTTCAAAGGCCTCAATTCTTTGACGCTCGGCCTTCCTTATGGTCCGACTTTCGCAGCCATACATTGCAACTGGGAAGACCATGTTGTTGTTGTTATGTGCGAAGTCGTGTCCGACCCATCGCGACCCCATGGACAATGATCCTCCAGGCCTTCCTGTCCTCTACCATTCCCCGGAGTCTATCTACCATTCCCCATGTCTATCTACCATTCCCCAAGACCATAGCCTTGACTAAATGCACTTTTGTTGGCAGGGTGATGTCTCTGCTTTTTAGGATGCTATCTACTGCTCAGGATTGTAGAATCTCTGTCATAAATTAGCCTGAGTTCTTCCATGACAGTTATAGGGTGGAAGGATGTCAGGATTGTAGAATCTCTGTCATAAATTAGCCTGAGTTCTTCCATGACAGTTATATTGCTTGGTGCCTGGTTGCCACAGGTCCTATATTCCTGCTAACAATTATAAGTGAAATATGTTGTTGTAACTCTTATCACTTGTTGAGGCCTCTCGGCTGGGCCTGGTTTCGCTATCACCCAGTCAAGGCCATGAGAATGTATCACTGTTTTAATTGCATGTGCCTCTTCTCTCCTTCCCCCCTCCCTTGGGAACTTTCAAGTTTTAGGCGGGAGAATTGTATTGATAAGAAGAAGCAAATCTGTATTCAGGTCAGATTTGACTTCTCCAGTCTTGATGCGTGTAGTACTTCTCAATAAAGCTTTCTATAATTAAGAAGCTAGTTGTGAGTTCTCTTACGTTTGACATCTAGATTTGCCATAGCTTTCCTCCCCAGGAGCAAGAGTCTTTTAATTTATTTGCTGCAGTCCCCATCTGCAGTGATCTTGGAGCCCAGGAAAATAAAATCTGTCACTATCTCAATTTCTTCCCCATCTATTTGCCAGGAATTGAGAGGGCCGGATGCCATGATCTTTGTTTTCTTGATGTTGAGTTTCAAGCCAACTTTTGCACTCTCCTCCTTCACCCGCATCAACAGGCTCTTTAGTTCCCCTTCACTTTCTGCCATTAGAGTGGTATCATCTGCATATCTGAGGTTGTTGATATTTCTCCCTGCAATCTTGATCCCAATTTGTGACTCCTGTAATCCCGCCTTTCTCATGATGTGCTCCGCACACAAGTTAAATAGGCAAGGCGACAGTATATACCCTTGCCGAACTCCTTTTGAACCAATCAATGATTCCATGTTCGGTTCTCACTGTTGCTTCTTGACCTGCATATAGGTTTCTCAAGAGACAAATAAGATGCTCTGGTATTCCCATCTCTTTAAGAACTTGCCACAATTTGTTGTGCTCCACACAATCAAAGGCTTTAGCATAGTCAATGAAGCAGAAGTAGATGTTCTTCCGGAACTCCCTAGCTTTCTCTATGATCCAGCGTATGTTGGCAATTTGATCTCTAGTTCCTCTGCCTCTTCGAAACCCTGCCTGTACTTCTGGAAATTCTCGGTCCACATATTGCTAGAGCCTAGCTTGTAGGATTTTGAGATGACCCAGGAGGTACCTTCCAACGATATGATTCTATAATTCTTGCATACCCAGGAAAATTCCAATTGTCACTTTGGAATCAGGAGGCGAATTTTCACCAGACCGGCCATGGATTCTCTTTTTTTTTTGGGGGGGGGCATAATCTGGGCATGGGTCACTGTGGGTAGGAAGGTAGTTGTGAATTTCCTGCATTCTGCAGGGCATTGGACTATATGACCCTGGAGGTCTCTTCCAACTCTTCTATGATTTTGATTCTTGAGGCTGAACATTCTCAAGTCTCTCAGTGAGTCATTTCATATTAAACTTGTTTCATGGATTTATAGAAATCTAAATAAGATATCCTTTTATTTATTTTAACAGTATTTACTGATATTTGTAATTTGCGCAGCATAGAATAAATATATACATAAAAAATTAGGTGTTGGCTTGTAAACAGAGGCTTATATCAGGCTCCCAGCCAACTTCTCAAATAAATAAACTCGGGATTTACTGAAAAGAAATGAACTAAGCTCGTTACATTTTTTGTTAAGCTTGATTGGCAATACACATACAGATCAATATGTATTCCCCATTGACTCCACTTTCAGACTACCTCATTACTGCTGGTAACCTTCCCACTAGAAGCATAGAACCATATGAGGTGGAAGGGATCTCCTGGGTCATCTAGGACATGCAGGACATCCACAACCATATCGTTGACAGTGTAACCTGCCACCCCCTTGAATCTTCACAGAATCACCCTCTCTGTCAGATGGCTAGCCAGCCTGTTTAAAAAATTCCAAAGATAGAGAACCCACCACCTGCCGAGGAATCATGTTCCACTGAGAAACCAGCTCTGTCAGGAACTTCTTCTGGAGGTTTAGATGGTATTTCTTTTGCATTAATTTCATCCCATTGGTTCTGGTCCGTCCCTCCAGGGCAAGAGTGAATCACCCTGCTCCATCCTCTACATGGCAGCCTTTTAAATACTTGAAGATGGTTGTCAGATCCACTCTCAGTTGTCTCCTCTCCAGGCTAAACATACCAACTTCCCCAGAAGTTCAGAGGATCCCTGGGTGACTTGCATGACATGTGAAACGGGGCACTTTAAGAGGTGGACTCTCCTCCCTGTGCCAGGATGCTCACCAGGCCACCTGCCTCTGTTTTAGATAGTTCCATCCCTCCAGGATTACTTTGATGCCAGCCTGAGCATTTCTGCTGGTGCTGCAGATGGTTATGTGGGCTTCCCCCTCAGCTTGGTTTTTTGTTATTTTGGGGGTTTTAGTTTTATGCAGGCACTTTAATAAACTAATTTGTATTGTGCATTTACACTGCTGGCACGCAGGAAGGCAGATTTTAATCTACAAAAAGGTGAGATGCAGGCATTCCTAAATGCAATAAATGCATAAAGCAACTCACAGACAACACCAAGTCAAAACAGCTTCAAAATACAGGCTGTGGTGGGGGTGGGGGATCACAACCATCAGCATAAAATAAAGCCAACCACAAATGGACCAAACTGAGGCTTTTCAATCACTGTGGAAAGCAGCCAAAAAAGAGCTCTTCTCACTTCTCCCAGCAGATTGTTCCCAAAGCCAAGAACCGCAAACACAAAGACACCCTTCCCAGCTAGAGGCGACCCGGGGAGCTGGGAGGCACTACACAGCAGAGCTGGATCTGCCAACAGAGGAAGGGCAGCTCTCATGCCTCTAAAACAACAGATGGACACCGGGAACTAAGTGGAAGCTGACAACAAAGCCAAGATGTAAATGCAGCCTAACAGACAAGAAACTGAGGCAGAGATGCCAGGAAGAGATCTCTGGTCCACACAACTGGCTGGAAACAAAGACTGGTTATAAACGCAGCAAGTGCACAATGGGCACCGTTGCCAGCCAAGAAGGACGATTGAGGATTGAGGGGCTGAGCTGCAGCTTCGGAAAAGAACTCAAAACCTGCTCCTCTACTGAGCAAGTCAGGAACAGAGAAGGAGGAGGAGTTGGTTCTTATATGCCGCTTTTCTCTACCCGAAGGAGTCTCAAAGCGGCTTACAGTCGCCTTCCCTTTCCTCTCCCCACAACAGACACCCTGTGAGGTGGGTGAGGCTGAGAGAGCCCTGATATCACTGCTCGGTCAGAACAGTTTTTATCAGTGCCGTGGTGAGCCCAAGGTCACCCAGCTGGCTCCATGTGGGGGAGCGCAGAATCAAACCCGGCATGGCATGCCAGATTAGAAGTCCACAGTCCTAACCATGACACCAAACTAGGAAGGGTGGAGCCAGGGCTGCATCAACAGCACACAGTGAAAGTGTGGAGCAAATTCCAGATTGGCTATTCCATCCCATCCCATCCTATTCTTTTATTTATTTATTTTTGAATTTGTATAAATTTCATGTGTCTAGTTGAGAGAGGACTAGCTCCCAATCCAGCTGTCCTCACTTCATAGCTGGCCAAGAGCCACACTTGCAAGTCCAATCAACCAAAGGAGCCAACTGCCTACTCTATACCCTTTGCACCTCATCCCCAGGTCCAAAGAAACAACAATATACAGAACTATAACATAACCCACTGGCCATGGAGGGCTGCCTCCTTCTTTGCTAAGCAGGCAAAGGCTTGCAAGTTAGACTTGTGTCACAAAACGTACAAGCTCTCCAGAACCTTTTCTAGCTTGGATGTTTAAAAATTAATTCTCTGTCAAGTTCCCTTTAAGTTTTCCTCAGGTTCTGCTGGAGAAGGGGTAGCTAGAACAAGTGTTCTACTTGCAAAGAGTTTTGTTCTAGAGGATGACATTCCACAGCGGCAGGCCCTGTTCCACTATCACCTCCTCGCTTGGAGGCTGCCTGCCCCGAGTCCTCCCCAAGGCAGGGGGCCCCTGCACACAAAGGCCACCAGCAGTCTGGCAGCAGGAAGGCCCCCGAGGAGGCACCAGCTCACTTCCTCCAGGAAGCTCTCCAAAGTCGGAATGTGGCTGCAGCTCTCCCCCTTCTGCGGTCCCCTGCAGCCGGCTCCTCAGGTCTTGAGTGCGAAGGTTTATCAACACTAAAGTCACTGCTGACTTTTAAAGCACTTTTTGTTTTGCTCATCAGTATGGCTTCACTGTAGCAAAACTCTAGAGAAACATTTACAAAGTGAACAGAATTACAGTAGAAGCCCTGCTATACTAAAAAGCAGCAGAAATGCTGAGTGCCATTTCTATTCCAGCAAGCAGAGAAGCATGTCCACATCCAACTTTGATATTTGTATCTGGAGACTTGATTCACTTTCCAGATCAGACAAGCAGTGGAACATTTAGCACACAGAGAGAGGCCTTCCTTCCATGCCTAACTCCCCCCCCCCCCCGCAGCGGTTTCTATGACAACAGTTCAGGTGGTGACTGTCTTGTAATGGAAAACCCACCAAATAATCTAGAAGGCTATTCTGAGTGTGCGCCTCACTTATGACCAAAGTGGGCACAAGCCATGCTCTGGATAACAGGGTGATATCAAACTAAAATCTCAATGGTGAATAGTTTCAGTTATAAATTTTGCAAATATTTATTAGAAATTAAAACATTTGCTCTATTCAGATTTCTTTAAAAATGTATTACTGTTTTATGACACCTTTTCTCAGGGTTTCTCTCTTATATGGAGTCAACGCAATCCTCTGCCAAAATCAGTATTGTCCTCTCTGTGAGGGGCAGCTGCTCTCTAGGGTCTCACCTGGAGAAAGTGGGCCGGGTTGAACCAGGGACTTCCTACCTGCTAAGAGCCAGCTTGGTGTGGTGGTCAGGAGTGCGGACTTCTGATCTGGCAAGCCGGGTTTGATTCCCCACTCCTCCTCCACATGCAGCCAGCTGGGTGACCTTGGACTCACCACAGCACTGAAAAAGCGGTTCTGATTGAGCAGCGATATCAGGGCTCTCTCAGCCCCACCCACCTCACAGGGTGTCTGTTGAGGGGAGAGGAAAGGGAAGGAGACTGTAAGCCGTTTTGAGACTCCTTTGGGTAGAGAAAAGCAGCATATAAGAACCGACTCTTCTTCTTACTCAGTAATAAAAGGGCTCTCTCAGCCTCACTTGCCTCACAGGGTGTCTGTTGTGGGGAGAGGAAAGGGAAGGACACTGTAAGCCCCTTTGAGACTCCTTCGGGTAGAGAAAAGTGGCATATAAGAACCAGCTCTTCTTCTTCTTCAGTAATATCAGGGCTCACTCAGCCTCCCCTGCCTCACAGGGTGTCTGCTGTGGGGAGAGGAAAGGGAAGGTGATTGTAAGCCACTTTGAGACACCTTCGGGTAGAGAGAAGTGCATCCAAGAACCAACTCTTCTTCTTCTTCAGTAATCTCAGGGCTCTCTCAGCCTCCCCTCCCTCACAGGGTGTCTGTTGTGGGGAGAGGAAAAGGAAGACGATTGGAAGCTGCTTTGAGACTCCTTCAGGGAGAAAAAAGCAGCATCTAAGAACCAACTCTTCTTCTTCTTCTTCTAAGCACATACTCAGTCCCATCCCTAACCTGGTCCTTATCCTACCAAAAACATCAGTGACAAATCTGCCATGCAGGAACACAAGGTGAGCCCTACAAGGAGCCCCCACCCGAGCTAGGTCTCTGAGCAGGACTGAGCATTCTCCATGGCAAGGGGGCAAGGGGGACCCCACCTCAATTAGCCTCACCAGCAACCCTTGTAAGGAAGGAAAGGCAGGATACAAATTTTGGGAAGGAACAGGAGAAGAAAATAATCTCCTCTACCACTAAGCCTTATATGTTGCTGTTCTGATGATGAAGCAATTTTCTTTGAAAACCACAAGAGTGCTTAAAAGCTTTTATACTTAGCAGCCATAACGACAGTTTCTGGGCTACAACTGCCCATAATGGAAGCCACAGATTGTCTGTTCTGTCTTCTTCATACATATATAATAGCACTAAGCTGAAGGTGAAGATTTCTATTTCTTCATTCGTTTTTTGGCACCGCTGGGAGGTGTTATTAGAACAAACCTTCTGACCACGCACCCTGGTAAATTGCCAGCATTCATTCAGGTTCTGTGCAGGTAGTTTTAATGGCTTATTGGCTCTCCCACCCATCCACCTCGAATGTAAGTGGAGGCTCTGTGTGAAATATTAAAAAAAAATCTGGAGCTGTTAAACTGCTTTGCCGCCAATACTTGCTACCATCATCCACCCCTGCCCCACCCCACCCCACCCCTGTCTGATGGCTATTCCACCACTGCCCACTTTAGAAAAAGGCAGGGGATTTCACTGTCACACCCCTGCTCCCTCTGACAGGAACATCCTCATCTGATATTCCACTAGACTGGAATGTATGGATCCAGGGTAGCCATCTAGTGAAGCAGAGCAGCAGCCTTTGCCCTCTTCCCCCGTCATGCCCCCTTCAGACGTACCCACCCAGGGGCCAGGACCACTTTGCCCCATGGTGAAGGCGCAACAGAAACTGAAGGCCTGCCCGAGCCCCTCGCTGGGGACAGACGGGACACGCAAATCCAGCACTTCCTCCTGAGGTAGGATGCTGCTTCAGCTGTCCCATCACGACCCTCAACTGAACCGCAACCCCGGTCCACATCACTGCCCAACAGTCATTTCCTTGGGCCTTCTAGCTCCTCTGCTTCGTCCCAAAAAGGGGACTGGGGCATCTTATTCGTTTAAAACATGTATTAGCTGCCTTGCTTCTTCACAGAAAGCAGCTGACAATAAAAACTAAATTAAACCAAAGGCTGATATGGCCCTCCACCCACCAAGATGGCACTTAAGCCTTCCAAATAGGACACAGAAATTTCAGCCAATTGCCCCCTTCCAGACCTCCCACTTTGCCCCTCCACAGGGCTGCTGACCCCCAGGAACAACTTTCTGCATCTCAGAAAAGCACAAGAATGAGGGATTAGAGAGAACTAAAAGCTGCCAAGCTGGTTTAGCACTGATGCCCAGGTGGCCTTAAAATGGATCAATACTGGATTCAAAACAACCAGAGGCATCCCAGGGGATCAGTACTGAGCTGGATAGTGTCAGCATCTTTGCAGTGACACAGAATGAAAGATATTCATGTGTTATAACATTCTGAAACTTCAAGAGGTCCTTATGTGGCTAAGAGAAAGCCAAAGAATAGCACAGATTAAGCTTAATATAGAGCTTAAATGTACACTCAATTGTTTGGACAAGCATAAAAATGATATAGTAGTTTAAACTCATTACTGCAGATCCTATTCTCTGCTGCCAACAGGAACCTTTCCCAACACTCCTCTACGTGACCATCTTTCAAATACTTTCCAAGACAGCAATCGTGTCCCCTCTCAATCTCCTCTTCTCCAGGCTCCCCTCAGCCTTTCCTCATAGGGCTTGGTCTCCAGGCCCCAGATCATCCTTGTTGCTCTCCTCTGTACCTCCTCAATTTTGTCCATATCTTTTCTGAAGGCCTCCAGAACTGCATACAGTACTCCATTTGGGAACTGAACAATGCAGTATACAGCAGGACTATAGCATCTTGTGATTTTGATTTTTTGCCTCTGTTGATACAGCGCAAGACTGCATTCGCCTTCTCATGGGCATGTCTGTTAGCCTCACCTCAACAAGCCCCTGCCAGGGATACCTATAGTATATGGTGTCCTCCCACTGGGCAGCATGCCCTGTGGCATGCTCTGCTATCCAGGTCATCTTATTGAGCTCTGCTCCGATTGGCCTTGGGCCACTGGCTTCAGATAGGAGCAAAGCCCCTCACTTTCTTCCTCCAAGCAAGCTTCAAGTTCTTCATGATCAGAATCCTAACTTTGCAAAGGGATGGGGGGTTCAGTTTCTAACTCACATAGAGCTCTTGGAGGTTACGGGCCAGGAGTCAGCTGTAAAGCAACCCTGGGCTACATCTGAGCAAATGCAGACCATCTCCTGAGATTACACTGCCCTACTCTAAGCTGAATCTCATTTGGCTAGATAGCTCACATCCAGCATTTTTGGGGAAAGCATAGAGTAGTAACAATGAAACTATCAGCGGGAGTTAATGCAGCAGGCTGTTAATCTATGGCCACAGTATTTAAAGTGAGGCTGAAAGACTCACTCATGAGCTGCTGCAACCAGGAGATATGAGGGCCCCTGGTCCTCCCCTCCCAGGCTCCTCGCTGCTACAAATGGCTGCTCATCCCCATGCCCAGATGCAGAAGCAGCCACTCCAAAGAGTGATGCTTTCTTTACCTGGCCAGAGCTGGCAGAGACAGAAATGCAGTCGAAGAAGCGGTGCCTGCGGGTGAAGAAGGCGAGGATCTGCTGCCAGCGCGATGGCTCTGGCTCCTCCGACAGAGCTTCCACCGAGCCCTTCTTCACCCACAGCTTCTGCTTGGGCCCTCCTGAGCCCTGGCCCGATCCGGTGTTGCCACCTCGACTGGTGCGTGAGTAGAGGAGAGTGTTGTTTCCAAAAATGTAGTTCATCTCTGCAGCCCTGCAGGTGGTTGTCAAGCAGGCGTGCTTCCCTGTCAGCTGCTGAGCCGTGAATGATCAGGCAGGCCGACTGCAGGCAGAATTACATCTGCTGCATCACTTGGGAAGAGAAGCAAGCCTCAATCGCATCCTCCCTGGGCAGGCAGCTCCCTCGCGGGAGCCCAGCTGCACCTGTGGCTTCTTCCAGGAGGCACTGCCACTGCTGGAGTACACAGAGGCAGAGATTTCCTGCCCTTTGTCTGCGGCAAGGGAGATGGACAGGAATTCAGGCAGTGAGGCCTAATAAGAAGAGGTACAAGGAGGTGATCCCAGGGCCATGAGTTCTCCTTAGACGTGGGGCTAAGGTGCTGCAGCCAAAGAGCTAGCATATCCTCTGACTCTTTACAGCTACATGGTTAAAGGTACTAAAGTAGGCTGACAGCTGTGGCTACTGACTTCCAAATATTCAGTTTCAAATGACCTAGGACTTTCTTTTTTGCCTTTGGAGATCAAAACATAGAATCATAGAACCATAGAGCTGAAGGGAACATACAGGCGATCTAGTCCAACCCCCTGCTCAAGGCATCCAGGATACAGCCTAAAGCATCCAAGGGTACTTGTTAATGGTTCAGCATTCTCTTGGAGAAGAGTAACAAGTGGAGTGCCCCAGGGATCTGTCCTAGGGCCTGTGTTGTCCAACATATTTATTAATGACTAGGAATTGCAAAATAAAATGGGCACTAGGGGACAGTCCCTGGGGAAGCCTTCGCCGGGCGAAGGCTTCCCGGGGGTCTGGGTCGCGACCTGTTGCGTTCTCCTGGTCGTGGGCTGGTCTGCTGTGGCCGGGAGAAGGCGGGGAGAGTGTCTCGGTTCCTTCTCCCGGCTCCGGGAGCGGCCTCGCCACTCCGGAGCGTGCCTGGGCCTTCTCCCGGCCACTCCTGGCGACCCACCTCCCCACCCCAGAGCGTCGGCAAGAGGACAGCTCCACTAAGGGCGCCCCCCCCCATGGACAGGGTTCCCAGGGCTGGAAAGGAGCAGTGACCCCTGCTCCTTTCTTAAGGTGGAGGAGCACCTGGGGCAGAGGACTCAGCGTGCGGGCTGCCAGTTCAGTCTGTGCGGTGAGTCCCCGCCCGGGCGAAGCAGCCAATGGGGAGCCGCGCGAAGCTGCTCGGCCCTGGATGGACACTCGGATGGACACTCCGAGTTTTATCCCGGACAGGGCCCGCCCTAACTCCTCCCAAACAGCCCTTACCCTTTTATCTAATCTGCTCCGCAGGAGCGGTTTAAGATTTGGATTTGGATGAGAGGGTACTTATTAAATTTGCAGACAATACTAAACTGAGAGGGGTAGCAAACACAACAGAAGACTGAATCAGAATACAGGGTGATCTTGATAGGTTCAAAGACTGGGCTAAACTGAATGAAATGAAATTCAATAGGGAGAAATGTTAAGCTGCATTTAGGTTGGAAAAAACTTATATACCAATATAGGATTGGGGAGACTTGTCTTGGCAGTAGCATGTGCGAAAAGGATCTAGGAGTCTTAGTAGACCATACATTGAACATGAGTCAGCAGTATGACTCAATGGCTAAAAAGGCAAATGAGATTTTGGGCTATATCAAATGGAGTATCATGTCGAGATCACGGGAGGTGATGGTACCACTTTACTCTGCTCTGGTTCGGCCTCACTTGAAGTACTGTATTCAGTTTTGGGCGCCACCGATAAAGAGGGATGTAGATAAACTGAAGCGTGTCCAAAGGAGGGCAACAAAGATGGTGAGGGGTTTGGAGACCAAGACGTATGAGGAAAGGTAGAAGGAGTCCTCAAACATCCAGCTCTGACATTTGAGAATCTAGAAGCCATGACCAGCTGAAGGATATCCTCAGCTCCTACTCTTTCCTGCATCCCATAGTAAACCTATGAGTAAATCGCATGCACATACCTATTCCAGTGACACAAGACACATGACTCATGCAGAAAGCAAGTATTGGAAGGCAAGACAGAGCTATGTCAAAGAGGAAAAGATGGGCCCTGAGCAAATAGGAAGTCCTAAAAGTTACCACCACAACAGACAATATGGAGAGTGGGAGAATCACAGAGCCTGCAGCCCAAAGATCAGGACAGGAGAGATCACTGGGGCTCTAAGCAGACATATGCCCCAAACCCAATGTCAAGAGCCAGCACAGGAGGGGCCCTCATACAGACCTCCACATCACAACTCCACAGATGCAGGTGAGGAGGAGAAGGAATCATTCCAGTGCAATGGAGGCCAGACACAGATATGGCTGGCCAATAGCACAGCCGAAAAAGAACTGAGGAGGTGCACATATTTTTTGGGGGGGGAGTTAAATCTGAGTCTGCAGGTGCAAGTAGATAAATCATCTCTACTGCACAACACTTTTTGGAGAGGCTAGATAATAAACATGATCATCCATGCTCTCATTACATCCAGGTCAGATTTCTGTAATAAATGTTAAATGGGACTATTCTGAAAGACTGCTGTTCAGGATCATCTACCACACTATCTGTAACTGGTACATATCTCACCAGAGGGCCCATACCTAGCCACAGCCGATCTGGCTACCTGGATCCACTCCAGTGTAACATCAAGACTAGACTACTGAACATAAGACATTTTGGATCAGGACAATGGTCTGTCCAGTCTAACACTGTGCCACACAGTGGCCAAAGTCACCCATAACTACAAGGTCCTGTTGCCCAGACAGTCTATCAAGCTGCTTAAGATGGGCAGCATCCACATTTTCACCCTGGTTAGGTGGTCTGTGATAGATAACAACCACTAAACTCTTTGTTTTCCCCTCATATTCACCCAGATACTTTCCAATGAAGTGTCACTCTCCTCCTTTAGCAAGCCCTCTCCTCACAGACAGCACCACTCCTTCTTTGACATTTTCTGCTTTTTTTGAACAACTCATATCCCTCTAGTACTACACTCCAGTCATGGGAGGCATTCCACCATGTTTCTGTAATGGCTACTAAATCATCTTTCTGTCTTCATTAGACGTTCAATCTCTTCCTTTTTATTGCCCATGCTTTGGGCAAGCCTTTTACCCTTGGTTCTTTTTGACCCATTCTTCCCAGGCGAGCAATAGGAACTTGATCTCATGCATTAGAACCCCTACAATTGACATGTCCTTCCCACTGTGGCTTCAGTTTTAAGCTCTCCTGATGCATCTCCACAGATTCCTGCCAAACATAATTCTTCATCCTGGAGAAAAGGAGGTTGAGAGGGGACATGATAGCCCTCTTTAAGTATTTGAAAGGCTGTCATTTGGAGGAGGGCAGGATGCTGTTCCCATTGGCTACAGAGGAAAGGACACGCAGTAATGGGTTTAAACTACAAGTACAACGATATAGGCTAGATATGAGGAAAAAAAATTTCAGTCAGAGTAGTTCAGCAGTGGAATAGGCTACCTAAGGAGGTGGTGAGCTCCCCCTCACTGGCAGTCTTCAAGCAAAGGTTGGATGCACACTTTTCTTGGATGCTTTAGGCTGATCCTGCGTTGAGCAGTGGGTTGGACTAGATGGCCTGTATGGCCCCTTCCAACTCTGATTCTATGATTCCCTAATTTGGATAAGTGAAGCCCATTCTGTGGTCCCAGAATCCAAATCCCTGTTCCACCAATAAAGCCATCGGTTTACCTCCATTATCTTCAGCTCCCGACTCGTTCCTCTTTCCCTAACAGGCAGCTTTGAAGAGAAAACCACATGTCCCATTTGTTTCAGCTGCCACCCAATATCTTCATAGTTCGCCTTAATATGTGCAGTTGTGTTGATGGTCATGTAGTTCATTCCCATATGGATCATCACAAATGGGTAGGGATCCACAGGTTTTATCAGTTTCGGCATCCTGTCCATAATATTTTTAGGCAGATTTTGAGCGGGTTTGCAGGAAGGGATGTGTGTTTGTCTCTTGTGGCCCTTCTTTGCATATCCAGGGAATTGCTGATCGTCACTGTGGGATAGTAGGTGAACTTCTTCCAGGCCAGGCTGGATTCTAGAGATTTTAGGGATTTAGTGGGGGGAATCAGTTGGGCATGAAATTGGGATCACCGTGGGTGGGTAGGTAATTGGGAGTTACTTCATTATGCAGAGGGTCGGACTAGATGACCCTGGAGGTTCCTTCTAACTCAATGATTCTATGATTGTAATCTTTGCCCCTGGCAAACAACATACCACTCAAACTAGGGAGTCAGGCCATGCCATGTGCCATTCCACGCCTCTCAGCAGAGTCACCAATGACCAACACTTTAGTTTTCTTTTGAATGCCATTTCCTCCTGTCCCGATGCCCTCTTCAGATTCTTCAAGGTTCTTCCTCTACCCACAATGCTGCTTTCATCTCCTCTGCAGGGGCTTGAAATCTGTTCTTGAGCTCCACTGGGACAGAGTGCTATCTTGCTCGACACATTTTGGCTTGTGTTAGTGAAGGGAGTCTTCATAGGGAGGCTCCATAGGGAAGGCCAATACCCCATTCCCCTTTGGACTGTTCTCCATATGCAGGTTTGCACTGCTCCTATCAATGAAATCCTCTCCTTGCTTGATTTCATGCAGTGTTTTAATCCTCCTCTAAAGGCCCCTAATCTTCTCCTCTAAAAGCCCCACCAATTTACACTTCTGACAAGTGTAGCCCATCTTATCTTCAAAGAGGAAAACAACCATGGCACACTCCTTGCAGGTGACTGGATGTGGGCCCTGAGTATCCATGTCTTCCAGAAATTGATTCCTTGACTCTAGAATCTGTATCTTCAGGCAAGGAGGAGCCTTTACCTCACAGGTTCCAGCTCAACACAGGGCAGGGTTTGTAATCCCTGTGTTACTCACCACCCACAGCACACACTTGATCAATCAGGCAGAACTCCACCAGAGCGCTCTGGACCTGTTTACACTGTTGCACTGTTGACATTGTTTATATTGTTACAACTATCAGTTACTAGTATTATTGTTACAGTTATTCATATGTTATGGATGTTTTCATGTATTGTTCATACCTTCTATGTAAACTACCCTGAGCCTCTGGGGAGAGTGGTATATAGACAGACAGACAGACAGACAACTTTCCAACTCTATGATTCCTTCCACGACCTGGCCACGGGGTGGAGACGGTGCTGGTCGCCCTGTTGGATGACCTCCGTCGCCAGCTGGATAAGGGCAAGTCGGCAGTGCTGGTTCTTCTGGACCTGTCGGCCACTTTCAACATCGTGGACCACGAGCTGTTGGTCCACCACCTTGCCGGCACGGGGATACAGGGCACAGCGTTACGCAGGATACGGTCCTTTCTCCAGGACCGGACCCAGAGGGTTGCAGTGGGGGATGAGTTCTCGTGTTCCTATAGACTCCCTTGTGGGGTCCCTCAGGGCGCGGTCCTCTCCCCCACATTATTCAACATCTTTATGTGCCCTCTGGCCCAGCTGGTACGGAGTTTTGGACTGGGTTGCCACCAGTATGCTGATGACACCCAGCTCTATCTCCTCATGGACGGCCGCCCGGACCCCCCCCCCCTGGAACCATTCGCCTACCCTTGTCCCTGACCCGGAAACTACAGCTGGTGCAAAATGCAGTTGCCAGGGTCCTCACTGGCACATCTTGGAGGGCCCACATCCAGCCAGTGCTGAGGCAGCTGCACTGGTTGCCAATTGCTGCCCGGATCCGGTTCAAGGTTCTGGTTCTAACCTTCAAGGCTTTACGCGAGTTGGGACCCACATACCTGAGGGACCGCCTATCGCCCTATGCCCCCCGCAGGGCCTTGCGTGAAAATCTGTTGGTCGTTCCCAGCCTTAGGGAAGCACGCCTGGGCTCGACCAGGGTCAGGGCCTTTTCGGTCCTGGCCCCGACCTGGTGGAATGAGCTCTCGGGAGAGCTGCGGGCCCTGCGGGATCTTTCAACGTTCCGCAGGGCCTGCAAGACGGAGCTCTTCCACCAGGTTTATGGTTGAGGCCAGGGCTGATAATAGATCTATGCCCCCCCCCCCGGGGACTTGGGTTCTGGACCCGAAGCAAAACATCATCAGGACCTCCTCTCCACCCGCTAGTAGTGGGAGGGAGGGGGGGGAAGTTGAGCTGCCATTCTTGCCATGCCGGTAATATTGGCAATGTTATTATTGTTTTTATGGGGTTTTAATGGGGATTTGTGATATTGTTACCCGCCACGAGCCGCAAGGGAGTGGCGGGATATAAATCTAATACTACTACTACTACTACTACTACTACTACTACTACTAATAATAATAATAATAATAATAATTCTATGATTCTTCTGGTTAAAACTGTCTTGTAGTAGAACAATATAAATTATTAGCACTATGATAGCATTTGGTGCAGATGGAGTTATTTTAATCCCATCACTTTTAAGAGAGATATAAAATGCCCATTTTATGAATTCATTTTAAATATGCAAAATTTCTTTCCCACAAGCTCAAAGAAGCTGATAAAGATTAACATAACCCCTTCAAAGAAAATATTAACCATACAGCAGCAGCCTGTGCCTCACCACAGCTCCTACAAATAATTTCTGTTCAGTCTTTTGGGATAAATTAGTTCTCCTTTATTTGGATAAAATTAAAGATGAATAATCAGTGAGACTGGTGGATGAAGAGCACCCCCCTTTTTTGGACCCCTTTTTCCACCACCACCCCCCGGGTGGAAGGAAACATTAAAAATACCCTGGTAGAGCTGCCATGTTCCTTCAATATCTTAAGAGACTCCCCTACACTGAGATTTTCTGGAATATGAAAATTTATACTTATAGTCTGAGATGATTCAATCAGTTAAAAGTTTGATAATCAACTAAAATGCTTTAATCAATTGTTAGCCCAAGTAATGTTAGCCCATGAAAGGAAGGGAAGGGAGGGACAGATCTCTAAAGAAGAGTATTTGCAAGTCACTAGGTGACATCAGATGTCACTAGGTGACATCAGAGAGGCCAAAGATGGGAATAGAATCATAGTGTTGGAATGGACCTCCTGGGTCATCTAGTCCAACCCCTTGCACTATGCAGGAAACCAACAACCCTATCACTCATGCACTGCAACCTGCCACCCCCTTGAATCTTCACAGAATCGCCTTCTCTGTCAGATGGCTAGCCAGCCTCTGTTTAAAAATTTCCAAAGATGGAAAATCCACCACCTCCCAAGGAAGCCTGGTCCACTGAAAAACCGCTCTGACTGTCAGGAACTTCTTCCAGATTTTAAGATGGAATCTCTAAACTCCTTACCATCTTTGCTGCCCTCCTCTGGACACACTCTAGTTTGTATACATCCCTCTTCAACTTGTTAAAACTGAACAAGTGAGGCCGAACCAGAGAAGAATAAAGTGGTACCATCACCTCCCATGAACTGGATACAGTACTCCATTTGATACCACACACTGAACATGAGTCAATAATGTGACTCGGTGGCTAAAAAGGCAAATGGGATTTTGGGCTGTATCAAACAGAGTATCGTATTCACATCACAGGAGGTGATGGTACCACTTTGCTCTGGTTTGGCCTTACTTGGAGTACTCTGTTCAGTTTTGGGCACCACAGCGGAAGAGGGATGTAGACAAACTGAAGTATGTCCAGAGGAGGGCAACAAAGATGGCAAGGGGTTTGGAGACCAAGACGTATGAGGAAAGATTGGGGGAGCTTGGTCTGTTTAGCCTGGAGAAGAGACGACTTAGAGGGGATCTGATAACCATCTTCAACTAGAATCTGATAACCATCTTCATTCTGCCATATAGAGCAGTGGTCCCCAACCTGCGGGCCGCGGCCCGGTGTCGGGCCGTGAAGGCCATGGCGCTGGGCCGCGGCTCCCTCTCCCCGCCCCCCCCCACGCAGTAAAAAACTTCCCAGGCCGCAAGCTTGCGGCCCGGGAAGCTTCTTACTGCGGGAGGGCGGGGAGAGGGAATCAGGGCCGCGCATCGCGCATGCGCCATGTGTGGCCGGAATCGCGCATGCGCGGCACTTTTGTGCGTGCATGCATGCGCAAAAGTGCCGCGCATGCGCGATTTTGGCCACGCATGACGCATTCGCGCATGCACGATGCGCGGGCGCGGCCCGCTGCCCTGCCGGTCCCCAGCCTCAGAAAGGTTGGGGACCACTGATATAGAGGATGAAGCAGAGTTGTTCTCTCTTGTCCCGGGGGGGGGGGGGCAGATCAGATCCAATGGGATGAAATTAATTCAAAAGAAATACCATCAAAACATCCGGAAGAGGTTCCTGACAGAGCGGTTTCTCAGTGGAACAGGCTTCCTTGGGAGGTGGTGAGTTCTCCATCTTTGGAAATTTTTAAACAGAGGCTGGCTAGCCATCTGACGGAGAGGCTGATCCTGTGAAGATTCAAGGGGGTGGCAGGTTGCAGTGCATGAGTGATAGGGTTGTTGGTTTCCTGCATAGTGCAAGGGGTTGGACTAGATGACCCAGGAGGTCCCTTCCAATTCTATGATTCTATGATACAGCACAAAATACCATTTGCCTTTTTAGCCACCGAGTCACACAGCTGACTCATGTTCAATATATGATCTACTAAGACTCCTTTTTGCACATGCTACTGCTAAGACAAACTCCCCCCATCCTATATTGGTATATTTGGTTTTTCCTACCTAAATGCAGAACTTTACATTTGCCCCTATTGAATTTCATTTTATTCAGTTTACTCCGGCTCTCGAGCTGATCAAGATCATCCTGTATTCTTATTCTGTCTTCGGTTCTGTTTGATACCCCTCCCAGGTTAGTATCATCTGCAAATTTAATAAGTATCCCCTCTAATCGCTCATCCAAATAATTTATAAATATGTTGAACAACCCAGGCTCCAGGACAGATCTTGGGGGCACTCCACTTGTTACTCTTCTCCAAGAGGATGCTGAACCATTAACAACTACCCTTTGGGTATGATCAGTCAACCAGTTATCGATCCACCTGACAGAATTAGGATCCATACCGCATTTTACCAGCCTGTCAACAATAATATCATGTGGAACCTTATCCAAAGCTTTATTGAAATCCACATAAACCATGTCTACAGCATTCCCCTGATCCAGCAAGATAGTCACTTTCTCAAAGTCTGACATGATTTGTTCTTGCGAAACCAGTGTTGAGTCTTAGAAATCACAGTTCTCTGCTCCAGCTGCTCAAGGACCGACTTTTTGATGATATGTGAGAAGACTGGTTCAGGAAGCCCACTATAACAAAAGCTTCTTCAGATATATGAGGAGCAAACATAAGGCAAATGAGGTAACAGGCTCACGGTTGGGTGGAGAGACTCTGACAGAGAACTCTGACAGGAAGAAAGCAGCCCCTCGCACCTGCAAATATTCTTGGTGAACACCAAAAAAGTGTCTGGTAGGCACCATGCTGATCTATATGAAAAGTGCAAAATGGAGCCATTCTGTTTGCACCCTGAGCTGGGTGGTTAAATTTGAAGAATTTCATGTAAAGATAAGTTCTACATTTTCCAAGATCTTGATCTACTTCTATATCATATTAAAGAGAATTCCTCTAAGTTTCATATCTGACAACAGTTTGCAAATGGCAGAGATAAAATGGCCAGAAAAAATGATACACAGATGGGGAGAAGGCCAAGAGGACATGGAGAGTTGCTAGCAAGGTGAGGGTGTTTTCTTCTTTCCTTTTTTGCCACATCTAACTGAGGCTGCTGTGTATGAGAGAATGTGGACAGTATTTGTGGATGAGTGGGTGTTTTTATAGCCTGCTAGAGAGTGGTTTCTGTTAAGGGATTTTCTCTGTGGCTGACTTGGGAAGTGTATGCTGGAGGTGTATATTTAAACTTCAAGGGACTGTGTTTATTAAGGAATAAATATCACAGTATTCAATGTACTTAGGACTGCAACTCTACCATCCGGTAGACCAGATTGTTCCTAGCCTGTGTATATAGCCCAGTGCTTCTGGGAACTATAGTGGATGGGGGGGGTGCATGGGTCTCTTCTCTTCTTTGCCTTGGTCAAATTGAAAATGTGCAGCAAATAGCAGCTAGAGTGGATTTAATAGGAAAGGGAAGGAGTTAGGTCTTTAATGACAACGTGCCTACTGAGTACTTCTTTGTTTTAAACAAGAATAAAGCAGTTTGCCTGATATGTCTTGAAACTGCCTCAGTATTAAAGGAGGACAAAATTAAAAGGCACTTTGAATCCTGTTACAAGAGCTACTCAATATATCAAGGAGAGGTGTAAGTGAACTAGAAGAAGAAGAGTTGGTTCTTATATGCCACTTTTCTGTACCTGAAGGAGGCTCAAAGCGGCATCCAATCGCCTTCCCTTCCCTCTCCCCACAACAGACACCCTGCGAGGGAGGTCAGGCTGAGAGAGCCCTGATATTACTGAAGAAGAGTTGGTTCTTATATGGGGTGACCAGATTGTCCCACTTTTCAAGGGACATCTGGGGGCACCTGACAAATTGTACTTATGTTGTAATTAAAAATATATTTATTACAATACTATTTTTCATAGAATCATAGAATCATAGAGTTGGAAGGGGCCATACAGGCCATCTAGTCCAACCCCCTGCTCAATGCAGGATCAGCCCTAAGCATCCTAAAGCATCCAAGAAAAGTGTGCATCCAACCTTTGCTTGAACCTATGGATTCTATGAAACTTTTTGTTCCTTCATACAGACCAAATTTTTAAACAAGAACCCCCCCCCCCCCCGCCGGCCAATGGTGTCCTGCTTTACCAATGTTAGAATCTGGTCACTTTATTCTTATATGCCGCTTTTCTCTACATGAAGGAGTCTCAAAGGGGCTTTCCAATTGCCTTTCCTTTCCTCTCCCCACAACAGACATCCTGTGAGGTGGGTGAGGCTGAGAGAGCCCTGATATCATTGCTTGGTCAGAACAGTTTTATCAGTGCTGTGGTGAGACCAAGGTCACCCAGCTGGCTGCATGTGGGGGAGTACAGAATCATAGAGTTGGAAGGGGCCATACAGGCCATCTAGTCCAACCCCCTGCTCAACGTAGGATCAGCCCAAAGCATCCTAAAGTAGCGGTCCCCAACCTTTTTAAGGTTGAGGACTGCCTCCAGGGGTGGTGAAGAGCCAGTGGCCCGGGTGCCGTGCATGTGCGTTAGCGCCCATGGTGGTGAAAATGCGCATGCGCGGGAGGAGAAGAGCTGCATATGTCACTGGTTGTCAAGGCAAAAGTTTTGATTTATTTTCCTTTGGCATTAGATGAGAGCAATGACATTACAGACACTGCTCAACTACTAATTTTTATCAGGGGGATAGATTCCAATTTTAGAATTACAGAAGAGTTGTGTACACTGCAGAATTGAAAGGCAACAAAACTGTGGAAAACATATTATTGAAGGTGTGTAAATCAGTGGAAAATCTTGGTCTGAGTTGAGATAAATTGAAAAGCATCAGAACGGATGGTGCAAGAAATATGATGGGAATTAAAACTGGCATAGTTGCAAAAATCAATGAAGAGATATTGAAATTAAATGGTACACTTCCCATACAATTTCATAGAATCATAGAATCATAGAGTTGGAAGGGGCCATACAGGCCATCTCGTCCAACCCCCTGCTCAACGCAGGATTAGCCCTAAGCATCCTAAAGCATCCAAGAAAAGTGTGTATCCAACCTTTGCTTGAAGACTGCCAGTGAGGGGGAGCTCACCACCTCCTTAGGCAGCCTATTCCACTGCTGAACTACTCTGACTGTGAAAAACTTTTTCCTGATATCTAGCCTATATCGTTGTACTTGAAGTTTAAACCCATTACTGCGTGTCCTCTCCTCTGCAGCCAACAGAAAAAGCATCCTGCCCTCCTCCAAGTGACAACCTTTCAAATACTTAAAGAGGGCTATCATGTCCCCTCTCAACCTCCTTTTCTCCAGGCTGAACATTCCCAAGTCCCTCAACCTATCTTCATAGGGCTTGGTCCCTTGGCCCCAGATCATCCTCGTCGCTCTCCTCTGTACCCTTTCAATTTTATCTACGTCCTTCTTGAAGTGAGGCCTCCAGAACTGCACACAGTACTCCAAGTGTGGTCTGACCAGTGCCGTATACAATGGGACTATGACATCTTGTGATTTTGATGTGATGCCTCTGTTGATACACCCCAAAATGGCATTTGCCTTTTTTACCGCTGCATCACACTGCCTGCTCATGTTTAGTTTACAATCCACAAGTACCCCAAGGTCTCGTTCACACACAGTGTTACCTAGAAGCGTATCCCCCATCCAGTAGGCATGCTTTTCATTTTTCTGACCCAGATGCAGAACTTTACACTTATCTTTATTAAAATGCATCTTGTTCTCATTTGCCCATTTTTCCATTGTGTTCAGATCTCGTTGAACTCTGTCTCTATCTTCTGGAGTATTTGCCAGTCCTCCCAATTTGGTGTCATCTGCAAACTTGATGAGTAGTCCCTCCACCCCTTCATCTAGATCATTAATAAATATGTTAAAAAGTACCGGGCCAAGCACCGAGCCCTGAGGTACCCCGCTACTCACCTCTCTCCAGTCTGATGAAACACCATTGACAACAACTCTTTGAGTGCGGTTCTCTAACCAATTCCCTATCCACCTGACTATCTGAAAATCCAGATTGCAGTCCTTCAATTTATCCATCAGAACATCATGGGGAACCTTGTCAAAAGCTTTACTAAACCCATTCAGGGTCAGGGTTCACTGCATCATCCAACAGCAAGCCTTGTGCAGTAAGATCCTTCAGTGGGAAAGCGTGATACATATTGTTGTATCTAGCAGAATTTACATCAGGCATCATAGCCTTGTTCATCAACAGTTCCAGAATTTTCTCTCAGAGATAGATGCAGAATATGGGGAGGTATTGTACCATGCAGAAGTCAGGTTGCTTATCAGAGGCAAAGTCCTCAAAGATTTTTTCAGTCTTCATCATAAAACTGATGTTTTTATTAAGGAAAAGGTCAAAAATCACTTTCTGATCCTGAATGGATTTTTAATTTGGCTTTCTTAACAGATATCACAGAGCATCAGAACACATTGAATCTAAGATTGCAGGGTACAGGAAAGCTCCACAAGCAAGTTGGTGGTGGCTTGATGAGCGCTCTCCTGGTGCTACCCTCTGTCCATGATCCCAGAGGAAAGAGATCAGTCACTGAAGGGCAGTCCCTCTGATCCTGGCATCAGCGAGGTGGTGAGCTAGAAGCTCATGGTCGACTGTGTCGAACAATGCTGAAAGGTCTAGTAATATAAGGAGCTCTGACCTGCCCTGGTCCTACTGGTGACAGAGGTCATCCACCAGGGCGACTAGCACTGTCTCTACCCAATGACCATGCCAGAAACCTGACTGAGATGGGTCTAGGACCGAAGCTTCTTCCAAGTATGCTGCTAGTTGGTCCGCGACAGCCTTTTCAAGCATCTTCCCCAGAAACACTAAATGCGAGACGGGTCAGTAGTTGGAAGGCTGTCGTGGGTCCAGATATGAGTTTCTAAAGTAGCGGGCGAACCACTGCCTCTTTTAGCCCCTCCGGGAATTCTCCTGTTGAAAGGGAGAGGTTGATTATCTCCTAAAGGGGGGCCAGTACTCTTATATCAGATGTTTTTAATTGCCATGATGGACATGGATCTAGAGGGCAAGTGGTTAGTTTCACTGTCTTTAGCATCTTGTCCCCTCCAGTCAGCGTGAGTCATTTGAAGTTAATGTACTCTCCAAAGACAGCCAAGGGGCCTCTAGTTCACTTTCTATGTCTAAAGTTGGAGGAAGGTCGTGGCAGAGTGACGAGATTTTATCTGCAAAGTAACTTGCAAAGGCCTCACAGCTGATGTCCAATTTTGTTACATTTTGGTATAGATGTGGCCCTCTTCCAGCATTGGGCCTGCTAATGTGGCCCCCATGTGCCAAAAGATTGGGGACCCCTGCTTTAACCATTAAGGAATTGCTGGCATGTGGAGCGTTTTGACAAACAGTCCAAATGACTGGAGAGCTGCTAAGAGGGAGCACCAATCTGATCCCTTTTCAGCACATCCAAGACAACAGGAAACAACTCTAAGAAAAAACCCTCCCGGCAACTATTGCCTAAGTTCAGAGGAAATCACAGTTTGAGACTGGACAGATGTTTGACATTACTGGACCTGACCTTCAAAAATAAACATGCCAATGAGAAACTGAATCTCCTGTAAAGTACTCCCTCCCTGAAGCAGGTCACTTCTCCCTTTTCTCCATAGCACTCACAGTTCCATCATCAAGACAGGGAGAAAGAGCACTAAAAGGGGGTGTGGGGAGGGGGGGCACAAAAATCTTTGGCTTAACCATGTCTGCTTGAATGGAATATTCCACACCACTTACTGAGGCTTTTTCCATACTGAAACCCCTATCAGCATTTCTACCATCTCTATAAGCACAATAGGAAGAGAAGGCACACGAACTCAACCTGGTGAAAAGATGAAAGTGCCAAAATAGAGGAAGGAGAGCATAAGGAAAGAAAGGTACTACAAGAGAACACAAAACCTTCTAAAAATTAAAGACAAAGAAAAACAGAATGAAAGGATCACCTGCAGTGGGAGTAGAGATTGTGGTGTCCTGCTCTCTTCATGGCACAAACACTAACCATTATCAACCCACAGCTCCCAACCCCCCAAGCACATTCTGATGGGCTGCATGTGGTTGGTGCCACATATACCATATAATACAAACTGGAAAATGTGGCACCTGCACCACATCCAGAAACATCCTGAAGCCTGGCCAACTCCCAAGCATTCAAGTCTACCTACCATCAGATGAAGATTGAAGTGCCTGGACTTCCGTGCACTCTTCAGGAACCTTCTACTCGTCTTTTGAGCATGCCACACTGAAACGAACATGGTGGCTTCATCCAATTCCAAAGTTTCTCCAAATATTTCCTCGAACCCCAAAGCAAGCGACCCTCCACACCAAGTGTTCCAACAACCAAGCAGTTTTGCCTGGACAGATGCTGACTAATCCCTCTCTGGATGTATTAGTTCATCTGGATTAAGCCAATTTCCATCTGTTTCATGTCCCAGCTTCCTCCTCAGACTCACTAATTATGAGGAGCACTCTGACACAGCTCTTCTGTTAAGGGGGCCAACCCATTAACTCCTCTGCTTCCTATTATATAACAAGGATGTCTTATTTCACAGATGACTACAGCCCCTTCATGCTTCCTTTGTGCAGCCGTCCCACAGCCATCACTTGAAATGTTTCAGAGACTGCCAAGAGACAAATAAGTGGGTTCCCAAATCAAGCCAAACTTGGAAGACACAGGTCAAGAAAGGGACCTTGGGCTGCTAGTGGACAGCTCCATGAAAATTTTTTTTGGGGGGGACACAGAGGGCGTAGGTGGGTTGGAGAGTGTGACAGTGCCTTCATGGAAGGGGCGGGGGACTTTTCCATGAGCACTCAGCAGCAAAGACAGAGGGGAGGTCAGGGAGTGCAGCAGCACATTCTTGCAGGGGGGTCTTCAACACTGGCCAGAGGCCTGGTACATTGTCAGGTAGCACGGTAAGGATTTTATGTGGTATGATGATAACAGAGAAGATGATGATGCATGCTCTGTGGCAGGCGGTACACAGGGCCTCTTCCAGAACACTAGAATCCAGGGTCATCAAGTAAAGATGAAGAGTAAGAGATTCAGGACAGACAATTTTACACAGCTTATAGTTAATCTGTGAAGCTGGCTGCCACAGGATGTGGTCATGGGCAGCATTTTGGAGGAATTCATAGAGAACTGGACTATCTCTCCTTTCCTTTGAAACTCCTTGATACATAGATCCTGACCTGCAGTTTAAATTTGTTGCTTTATAGAAACATAGAATCAAAAAAGGGGGAGTGGTCATGGGTGACTTCAATTACCCAGATATCTGTTGGAAGACCAACTTACTAAAAATGCAAACTCCGTTAAATTCTTAACTTGTCTTGCCGACAGCTTCATTTCCCAGAAAGTAGAGAGGGGAACCATATTGCTTGACAGACACTCTAGATTTCTAAATCTGCATTAATCAATTAACTCTTGTTTCACAAAGGTGTTAGGAAATAAATTACTGAAAACTTTGTGATTTCAGATTGGATCCAATCTGAACTCCTGGTGTGGGCACTCAACGCCCCTGTCTCTTCTCTCCAAAACCAGCCCAAACCACTCCCCCTAAAATACTTTCCCAGGTGATGATGATTCCCCATCCACCCCACACCCAAGAAGCATGAGGAGGGAGATTGTGGGCTGCTGCAGGGGGGGGGGGCAGCCCTCCACTTGTACATGTGGATCTTTCCTATGGGATTCAACCGATTATGGCCTACAGATCAGAAGGAAAAACAGCCGTTATTTTGTAATCACCTGAAATGTTTATGGATAGAGGAAAACGTGCAGCTTTTTATGCTCAAATGTTATTTTCAGATGCAAAATGGTACTACAGCAACCAATATCTTCTTACCTTGACTGGTGAAATATGAGAGTGAGAAACAAATCCATGTACATTCTCCACTTGAGAAAGGCTCTTCTCAGACACGTGAACAAGCTCTGGGACGGTCACCTCGCCAGAAACCTGATGACAACTGGGTTCCAACAAAGAAGGAGTATCCTCATCCTGGGAGGGATATTTCTGTAAAAATTCACAGAGAAAGCTTACAAAACCGACCTAGAATCATAGAATCATAGAGTTGGAAGGGGCCATACAGGCCATCTAGTCCAACCCTCTGCTCAACGCAGGATCAGCCCTAAGCATCCTAAAGCATCCAAGAAAAGTGTGTATCCAAGTGTTGATCAGTATATCTGTATTGCCTGGGATTAGATCACCTTTTTTGGAACCACCAGTAATTGTTCTGATAGGAGTTGGGAAGAACTTGATGTCATTCCTAGCATATTAGCAGTATTCACCTTCTCTAAAATGTCATCAATCTCGGAGCCTTCGAAGGGGAGGTCCTCTACTGTCCCTCTGGTATCATTAGATAGTATAGAAGAGAGTAACCATGGATCGTGTCGGAATACCACTGCTGTACCCATTGACTTTGTGTGACAATCAGCCTACCTTCCAGTATTAACCTGACAGATCGTAACTAGAGTGTAATTGTTAATGGTTCAGCATCCTCTTGGAGAAGAGTGACAAGTGGAATTCCCCAAGGATGTGTCCTGGGACCTGTGTTGTTCAACATATTTATTAATGATTTGGATGAGGGATCAGAGGGGATACTTATTAAATGTTCAGACGATACTATACTGGGAAGGGTAGCAAACACAACCAAAGACAGAAACAGAATACAGGATGATCTTGACAGGCTCGAGAAGTGGGCTAAACTGAATAAAATGAAGTTCAATAGGGACAAATGTAAAGTTCTGCATTTAGGTAGGAAAAAGCAATTACACCAACATAGGATGAGGGAAAATTGTCTTGGCAGTAGCATGTGCTAAAAGAATCTAGGAGCATTAGAAGACCATATATTGAACATGGGTCAACAGTATGACTTGGTGGCTAAGTAGGCAAATGGGATTTGGGGCTGTATCAAACAGAACATAGTGTCCAGATCATAGAATCATAGAGTTGGAAGGGGCTATACAGGCCATCTACTCCAACCCCCTGCTCAATGCAGGATCAGCCCAAAGCATCCTAAAGCATCCAAGAAAAGTGTGTATCCAACCTTTGCTTGAAGACTTCCAGTGAGGGGGAGCTCACCACCTCCTTAGGCAGCCTATTCCACTGCTGAACTACTCTGACTGTGAAAAATATTTTCCTGATATCTAGCCTATATCGTTGTACTTGAAGTTTAAACCCATTACTGCGTGTCCTCTCCTCTGCAGCCAACAGAAACAGCATCCTGCCCTCCTCCAAGTGACAACCTTTCAAATACTTAAAGAGGGCTATCATGTCCCCTCTCAACCTCCTTTTCTCCAGGCTGAACATTCCCAAGTCCCTCAACCTATCTTCATAGGGCTTGGTCCCTTGACCCCAGATCATCCTCGTCGCTCTCCTCTGTACACTTTCAATTTTATCTACGTCCTTCTTGAAGTGAGGCCTCCAGAACTGCACACAGTACTCCAGGTGTGTTGTGACCAGTGCCATATACAATGAGACTATGACATCTTGTGATTTTGATGTGATGCCCCTGTTGATACAGCCCAAAATGACATTCACCTTTTTTACCGCTGCATCACAGTGCCTGCTCATGTTTAGTTTACAATCCACAAATACCCGAAGGTCTCGTTCACACACAGTGTTACCTCATCTAGATCATAAATATGTTAAAAAGTACTGGACCGAGCACCAAGAGCTGAGGTACCCCACTACTCACCTCCTTCCAGTCTGATGAAACACCATTGGCAAGAACTCTTTGAGTGCGGTTCTCTAACCAATTCCCTATCCACCTATCTGAAAATCCAGATTGCACTCATTCAATTTATCCATCAGAACATCATTCAATTTATCCATTAGAACATCATGGGGAACCTTATCAAAAGCTTTACTAAAATCCAAGTAAACGACATCAACCGAATTTCCACAATCCAGCAAACTTGTTACTTGGTCAAAAAAGGAAACCAGGTTGGTCTGACAGGACCTGTTGGAGACAAATCCATGCTGACTTCCTTGGATCACCAAATTGTCCTCCAGATGTTTGCAGATCGCTCCCTTTAATATCTGCTCCATTATCTTACCCACAACAGAGGTCAGACTCACTGGTCTGTAGTTTCCCAGGTCGTCTTTCCTCCCTTTTTTGAAGATTAGAATAACGTTTGCTCTCTGCCAGTCCTCCGGGACATCTCCAATCCTTAAAGAGGTCCCGAAGATGATGGACAAGGGTTGTGCAAGTTCACCGGAACGTTCTTTAAGCACTCTTGGGTGCATTTCATCCGGCCCAGGGGATATGAACTCATTCAGTGCAGCTAAATGCCTCTCAATAACCTCTCTGTCCATGTTAACCTGCCACCCAGACACTATCCCAGGGGTAGTCAAACTGCGGCCCTCCAGATGTCCATGGACTACAATTCCCAGGAGCCCCTGCCAGCGAACGAAGGGACAAGAAAACATGCGAACGCTGGCAGGGGCTCCTGGGAATTGTAGTCCATGGACATCTGGAGGGCCGCAGTTTGACTACCCCTGCACTATCCTTTGGCTACTACCATCTCTAGATGTGCCTAAACCCTTTGACCTGTTGGAAAAAACAGATGTAAAATAGGCGCTGAGCCTTCTGCTTTCTCTGCATCCTCTGTTAAGAGTTTGTCCATCTGCACCCAACAGTGAACCTATTGCCTCCTTTACTTTACGTTTGCTCCTCACATAACTGAAAAATCTTTTCTTGTTACAATGGGCTTCCCTGGCCAATCTTAGCTCACTCTCAGCTTTGCCTTTGTGATAATTGATCTACAGTGCCTAGTAACCTGTAGGTACTCTTCTTTAGAGCTCTGTCCTTCCCTCCATTTCCTGAACTTTTCCCTTTTTTTTCTTGGTTCCTCTTGAAGTTCTCTGTTCATCCAAATAGGCTTCTTAGAGCTCCTGCAGTGTTTTCGTCTTTCTGGGATAGTCATTGATTGAGCATGCAATAGCTCTTGTTTGAGTAGCGCCCACCCTTCACATGCTCCCTTCCCTTCCAGCATTCTCATGCATGGTATGACACTCATCATGTCTCTGAGTTTATTAAAGTTTGCCCTACGAAAATCCAACATCTGCATCTGGCTACAAGCTTCCTTGCCCCGCCCATCTCAAAAGGAATTATATGAGGACATGGTCACTTCCCCATAGGGTCCCCACCTCCTTCACCCCATCCACCAACTCTTGCCTGTTGGTCAGTATTATGTCTGAACCTCATAGATGAAATTGTCAGCCAGGCAGGTCAAAAAGTTGCATGACTGAGGACACTTTGCAGAGTTTGTTTCCCAGCACACATCTGGGAAATAGAAATCACCCATGAGGCGAAGAATAAAATGCAGAAGAGGGAGGAGTGCTTGTCCCTCCCAGATCACGTGACTTTTGAGTGGGAAAAGTCTCCTCACTCCCTGAGATGGAAGGGGGATAGCACTCCTTGGAATTATTCTTTCCTTAGTAGCTAGGTACTCTCCGTGGCAGGCTCCATGAACTGCAGATCCCATCAGGGAATGTAGAGACACAACGAAGATAAGTATCTATTCCACTTTGATGGCATCATCAAGGTTGTCAGGGAAAGGGCATTCTGAACCTCTCGTTTCCGGATGTGTACAAGCAATTGGTCTTGGCTTCTCTAAGCAACACCTTCTTGTACTTTGAGGTGACTATGGCCTTATGTCACAAGTGCAGGAGGTACTCAGCTTGGAATAATTTGGTGGAGATGTCCGTGGTTACTTTGGCTCCCTTGCCAGACTGATCGCCCCCTTCCTTCTGTGGTTGCATTTCCACCCTAGAGGCAACATAGCACTCTTCCACTGGGCTGCGCAGCCTATTGCTGTACTGCTGCTTGGCTGGCCTTGTAGTCGCTCCAGCCTCCCCGCCATGTTTAAGTCTAGTCTCCCTTGAGGCTTCAGGCTCATCGTAGTCACAGAATGCCTCCAAGACATCTCCTCCTGTGTTACCCAGGCCTGTTCTTAAATTCTGCTGTCTGGGCAGATGGGCCTTTCTTTTCTTTTGCATTCTTTCTACATTATACCTCTATGATATGCAATGCCTTCTGCATATTCTTCAGTTACAATCTCCACTGTACAACGTGTGTGTGGGCACAAAAGCTCGTACTTTGAATAAAACTTTGTTGGTCTTAAAGGTACTACTGGACTCAAAAATTGCTCTCCTATCAAATATGCTTAAGATTTTTTTGTTCCAGTGTGTATCACCAGATGCTTATCACCAATGAATTTAATATAAGCTGTTACATGGCTGCACACTCACCCAATTTAGAGAAATCCTCCTAAGAACTGAGGGTGAAGGGCACCAGAAGGGGTGGAAACAAAGACTGCAGCTACTTCCTGTCTTCCAAAAAGATGATGGGAGAGGTGCTACCCAGTATTCAAAATTATTCCTTCAGTTCCAAAATTGATTAATTACTTCTAACGTGGGAGTCGATGGGGCACATATTGAATACTGAACGACAAACACATTGATATCTTATTTCTGGCCTCACTGATGGCAGATGACACAACCTGAACAGTGATGGGGGGGAGGAAGCAGGGTGAGACAGTGCTCAAACAATGCTGCCCCAAAGTAAGAACCTGAGCAGTCCTGTGGTTGAGGCTGCAGCTGTATTTGGACAAGGAGCTTCCTCGTGGGTCCCTTCTTCAAGACACACAGTTCAAGAGTCCCTTTTGAGTCTGTTAGTCCAAGAGTATCCCCCCCCAAATCCTTCATGAGCAGAGATCATACAACCTTCTGGGAACCTGCCTCTGAGGCTACACAGCAAGGCATCACCACTTTGGGATCAGAAGGTAAATTTTCTCCTAGCCGGTTTGGGGGGGGGGGGGATCATCTGGCCATGGAATTTGGGATCATTGCAGTGGGCAGTAGTTGTGAGCTTCCTGCATTCTGCAAAGTGTTAGAGGTCCCTTCCAACTCTATGATTCCATGGTTCTACTTCCTGCGTCTGCAGCAGAGCGCAGGACATATTCTGCCTTGGAAACGAGCACTGGGGAACCTGAGGGAAAGGAGCTGCAGGGCACATGGAGAGCTTGAACTGAGCCCTCAGCCTCAAAAGTTCCAGAAGGGACCCCAGTGTTCTCACCTTGTGCCTTGGAATGAAGGAGGAAGATGGAGCAGGGGACTTTCCTCCCTCCACACGTAAGGCAGAGAAGGGAGCAGACATAGAGGTGATGGACCTGGGAGGAGGAATATGGGTCACACACGACTCAGGCTCCCCTCCCCAATGCCGTCACATGCTCCCTTTAGGCTACAGATGAGCAATCTGCTCTCCATGATGATGGAACATCAGACCTCCAAGCCGCAGGATTGGATTTTCATTCTTCTAAAAGCAGCCCTCTGCCTGGCTGTTTCAAATTCTTCTCCATTACTGTGAAAGCTGAGCTCCTGCCCTACATCTACTTGGTACATCTCACAAAAGGACAGTGTATTGCGCTATGTTCAACCTCAAACAAAGCACGGAGATAAAAATTCAAATGCTTATGCCTTAAGATCCAAGACCAATGGCACAACAGCCAGAAAAAGTCATTAAATGGCCCACTAGCAAAGTTAGAACATTATAAGCAAGTTAACAAATAACAAAAATAAACATATGATTTTTTTAAAGTAATCAAGGACGCACATTAAGTATCAACAGCATCAATGGGATGCCTGGAAAAAAAGGTAAACTTATCTGGTAACAGGTGAACGGTTTGGAGAAGCTCTGGATAAGAAATTACACTTTTCATTATCACCCAAATTATTAATTTACCTGGCTTTACACTTCTTCAGCAGGTGCCATCCAGTCCTAGCAGCCTGTAAACCTCCGTGGGCACCATCCAGCTCCTTCTGAAAGCCTCTGCAGCACAAGCACAATGAAGAGGCACAGAACAGGAGCCGAAGGCTGCTAATTGTAGTACGCATTACACGTAACACTGTGTATGTTTCTCTGCTAATTGTAGCATACATTACATGTAAAATTGTGCATGTTTCATGGGAATTCATATCAAAAATACCTATGTCATCCTGATTGTCCCAATTTTACCTGATGTGTCTCACCTGCACACATTGGCCCACCTGCATTCTGCCCCACATGGAACTGCAAGGCAACCATGTCCGGCCTCAACCATCCAGCATTTAATAGGTGTGACATGCACATCAGCCCACAAAGGCTTCTTTTAATCACATTCTAATCACATTCTGTCGCCTGAGTAGAACTGTCCAAAGTTGCCTCCTTCCAAGTAACATCTAGATATTTCATAGAATTGGAGCTGAGATGAGCAGCTGTGTTAGCTGTAGCAGTAGAAAATTCTAGGCCAGTGGCATCTTAAAGATCGGCAAGATTGTTCAGTCGGAACTCCCTTGGTCAGCCACTGTGAGCAGAGAGGGAAACCCTGAGTCATCAGAGCCACTTCCCTCCCTGAAGTAGGAAATCCAGCCAAGAATAATCCCATCCTGCTACCAGGCAATACACTTCCCTCTTAAATATGAAGGCTGCACAGCGGGAAAACCCCTACTATTAACCAAGCCTACACAGTGCAGTACAGGAGCTGGGCAAGGATTGAGGAGATCCAGGTTCAATTCCCTGCTCTTCCATGAATGAATTTCTGACAATTTTTGGAGAACAGGTGAAGTGCCAGAAGACTAAAGGTAAAGGTAAAGGTATCCCCTGTGCAAGCACCGGGTATGTCTGACCCTTGGGGTGACGCCCTCCAGCGTTTTCATGGCAGACTCAATACGGGGTGGTTTGCCAGTGCCTTCCCCAGTCATTACCATTTACCCCCCAGCAAGCAAGCTGGGTACTCATTTTACCGACCTCGGAAGGATGTGTTTTTAAGAACAAATCATGTCAGACTGACACCTGTTTTTTTGAGAAAGTTACTACCTTGCTAGATCAGGGGAATGCTCTGGATATATTTTATCATGATTTCCATAAAGATTTTGATAAAGTTTCACATGATATTCTTGTTGACAAGTTGGTAAAATGTAGTATGGATCCTTTATTTTTCAGTGGATCGGTAACTGGTTCAAAGATCATACCCAAGGGGTGCTTGTTAGTGGTTCATCATCTTCTTAGGGAGGAGGAACAAGTGGAGTGCCTCAGAGATCTGTCCTGGGTCCTATGTTGTTCAACATATATTCATATATGATTTGGATGAAGGAATAGAAGGGGTGCTTATTAAATTTGCAGTGATACTAAATTGGGAGGGGTAGCAAACATAGCAGAAGACAGAATCGGAGTACAAGATGATCTTGACAGGCTAGAAAACTGGACTGAAATAAATAAAATGAATGGTGTCATCAATAGTGATAAATGAAAAGTTCTGAGAGCCAGTTCGGTGTAGTGGTTAGGAGTGCGGACTTCTAATCTGGCACGCCAGGTTCAATACTGCACTCTCCCATATGCAACCAGCTGGGGGACCTTGGGCTCGCCACGGCACTGATAAAACTGTTATGACCAAGCAGTGATATCAGGGCTCTCTCAACCTCACCCACCTCACAGGGTGTCTGTTGTGGGGAGAGGAAAGAGAAGGCAACTGTAAGCTGCTTTGAGCCTACTTCGGGTAGAGAAAAGCAGCGTAGAAGAACCAACTCTTCTTCTTCGTCTTCTTCTTCTTCTGCATTTAGGGAGAAAAAATCAAATGCATCATTATAGGATGGGGGAGACCTGTCTTGGCAGTAAAAGATCTAGGGTTCAGTAGACTGTACACTGAATATGTCAGCAGCGTGACTCAGTATCTAAAAAGACAAGTGGAATCTGGGGCTGTATCAAAAGAAGTTTAGTGTCCAGATCATGCGAGGTGATGGTACTGCTTTACTCTGCTCTGGTTAAACCTCATTTAGAATACTGTGTTCAGTTTTGGGCACCACAATTGAAGAAGGATGTAGACAAACTGGAGCACATCCAGAGGACAGGAACAAAAATGGTAAGGTGTTTAGAGACTAAGACTTATGAGGAAAGGTTGAAGCAGCTGTATCTGTCTAGTCTGGAGAGAAGATGGCTAAGCGGTGATATGACAGCCATATTCAAGTACTTGAAGGCCCGTAACATAGAAGGTGGAGCAGATTTGTTTTCTGTTGCCCCAGAAGGACAGACCAGAACCAATGGGATGAAATGAACAAAGATTTTTCAACTAAACATCCAGAAGCTCCTGACGGTTAGAGCAGTTCTTCTGTGGAACATGCTTTTCTGTCTAAACATCCGGAAGAAGTTCCTGACAGAGCGGTTCCTCAGTGGCACAGGCTTCCTCGGGAGGTGGTAAGCTCTCCTTCCCTGGAAGTTTTTAAGCAGAGGTTAGATAGCCATCTGACAAAACCATTAATTCTGGCTTTTTTGGCTCTCTTTTGTATGTCCAGGGAAATGCCGATCCCCACTTTTGAGTTGGGAGAATATCCTCCATAGAAGACTGTCCAAGGTTTGTTTTTTTTTGGGGGGGGGGGGATCTGGGCATCAAATTGGGGTCACCGTGGATGGTTAGATAGTTGTGAATTCTGCAGAGGATCAAATTATTATTATTATTATTATTATTATTATTATTATTATTATTATTATTATTATTATTATTATTATTATTATTATTATTATTTAATTTTTGGACCGCCCTTCTCCAAATAGGTCTCAGGGCGGTTTACAACATAAATAGTTGAAACACAATAAAATCCCCATAAAAACCCCAATTAACATCAACAAAAGTTACATATAACATATAAGCGGCAGTGGTCACAATTCTGATCTTAGTTACCTGAGTTCCCCCCAAGTTCAGCCTGGTGGGGAGAATAATATTCAGAAGAGGGTGGCACCAATACAATAGATCTAACAATGATCTCGATGTTAGAGATCTCAATATTGGAGGGGATCCTCTGATGGATTTGTGGGAGAGCTGCCCTGGCCTCAACTAGATGACTCTTCCAATTCTATGATCCTATGATTCTAACACTCAACCAGTCATACACTCCAAGCCTATCCTCACTGGATCAGATCACTGTAAGGATAAAATGGAAGATGACAATGCATGCTACTTTGGCCTTACACTGGGGGGAGAGGGAGCTCAAAAACAAAAAACTCTAACTGACTAACCCCATCCTGCCACAAAAAGGTTTCTGCCACACACAAACATAGCAGAACCACAGAAAATTCTAGACTGTAAATCAATATTATTTCAATATAATATCCTGGCAAATACAGTCATGCCTCTCAACAGTCCATTAGCATTTTTGCTAACCTGCCTGTCCAGACATACACAACAGGTCTCTCAGGCATAAATCCTCCCCTCCCCCTCTTTTTTTAAAGCCTTTTATTTTTTTAAAAAAAATGGCAGGCTCTACATGCTCAGGGATTAGAGCTTTTAAAAAGGAGTGGGAAAGTACTCAGTAGTTTGTATTCACTTTGAAGGAAATTCAAAAGAATTATTCTTCCTGCTTCTTTCCCCTAAAAAAAATGCAAAAATCCAAACTAGCAGTGACTGACTGACCCAGCAGGGTGAGCATCCTTTCCCCCCACCCCCCCCACAGAGGGTCATGTTAATGGGGCTTGACGAATACCCATGCAGAACCTGTTTGCCCTCCAAAATCGCGCAAAGAAACCAAACCTCTGAACACATGCACAGTGTTCTCCTTGACCACAAATAACTACAGCAAGCTGCCACTTTAAAAAATATAAATTGGAAGAAAGCATGGGTGGCATTTGTCTAAATAGAAGAATGATAATTAGGAGTTTAACTGACAAAAACAATGATATAAAGAGAATATATAAACAGAAAGGTGAAACGAAACATTGGAGTGGTTAGGTCACGCCTCTGCTTGCCTAGGTAGGGCAATTGTAATGCACATTTCTTGCAGCCACTTAGCTGGTGACCGGAGCCTGACCTCCCAGTTGTTCCAAAGCTCCCGCTGCATTTTCATATAATGTCAGACTGTTATTTGTTTTTGTTTATTTAATGTGTGTGTGTGAATGCACACTCTATCCCTTGGGCAGGATGTGGATGACTTCGCCCCACTGGACAGAAGAAACCCTCAGGCGAGTCCAATGTTTCATTCTCCTACAATGTGGCCGAAGTCATCCAAAGTAGTTACCAGTTCCCAAGCGGTGTCTGGGGTGGGAGACTGCATGTCACATTCACTCTAGAGTTGCGTTGCAAGACACGACAGCCAAAGTCAGCCTCCAGAGAGACCAACTGGTCTCTGTGATAGTGTCTCATGAAGGTGGAGAAAAAGACCATGTAGCCATACGGCAGATTTCTACCATCAGTGCACCGATGGAGAAGCCTGTGGACGACGCTACGGCGGAAGTGGAGTGTGCCATGATCTTTGCTGGAGCAATCTTGCCCTGGACCTCACAGGCCTTGATAATGCACAGTTTGACCCAACAGGTGATGGTGGCCGAAGAAACTTTCCAATCACTGTTTGTCTTGCTATGGAAAATGAACAATGTGTCCATGCCTGCTGTTCTGTGTGAGTCGGGCCAGTCGCACATCCAGAATCATAGAATCTTAGAATAATAGAGTTGGAAGGGACCTCATGGGTCATCTAATCCAACCCCCTGCACCATGCAGGACACTCCCAACCTCCAGAGAAAGCCTGCTCCACTGAGAAACAGCTCTTACTGTCAGGAACTTCTTCTGGATGTTTAGATGACATTTCTTTTGAATTAATTTCATCCCATTGGTTCTGGTCTGTCCCTCCGGGGCAAGAGAGAACAATTCTACTCCATCCTCCTTATGGGAGCCTTTTAAATACCTGAAGATGGTTAGCAGATCCCCTCTCAGTCCTCTCCTCTCCAGGCTTAACAGACCAAGCTCCCCCAACCTTTCTTCATATGTCTTGGTTTCCAAACCCCTTGCCATCTTTGTTGCCCTTCTCTGGACATGCTCCAGTTTGTCTACCTCCCTGTTCAACTGAGGTGCCCAAAACTGAACACAGTACTCCAAGTCTGTCAGACCAACCAGGTTTCCTTTTGTGACCAAGTAACAGGTTTGCTGAATCGTGGAAATTCGGTTGATGTCATTTACTTGGATTTTAGTAAAGCTTTTGATAAGGTTCCCCATGATGTTCTGATGGATAAGTTGAGGGACTGCAATCTGGATTTTCAGATAGTTAGGTGGATAGCGAATTGGTTAGAGAACCGCACTCAAAGAGTTGTTGTCAATGGTGTTTCATCAGACTGGAGAGAGGTGATTAGTGGGGTACCTCAGGGCTCGGGGCTTGGCCCGGTACTTTTTAACATATTTATTAATGATCTAGATGAGTAGGTGGAAGGACTACTCATCAAGTTTGCAGATGACACCAAATTGGGAGGACTGGCAATTACTGTGTGTAGTTCTGGAGGCCTCACTTCAAGAAGGACGTAGATAAAATTGAAAGGGTACAGAGGAGAGCAACGAAGATGATCTGGGGCCAAGGGACCAAGCCCTATGAAAATAGGTTGAGGGACTTGGGAATGTTCAGCCTGGAGAAAAGGAGGTTGAGAGGGGTTTAAACTACAAGCATCCTCCCGTCGCCGCCTCCACCCGCTGCCGCCCATGGCTGGCAGCTGGCTGGAGCGGCGGTCAGCGCAGTAATGGCGGCGTGCAGTTTGGGGGGGGCAGGGCGGGAGGCTCGGTGCCAAGGGGCTGATTGGCCCCTTGGGTCCGGAATGGCAAGCAGAGGGCCCAATCGGCAGGCACTTTGCGCCTGCCGATTGGGCCCTCCGCTTGCCATTCCGGGTGGAAGGGGCCAATGGCTACCCTTCCTCATACCGGACAGGGCCCTCCGCCAGGGCCCTTACTGTTTTATTTATACCGCTCCCACGGAGCAGTTTAAGATTCTATCTCTAAAATGTCACCTCCTATTACCTCAATTTGACTCATTTTTTCAGACACTGTTCCCAAACTGGACAGGGGGATTAACTCTAATGTACAGCCATCTTTTAATGTGTCAGGGGATCTTTTTAAGAGTTCTATTGTTGTATTGTTTTTATTCAGCAGTGGAATAGGCTGACTAAACAGGTGGTGAGCTCCCCCTCACTGGCAGTCTTCAAACAAAGGTTGGATACACACTTTTCTTGGATGCTTTAGGATGCTTTGGGCTAATCCTGCGTTGAGTAGGGGGTTGGACTAATGGCCTGTGTGGCCCCTTCCAACTCTATGATTCTATGATTCTATTGTTTTACTGTAAACCGCCTCGAGTCTTTGAGAGTGGCATTATATAAATCTAAAAATAAAACAAATAAAATAAAATAAAATTGCAGCATATTCAGTGTTGGGGTACTTGCCTTACATTTTCCACAGTGAAGATAGATGCAAAGATTTCATTCAGCTTTCCTCTCACCTCCCATAAAAAAATTCTTATGGCCATCCAGTAACCCACTCCCCCAAACCTCAGCTGGTTTCCTATACTTGATATATTTGAAAGGAATGCTTTGATGTTTTTGCAGTCTACTGAAATTCTCTTTTAGTTCATTTTATTGGCAACTTACAGAGCAGGGGGTTGGACTAGATGGCCTGTATGGCCCCTTCCAACTCTATGATTCTATGATTTTCCTAGAACCTGCGGTCCTTACTATGCAACTTAATGGGACAAGTTGCTGGTTTTGGACTGCATCCTTTTTGCCTTTAAGGGCTCTCCTGACTTGGGCTGATTAACCACAAAGACATCCTTTCAGATTTGGTGCTACCTCTCCTGACTTGCAGTATACAGCCCAGCTGGACCTTTATGTTTGTTTTAAAAAGTTTTCAGACCTTGGTGGGATTTAGCCTCTTTTCTCTCTGCTAATCGCCTTCTGACTACTTGCTTCTTTTAATCAAGTTTCCCTCTTTTGAAACTGCTTTGGACCCTAGGGGCAACTTTCTGTTGGCATGAATGTTGAATCCAACAGGCAACAAAAAACTACTGCCCATTCATATCTAACAGTGATCACTCTCTTCCATCCTTTGAAGCCAAGCACATTATTGCATGCAACGCTGCCATGCTCCATCCAAGAATCATAGAGTGGGAAGGGACTTCATGGATCATCTACTTCAACCCCCTGCACTATGCAGAACTATCCTGTCTCACTGTTCATTCAGAAGGCAAAACACACATTTCAGCCACACCCCCACATACCTCTGTAGTTGGACTGAGACTGCTCGGCAAAGTGTCAGATGTCACCGTTGTGCTTGGAAGGCTGGAGAAGTCCCAGGTGTTCACAGCCTGGACAAATCCCATTTGCTTCGAGTGATCAATACTTTTGGGATTGTCAAGTAGAGTCACTTCATAAAATTCTTGAATATCTGGTGTCAAGAGAGAAGGCATTTTTATTGGAAACAGAGAAGCCTGCCAGCGCGTCCCAAAGAGCCCTCCTTCCATAGGGTGGGAAGAATGACCAAAAAGGCACCGGCTCCAGCTGACACCACATGAGCTGCCTCAGATGGACAAACCACAACTGGTCCATGGGGACACACTTGGACCATGAAGGGCTTTAAAGTTAATAGCCACCATCTGAACACCGCCCTAAATAAAATAAATAAATAAATAAATAAAAGAGTAAGGGCTTTAGGGGCGGGATGAGGAAGGGTCCGGATTGGACCCTTCCTCCGGACAGACCATCGGAGGGCCTGCCGATTTCCGCCCCAGAGCAACTGCGAGCTGCGCACAGCGCGGCTCACAGTTGCTCCTTTGCCGGCGGCCTGCCATTTGGTCCCTCTGATTTCCGCCCCGCCGCCTGACGTGTCAGGCCGCAGCCCGACGAGCCCCCGCCAGCTGCCCTGTGCCCGGCTGCCGGGGGCTCCCTTGCCTAGCGCCTGCTGTATTCAGAATACAGCGGGCTTGAATACTAGTCTTGAAATAAATTTGGAAACAAACTGGCAGCAAGTTTGTAGAGGGATACGTTCCCATCCTCTAGCCCTTGAACCAACGACAGATTTGGGATGCAGAGCAAATCACAGGAAGAAAGCTGTGAAGTTACCAAAGCCTAGCTCAACGTGGCCAGATGGGCTACGCCTCAGAAGAGAGGGGACAAGAGGGCACACCAATCTACTTTTCAAACAGGAAGGGGAGGTCCACAAGTACCCCAACCCAGTGCTTCACCTCTTCTGCACACACAAAGTCCGTCTCATCTGACAGCAGTGGACCTCATCCTTCCAACAAAGGTGTCCATGCTAGCACTTTTTCTGGCACTGAGAGCTTTTAGAAAGAAGGTAGGGCTTTTGTCCCGGCAGGGTTTCAGAAAGGCCACTGAAGAGCCAATAGGCCGTGCAGATGTTTTTAAAGTACTCCTTTTAGCAACAGCTTAGATTTTACTAGAACTTCAGTGTGCATCTGAAGGTAAGCTGCACATATGCAAGAAAACATTTAAAAATAATCTGTTCATTTTAAGATACACTTTGTTACTTTTACACATGGCTTCTGCCTGAAATGCCACCTCCTGTTGAATCCATTTCATGTTGTGCTCACCCTCCTCAGTGTGTCAGAATTTCCAAGGTGCACAGAGGTCTAAAATAGCGGTTCTCAACCTTTTCTTTGCCGGGACCGCAACTTTGGCAGCAGCTCATGCACGCGCACAACAACTGAGGTGGCCATTGCCATGGCTCCACCCACCTCCAAATGCCGCCGCTGCGATGGTGGGCAACCTGGTGACCCCAGGGAAGGGGCCAAGTGACCCCATGGTCTAAAGGTGGCACTGAAACATCCGTCTCCCTGACCGCCCTGACCTCAGCTGGCCTGGATTCCGCTTGCTCTGCCCTTGTCAGGGGGCTCCAGGGGCCTTCGAGGCGAGAGAGGGGAGAGGGAGACCCGGAGGGCTTTGGCTATGGGGGCAGAGGTCACCCATCGGCCAGCGTTTCCCAGGTTCCATTCTGTTTCTGTTTCCTTCTCCTGGTTCTGACTCATTTTCCCGTGGCTCGCGTGGCCCGGCGTGAAAAGTTCCCCCAGGAGTTCCCCGCGGGAGGGGCCTGGCCGTGGCCGTGGCCGTGGCGGGTCACCTACCGATGAGGGCCTGGAAGAGGCTGCTCTGGAAGATGCCGATGACGCGCTCCACCGAGCTCCGCAGCTGCCGCTCGTCGCCCTGGCCCAGCTTGGCGCGGTAGTCCTCCAGCAGGCACAGCGCGCGCCGCGCGTCTGCAAGGCAACCGGGACGGGACCGGGAGGGGGGAGGGGGAGGGGGGAGGGGGGAGGGGGGAGGGAGAGGAGAGGAGAAGGGGCGCCCGGCCCCAGGCTCAGCGCCGCCGGACCGGGACCCGGACCCGGACCCCCCGCCACACACCCCGCGCGCCCTGCCCTTCCCGGGCTCCTGACGGGGCCACGACCTGTGGCGCCTCCCGACGGAGGAGGAGGAGACGGCACCCCCCCCCCACCCACCCGGAGAAAGTTCCGCCGAGCCGGCAGACCCACCTTGCTTCCGCACGGGCATGGCGGGGGGGGGGCGGGGGGGAGGAGCGCGCTCTCCTCTCCTCAGCTCCGCACGGGACAGGGACGGGTGGGGGGGGGGAGAGGTCGTCGCTCCCTCAGCCAGCCAGGCCGCTCTTCTCTCCTCAGCCGCCCGCTTGCCCCGCTCCAATTATCTCTGAGGGGAAGAGGGGGGGGCCCCCTCCCTCCGCCGCTCGCTCTCTCTCTCTCTCTCTCTCCCTCAGTCTCGCGCCTCGGCGGGGGCGCCTCGGAAATTCCAAACTTTCCAGGCAAGATGGCGGCGCGGGGAGGGCGGGGCCGGGGAGCCGGCGGCCAATCGCGAAGCGGCCACGCCCCGGCGGGCGGGTGGGCGGGCGGAGCGGCGCAGGGCCGGCCCAGGGGAGCTCCTCGGAGGCGGGTCGGCCCTTCCTTCCCTTGGCCCTGGGGCGCGCCGGCGTCCCCTCGGATCGTGTTCCCCCCCCCCCACTGGCTGACTTTTTGCGGCTGCCCCCCAGCAGCTTCTTCTCCCCTGGTCTGGGAGGCCCTCGGATCAGCGGCGGGAGCAAAGAAACCACGACCAGGCAGGATCGAGCGGCAGCCGCCTGCCTGCCCGCCTTGCTCCCCCGTAGGCAGCGCTGCACAGAGGAGGCCAGCCCCGGGGGCGGGGGCGGGGGGGCACCCATAGGTGGGGAGCGTGCAGCGGCAGGCAGGCAGGCAGGCAGGCAGGCAGGCTGCCCTCCGCCCTTACCCTGTGGGTGTGTTGCCAGCCGCACAGACAGACCGCAGGAGAGAGTATCTGTGACCCCCCCCACCCACTCCCCCAGGGCCTTACTCCTCCGATCCCACTCCCTCCACCACCACGCCAGGCGGGCATTGAAGTCTTCGGCTGTCATGACTCCCATGAGGGGGGGGGAGGCTCAAAGAGGTGCCTTGCCCACCGAACTGCCTGCCACGGGCCAATGGAGGCGATCTGAGGAAATGTGCTGTTTGAGTCGGCCCTCCTTCCCTCATGGCGCTGCCATGCTCCCAGCAAAGTCAGCCGTGAATGCTGAAAGGCCCGGACAATCCAGGCCTTGTCCTCTGCTGCCAGGCAGCGCCTGCCAGCCAGAGCACCTCCCACACGGCCTGGCTGAGTCCAGGCAGTGGCCTGCGGAAGAGCGGCTCTCCCCCAGCACGAGGCTGGCCCACTCGTTCAGCAGTGGGATGGGCTGCCTCAGGAGGTGGGGAGCTCACCCTCACCAGGGCTCTTCAAGCAGCGGCTGGACAGATCCTTCCCCTCAGGTGCCTGAAATCAATGCCAGATTTACATGCCACGATAAATCCTCTTGAGACAACCTGAGCTAGATTTTTATCTAACATCTTTACGTGCCCTCTGGGTCAGCTGGTGTGGAGGATTGGGCTGGGATTTCATCCATAGGCTGATGACACCCAACTCTCCTCTAGGAGCCTTAACCAGAAGTCTGGAAGCAGTGACGAGGTGGCTCAAGCAGAGTTGTCTGAAGCTCAGCCCTTCAAAGACAGAGGTCCTATAGCTATGCAGGAAGGGTCCAAGCGAGGAAGTGCAATTGCCCATTTTGGACGCGGTACAGCTAACAGTAGCTCACTCTGCCAGGAGCCTGGCATGATCCTCAGTGCCTCCCTCTCTGTGAAGGTGCACGTCACTAGAGTAGCACATTTGGCATTCTACCACCTGCACCAGGCCAAACTATTAGTGCCCTACTTTGCACAATGGTCACCTCTAGACTAGACTGCCGCAACTTACTCTATGCAGGCCTACCTTTAGCCTTGATCTGGAAACTGCAGCTGGTCCGGAATGCAGTAGCCAGGGTCCTCACAGGAGCTTCTTGGAGGTCCCACATCTGGCTCGCCCTCTAACAACTGGTTGCCAGTTGAATTCCGGATCAGGCTTAAGGTTTTGGTAATCACTGTCAAGGCCATACGTGGTCTGAGTCTGGTGTATCTGAGAGACCACCTCACTACCTACTCCCTCCAAAGAGCCCTACACTCTGCCACCTCCAACCGGCTAGTGATCCCTGGCCCCAAAGAAGCATGTCAGATCTCAACCAGGACCAGAGCGTTCTCTGTCCTGGCCCCTACCTGGTGGAACAAGTCCCCTGAAGAGATCAGGGCCCTGCTTGAACTTCCACAGTTCTGCAGGGCCTGCAAAACTGAGCTCTTCAGCTGGGCATTTGGTTGAGGTCAATCAAAACAACGACATCTACTGGGCCCCCCTAGAAACCCTATCTATATACTGAATCTCACACTGGTCTTCCCATGGAACCACTGATGTATAGTTATCAAGTTCTGGTTTTGGTGCATCCCTACAATGATAGAACCGCTTTCTATCATTTCTCAAGGAGGCACACCTCATCCCCTCACTTTTGATCTTCTAGAGTCAGTTGAAGTCCATTTTATATAGGTGGGCATTTGACTAGTATTTTATTCACTAAAAAGAGCAAGAATCCTGCAGCACCCTTAAAGACTAACAAAATTTGAGGCAGGTCACTGCTTGCTCCTTCAAATAGCCTGAAAGATATCTGAAGAAGAGCAGAGAACAGGTCTTGTTAGTCTTTAAGGTGCTGCTGAACTCTTATTTCCCGGCTGCTACGGACAGTAACACAGCCGCCCATCTTAGTTTTTATTTATTGGCAGCCTTGAGAACATAAATTGTGGTGTCTGTGTTTTTACAAGAGTAGTTCTATTTATACTGTTCAGTTCCTTGAGTCCCACAATGTAGAAAGGTAGCTAATTAACAAAGCAAGGTGCTGATAATACCTGGGTGTCTAGTTCTTGGTCTAAGCCTCCAGAAGCAGGCCTCTCTGTTGCACACCAGGGTCTGCCTGACCCTACAAAAGGTTAACAGACCAAATTCTGACAGGAAGAAGGCAATGGTGGCTGGAAAGTCTGGTCCTTTGGATGCTGTGAAAGCCCCCACTTTTGATGGGATAGATCTGTCTTTGGGAGACTCACTTCAGAATGGGAGGGAGCTCTTCTGAACCTCACCTTTTTATTTAAAAAAGGTTTAAGTGGTAGCAAAAATGTGCTTTGAAACCGCCCTGAGCTGCAAGGGAGGGTGGTATATAAATCTAAATAAATAATAGCTCCTCTGTTACACTTGGCTGACCCATACTGCAGTAACCTTGAGGATGGACTACTGTAACTCACACTACATGGGGCTGCTCTTCAAGACCCTTCGAGATCTTCAGTTGACATAAAGAGGGTCAGAGGCAGCAGCACCACACAGAATGTTGTTATTCCTATTTTAAGAGGGCTGAATTAGCTGCCTATTTGTTCTGCAGTTCAGAGCAAGGTCTGAGTTCCTTCCTGAACGTCTCCCATGGCCTGAGGCCCATGTCCACCCCGGTCTGTCTCTCTGAAGATGGGCCTGGCTTCACACCTCTGACCAGTATTGGCAGGCTAGCCTGCCCTGCAGAGGGCTTGTTACACCATCACTCGACCCACTCCCTGGTAGCTCTATGATGGCTTTCCTGAGGATGTCCAGAAGGCCTGACTCTATCAAGTTCCCAGCAGCTCTGTGAGGCAGAATTGTGCAGGAGCACCTCTTCCAGAGGATGCCTGATCTCTCAGAGGATGACCGACGGCTAGTTTGGGAGCTTTTTCATGTGGGCCTGTTTTAACCTCCGCAGGCTTTCCAGTATTCCGTGCCCCACTACCCAAGTCCAAGGGAGTTAGAGAAGAGACCCAGGCTCCAGTAGGGACAGAATTTAAGGCCTTGAACAAGGGCTCTTGAACCTTTCCCCCACCCAAGAATATGGCTGCTACTTGCCCTCCCGCTAGCAACCACCCTCTGCTAATTCTGTGGGAAGAGGGGGATTTATTTATTTAGATTTTAGACAGATATACCAGTCCCTGTCCCATGGAGCAGAGTCGGAGGGGGGTTGGCAGGTAGGCAGTTGACCTCTTTTCCTTCTTCTCAGACAGAGTTAGACCTGTGACACTATCGCCAACTCACCCACCTGAACTCACCACATCATTCTCTTTGGGGAAACCAAAATGTGTGGTCGCTTTCTGTTTTTCTCTTCTTCCAATGGCAAGGCATTTTCCACAAAAGCATGCTCCTGGGATTTTCATGGCAAACCATGAAAGTTAAGGGACTACACTTTCTGCTATGGCTCAGTCCCAAGAGCAGAAAACAACTCGGGGGCCGAGAAAAACATCCGTGGCTTAAAGAAAATGCTGACCGTGACAGAACCAGCCTGGTTTGCTTTCCAAGTCCTGCACTACTTTGCCTTCCCCGCTTTTCTTGCTGGTTGCCAACTCCAGGGGGGGGGCAGCAAAACAGACTCTCTGGGAAACACACTGCCATTACCTGGTTGTAGCAGAGGGCTGCCAGTTGGGAGGATCACACAACTCCTAGCCCCCCCCCCCTTTCTTTCCTGAGGTCTTGCCTTTGTGACTCCTGCAGCCTCAGCACATGAACACTACGGGGAAAATTCATTGCTGGGTACACCCCTCCAGAAGAGTGGCTACTTGCCAAGCTCCCTCCCCTGACCCAGGGCCTTCCCTTTGCACTGGCCTGGCATTTCCAAGATATAGGGAATTCAATGTGGTCAGTGAGTCATGACCAGCTTCAAATTTATAAAAGATTTATTAAAAGAATAAGGTTCATAAGTAGAACTTTAGCACAGCACAGAGTTAAAGACAAGAGGCAAAAGAAATTGGATGAAATGCCGTCCATCCTGTCACCTGCCACCCCCTTGAATCTTCACAGTATCAGACTCTCCGTCAGATGGCTATCCAGCATCTGTTTAAAAATTTCAAAAGATGGAGAACTCGCCACCTCCCGAGGAAGCCTGTTCCACTGAGGAACCGCTCTGTCAAGAACTTCTGGATGTTTAGATGGAATTTCTTTTGAATCATAGAATCATAGAGTTGGAAGGGGCCATGCAGGCCATCTAGTCCAAGCCCCTGCTCAACGCAGGATCAGCCCAGAGCACCCTAAAGCATCCAAGAAAAGTGTGTATCCAGCCTTTGCTTGAAGACTGCCAGTGAGGGGGAGCTCACCACCTCCTTAGGCTGCCTATTTCACTGCTGAACTACTCTGACTGTGTAGTTTGAATTAATTTCATCCCATTAGATCTGGTCTGTCCCTCTGGAGCAAGAGAGAACAACTCTGCTCCATCCTCTACATGACAGCCTTTTTAATACTTGAAGATGGTTATCAGATCCCCTCTCACTTGTCTCCTTTCCAGGAGAAACAAACCAAGCTCCTCCAACCTTTCCTCATACGTCTTAGTCTCCAAACCCCTCACAATCTTTGTTGCCCTCCTCTGGACATACTCCAGTTTGTCTACTTCCCTCTTCAACTGTGACGCCCAAAACTGAACACTCAACTGTTGTGCCCAAAACTGAACTGAACACTCAACTGTTGTGCCCAAAACTGAACTGAACTGAACACTTCCAGAAGGAAGCGAACCACGAGGTCCCATGGTAGCCAGGAAATAAAGCCACATCAGAAACACTAGATGATGGAAAGGGAAGCGGTTGGTGATCCAGGGCCACAGAGGGATTAGAACTTCTTTGAGGAACAAGGCAGCTTCACAGCAGGGTTCCAGAAAATTGGTTTTGAAAGGCTGGCAGTGGGAGAGGGGCAGGGCACCTCTGCTCTTGCCTCCGTTGCCTTCATAGAATCATAGAGCTGGAAGGGATCTCCAGGGTTATTTAGCCCAACCTCCTGTAGAATACAAGAGCCCCACAACTCCCTGGCCACTCACACTGACCCCAATGCCATGCCCAGATGCTGCCCCTCCCCCCCCCACACACACACTGCCTGTTGCTGATGCCATTGGGAGAAGAGCCCTGCTCTGTGGGCACATGGGCAGTGCCAGAGGTTGCAGAGATGGCAGGGGCAGGTACAGAGTGAGCGGGATCAGGTACTAGAGTAAGCCTGGCCTCTGGTGGGGGAGGAGGCCCCTGGGCACATAGCTCCAGGCTGCTTTGTTGTGCTCCTCAGGGGGCATGCCGGGAGGACACAGTGGAGGGATGCCTACCAGCCAGAATCCCTGAGAAAGAAGCTGCATCAGTCAGATCTCCAGTAGAGCCCGCAACATGGCAGCTCTAGCCCCCACCCCACAGGTTCCTGCTGCTTTTGTCACAGCACATGTCCTGCTCCTGCAGGAGGTCTCCCACACCCAAAGGAGCAACCTGGGATGCACCCAAGTGGTCCTCCTGGCACACGGAGGCAAAGGAGGCTTCTGCACCCAGGTTCTGCACCTGTGGCTAAGTGGCCTGCCAGGGCCTCCTTGTGGAAGGGGGAGAGTTGCGGCTGCTCTGGAGACAGGAAAGCACTCGCCGGATCCGGAGACAAAGCCAAGGAGCCAGTTGTAGTCTCCGCAAATTACACACCCACACATACACGCAATGCAGCATGTATGAAAGTATGCCTGAGCCATAACTGCACCCAAAATTAGGTGTTTCAGGTTGGCTCTGGGACATGCAAACTACTCAAATTCTGGGTCCACTGACCATTTATCTCCCAGAATGTCAGGAATATTACAGGGTTTCAGGGAGGCGCAGGATGTGAAGAGAGGTACCTACTATAAGACCTAATTGCCAGGTGGAGGTGGCAAATATTCCACTTTCAAATATTAAAAGGAAAAGGGCCAAAGTGACCTTGGACTGGCCACACCAGCATTGTCTCTGCCCCTCACCACTGATATGGGAGCCCCCCCCCCAACCCTCAGCTGGAAAAGGGTGGGTGGGCTGGCAGACCCTGGGCTGGGGTTATGGGTTTAGGTGAAGAAGTTGGTTCTTATATGCCATTTTTCTCTATCAGAAGGTAGATGATACTCCTGCTCGGTCAGAACTGCTTTATCAGGGCTGTGAGGAGCCCAAGGTCACCCAGCTGGCTGCATGTGGAGGAGGAGCCAGGAATCCAACCCGGCTGGCCAGACCAGAGCTTTAAACCCCTGTACCATGCTGGCAATTGAAGAGCATAGTATGAACCAAAATTGCTATCATTCCTGGCATTCATTTTTTAAAGGCTTAAAGGGATGTCTTTTCTTTCATAACTCTGCAGCAGAAGAGGCTGGAAGCCTACTTTTTGCTGCTTCTCCCTCCAGAGGGAGAGTGGAGGGGAGGACCAAATCATGGCCATGGATTTTCAGGACAGCCACCTACAAACCCCTGGGGGATGGGGGAATCCTGAACTGGTAACAAGACTTCTGAAAAAATCAGGATCGTGAAAACAGTACCCTAAGTGGAATCTAGATCTGAAATGCCCCTCCCCTACCAGAGGAGAGGGGGGGGGCTCAATTTTTCAGCCTCCTGCATCTACAACCACCATCTTACACCACTGTGTGCATGAAGAGCAGCCCCCCCCCTCACGCCCCCCCCATCATGAAAGAGAGATGAACCAGGCCTAGCCTGTTGGCTTCGTCACTGTTGTTTAATGTTCATCGAGGGGACAGAGGATGTTTGATCAGAGACTCCCCACCGCACCAGTCACAACAGTGAAGCTCCCCCTCCTCCCCTTCATTCCACTCCACCAATTCTTACCCCATGAAGCTTCACAAAAATATCTCTGAGTATCTCCCATGAGAGACCTTTCAGTACAAAAGTTTTCTGCAAAAAAGTCCTGGAAGAAGCCCTCCTGGCACCACTGGCCCTGCCCAGTGAAGATTCAAGCTGAGCCACCAACCAAACCCTGGGGCAGCATGGCTGCAGTGCACACAGCCCCACCCAGGTGGCGCCATCCTCATCCCACCCTGCAGGAAAGGAGGACTGCTGGGAAAACCACAGCAACGGGCCGTAAGGCTCACCATGCTGGAGAACACAGGCTGTGGAGCTCCCCCCCCCCCCCCCCGCAGCTGCCACCCGTCGGACAAGGGGCCTGGCCACAGCAGGAATGAGCCACAAGGAGACCCAGGCCAGAGGCCTGAGGGGCAGTCCCCTTTGCACCTGCTCCCCTCTCTCTCAGGCCACCTGTGCTACGATGTTGGGGGTGGGCGGGGTGGGCTGGGCTCTTGCCAGTGGAGCTCCAAGGGGATTCGGGGAGTTCAAAAGCAACTAGTAACACAGCCTAGATTTTGTCCTAAAAATGGGGAAAACTGGGAGTGCTTGAAAGAAGCAGCACGCGGCTGCTGGCTGGGTCCTTTGACATGGGCAAGAGGCTCCTGTTAATGAGACACACCATGCAAGTATTAAATTATGCTCAAAAGTTAAATTAATATAAATCCAGGACTAAAGTACAGTACCATGAGCTCAACTAACCTAGTGGCTGTACAGCGACACCCCCCCCCCGCCGCCCCCTCCTTGGAGGGTATTTCCCTTCTTCCCCTCAGTAGATGTAGAGGCGGTCGGAAATGGCGGCCGGCATGTGGGTCATGACCTGCATGCGCAGCCACCAGTAGTAGTCCATGGGGTGGTAGCGGGTGTAAGGCGAGATGGACATCAGGGCGTGGGCAATGCTTTCGATCACGGGGGACGTGTCTGAGGAGCCGCTGTTGCAGTACGATTCCATCTTGGCTATCTGCTCGTCAAAGTACTTCCGGCCGTAGTCCCGACGGACGATTTCGGGCAGCTCATCCCACATCTTGTCCGCGATGGCCTGGATTCGCTCAGGGCTATACAAGCTGGTCCCAGCGATGAAGTTCCCCGGCTCCACGATGCAGACCTTCACGTCGTGGGGACGCATCTCGTAGCGCAGACAGTCCGAGAAGGCTTCCACCCCAAACTTGGTGATGCAGTAGGGAGAGCGAGCAGGGTTCGCCATCCGCCCCATCATGCTGCTGATGTTCACCACACGGCCTGGGCCAAGGAGAGGGGGCTCACTGCCTGGCCGATACCACTAGCCTCCCGTTCCTTCCCCTCTCCACAGGGAGGCAGTCCTGAGGCCCCTATGCTGCCCCTGCCCACATGGCGGAAATGCAGAAGAGCGGCAACCTGCTGCCAGGGGAAGGAGGCATGACAGGGCAGAAATATGGACTGCTGCTGCCCCCACCCAAGGCCAAGGCAGGCAACAACTGGGTCCCACCCCCTTCTGCATAATGTACAATTCCTTTGGAGTCCACATCTGCTCTCTCCTGCTCCAGCCAGGCTTCTAGGACTCTACCCTGGCAGCAGGGCTGTCTTTGCTTCTCCTTTCATCCTTGGAGCAAGCCAAGGCCCCTGCCTCGGTGGGTCAGTGAGGGCCTGCCAGTGGACCAGGGCACGCCTAGCAGGAGGAGCTTACCTTTGGCTCTGCGGATGAGAGGCAAGAAGGCTTTTGTGGTGCGGATTGTCCCCCACAGATTCACTTCAGCCACCTCTTTGTAGGTGTCCATGCTGGTGAATTCAACCTCTCCAAAGGTGGAGATCCCGGCATTGTTGACCAGACCCCAGACTCCTGAAGAAAGCAGGAAAGCATCACCCTGGGACACTACTGTGGGCTGGGGAGGCTGAACCCTGATGCCCACCCTCCTGCCCTCCTCTGGCCTGGTGGGGGATCCTGAGGAACCAGAACAATCTAGCGCCTCCTACTGCAGCACTGCTGGCCCATTCCACGGGAGCACCCCCACCCCCACCCCCGTCAATCTTTCCAGGCCAGCTCCTAGTTCTCCAAAGCCTGTACAGAGCTTGGTTCTCCGGGCTTTCCCTCTCCCTGCATACCTTTCTGTGGATCCTTCAGGGTGCTGGTCACGTAGTCCACAGCACGGGCTACGTCTTCACTGTCACAGACATTGAGCTGGACAGCCCTCATCCGGTCGCTCTTCATGTTGTCGAGATCTTTGGAACCCCCACGGCCTTGATCCTAGAAAGGGGAAACGTTTCCTTCCACTACCAGGAGGTAGACCGTCTCTCTAGCTAGATCCCCCGAAGAGCGTTACAGTCTGCTAACACCAATCAGCTGGTGGTCCCTGGCCCCCCAGAGGTATGTCTGGCCTTAACCAAGGCCAGGACACTTTCCACTCTGATCCCTGTCTGGTGGAATGAACTCCCAGAATACAACTGGGCCCTGGCGAAATTAGCACAGTTCTGCAGGGCCTGAGAAATGGAGCTCTTCCACCAAGCTGTGTGTTGGAGCCCGTGATAAGTTAACATCTAGCAGGCTCCACCCCTTAATTCTGCCATCTAATTTTACCATCCATCCACTATCACCTTATCATTCATTACAAGATGCTGGAACATAGCCCAGCTTGGAGGAAATTAGAAGGTCTCTGGAAACTATCCTGCTGAGGCAGATATTGTATAGCTGGAATGAATGGATGGATGGATGGATGGATGGATGGATGGATGGATGGATGGATGGATGGATGCATGCATGCATGCATGCATGCAGTGGAAACTCTCGGTTTGCCGGCTTGGAGACCTCTCCTCAAAGCACCAGGCTGGCTGCACAAAGGGCTCTCCTGCCTTCCTGCCATAGCCTCCTCCCTTGCTCTGGTGGTGTTGGAGGTGGGGGACAATGCCCCACGTTGTCCTCGCTATGGAACAGGACCTCTGCAACCAGGCATGGATTTACATGGTGGTGCAAATGAGAACTGTGTGGCCTAGGGGTCATGAAATATGACCCTACCAGCCAGGCAAGGTGGCATTCCAATACAAAGCTCCCCTACTCCCCAAAGAGTGGGAACAGAATCTTCCCAACCTTGCTGAACCAAGACCCGCAGTGGGAAAGGAAGCCCATGTCAGGCTTCCACTGAAATTGATGCTGAGGTCTCCCTTCAATGTCCTTCAGATAAAGACTAATCAAGAGCTCCTGGTTATGGGAGATATCTGGAGTTATCCCAAGCAGTAGTGCGTACCCAGAAAGCACCTGGAGTCAATGGTTCTTCAGGCAGGACAGATAGGACTACATTTTGGAAACGCTGGCAGTGCCTCGGGTTGCTCCTGGGAAGAATGCTGTTTTTTGGCCCCATTTCAGCTTTGCAAAGAGATGGCACAGTCTGTCCCCGCGCTTCTTTTCATAGCTATTTAGCCCCCTTCCCCCACCCTTTCCCCCCTCTGCACCCACCTTGTGAAGGTGTGCACCCAATGATCAGCCTACAGAGGGCACTCTGAACTCTCACAACCCCACAGGCCTCTTCCCTGAGGCCACAGAGGGGCACGGACAACCCCCCCCCCCGCTTCTCACTGTGCAGCAGCTCACTTCCTGCATAGCTCCAAAGAGAAGAGCTCTCTTAGAGGAGCCGTGTGTGTGTGTTTGTGTGTGTGTGGGGGGGGGCAGCCCCATATCTTTTCAACTGCCTCCCTCCCCACTCCAGATCTACCATGCAGGTTGACTGACTGAGCCCCTTGCCCTGCACCCCACCCCTCATGTTTAGGGGTCCTGCCCCTCTGCCAAGGGTCAGAATGGAGAGAAAGCCGAGTCGCCAGCACGGAGCACCACTCCCGCCTCTTCCAAAGGCCTGGCATCCCACGAGCTTCTCTCTCCTCACCTCACTCTGTGCCAAATCAGGCCTTTACGAATGAGAAGGGGGAAGGGGCTCCTGTGTCGCTTCTGAGGCACCCGCACAGGCATTTCTGGATCCACAGCCCACCAGCACACGAGGGGTGCCAACCTCCAGGCTGCACTATGGTCCAGTCCAGGGACAACGGGATCTCTAGCCAGGAAAGGAGCCATCTTGCTGGGGGAATTCCAGGCCCACAAGAAGTCGAAGGGACAGACGCCACAGCAGCCCAAGGGCTGCCCCCTCCTTTCTCCTCCTCATGCCCCCCCTCCCCAGTCCCAGAGGCACTTCCCTGCCTCCCACCTACCTTCAGGAGGCAGCCGGCATAGATTATGAAGCCCTTCTCGTGCAAGTACTTGGCCAGGGCGAAGCCGAAGCCTGAGTCACAGCCGGTGATGAGGACAGGTCGCTCGCCGATCTGAAAGGAGGACGGAGGACCACAAAGGAGAGGATGCTGGAGTTAGGGGAGGGGAGCAGCTGGCCAATGGCCTCCAGGGGCCTCTGCTCAGGAGCCCCACCTCTATCCCCCTCACCCAGCAGCTCCTTTCTCCACTCACCAGACGGACCCAGTCACAGGGGCATCTGGGAATACCCAGACTTCGTGCTTCGAGGCCACCCCCTGTTCATGTTTGAAGGCTTGAATCCTCCCCCGGGAGTGACTCATGGGCATCCATGAAGGCCTCCCCAGTCACCCCCTGCCAGGAACCTAATATACTGCAAGACCCTGACCACCTCAGGGTGGAAGGGCCACACTGAATGTGGGAAGCTTAGTGTCATGGTTAGGACTGCAGACTTCAAATCTGGCGAGCCAGGTTTGATTCCGCGCTCCCCCACATGCAACCAGCTGGGTGACCTTGGGTTTGAGAGGAAAGGGAAGGTGAATGGAAGCCACTTTGAGACTCCTTTGGGTCGAGAATAGCGGCAAATAAGAACCAACCTTCAGTAATATCAGGGCTCTCTCAGCCTCCCCTCCCTCACAGGGTGTCTGTGGTAGGGAGAGGAAAGGGAAGGCGAATGGAAGCCTCTTTGAGACTCCTTCTGGGAGAGAAAAGCGGCAAATAAGAACCAACCTTCAGTAATATCAGGGCTCTCTCAGCCTCCCCTCCCTCACAGGGTGTCTGTGGTAGGGAGAGGAAAGGGAATGGAAGCCTCTTTGAGACTCCTTCTGGGAGAGAAAAGCGGCATATAAGATCCTCCTCATCATCATCTTCTATATCAGGGCCATATTTCTTCCACAAGGACTACTTCCAATGGTCTACCTGCGGGACCGCTTGGTTGCTTATGCCCCCCGCAGGGCACTCTGCTCTGCGGGTATGAATTTACTGGTTGTCCCGGGCCCACGGGATGTTCGCCTGGCCTCGACCCGGGCCAGGGCCTTTTCAGTCCTGGCCCCAACCTGGTGGAATGAGCTCCCAGAAGAGCTAAGGGCCCTGCAGGATCTACCAGCTTTCCGCAGGGCCTGTAAGACGGAGCTCTTCCACCAGGCATATGGTTGAGGCCAGGGCAGCTCTCCCACTAATCCATCAGAGGATCCCCTCCAATATTGAGATCTCTAACATCGAGATCATGGTTAGATCTATTGTATTGGTGCCACCCTCTTCTGAACATTATTCTCTCCACCAGGCTGAACTAAGATCAGAATTGTGACCACCACCGCCATATGTTATATGTAACTTTTAATTGGGGTTTTAATGGGGATTTTATTGTGTTTTAACTATTTATGTTGTAAACCGCCCTGAGACCTATTGGGAGAAGGGCGGTCTAAAAATTAAGTAAATAATAAAATAAAATAATAAAATAAAATAAAGAGCCCTCAATACAGCCTCTCAGAAGGGTCAAGAGGGCCCCCCAGCAACTCCCCAGGATGCCACCCCAGTACTAGAATCATAGAATCATAGAGTTGGAAGGGGCCACACGGGCTACCTAGTCCAACCCCCTGTTCAACGCAGGATCAGCCCTAAGCATCCTAAAGTACTGATAGTCAAAGGGAGGTCCCATTCCAGGGGGCCATGGCATCAGCCCAGGAAGTTTGCCCCTCCTTCCACAATCCTTCAGGGTGGTGAGAGAGCCCCCCAAAGAGCACCAGGTCAAGCATTCAGTGGCAACAGGTTAGCCAGGACCTTCAGCCAGCCCTAGCCAGCCCCTTCCCTGTTCTGGATAGCAGAGAAGAGCCAAGGTTCAGGAGCACTTGAAAGACTCTTGTGGCAGGGAGTGGCCACAGGTGACAGTCATAGAATCATAGAGTTGGAAGGGGCCATACAGGCCATCTAGTCCAACCCCCTGCTCAACACAGGATCAGCCCAAAGAAGGGACTGCAGTGACTCCCGAAAGCTCCTCCCCACACACACACACACACACACACAAGCTGAGTTGATCTTTCAGGTGCTCCTGGACTGGGGCCCTTTTCTCCTGCCGAAGATTATGCACCCAGAGACCCATTTTGGTATCTAGAGGTAGACTGCTTGGAAACATGGAAGTTCCATGCTGCTCTCACAGCGCACGGCTGCCACCCAATGCATGGGGACTGCCACCTCCCAGGCCAGCCAGTTCCTTTCCTCCCCCACTCACCTCGTCTACGTCTGTCCCGTAAGCCCGCCTGCTCATCTGGGTCAAGGCACAGAAGGAAACTTCCGGCAGGGGCCTGCAAGAGAGCACAGGTTTTCCAGTGTCCATCAGCCCCCCCCTACTCCAGATGGGGAGGGGGTCATCCCTTCCCCTCTTTGCTTCACATGTCCTCCCTTGGGCTAGGCATCCCTCTGGACACGCCCCAGGCGGCAGTCTTGGTTCTAAGAGCCTCAAGGGGTGTTTGTGCCAGGCAGGGAAGCCTCAGAATGGCTTGGCAAGGGATGCCAGGAAAACAAGAGGTCTACAAAGCACCGGGGCCATGTGACCCGCCTCCTGGCAGGAGTTCCCAGGCTCTTCTGCCCTCTCCAGAGGGCCCCTACCCACCCTGCCTCCCAGGAGCTGGTGGGTGAGTGGAGAACAAAACATCTTCTTCCCCTGGTACTTGCCCCACAGGCAGCTGGAAGGGATGCAGTGACCCCAACAGTGTTTGTGATGACCACCTGGAGGGCGAGAGGGGGGAAGAGGCGGCTTCCCGGAGCAGAGACTTGGAGCAAGCTCCGGGGTTTCTCCCACCTCTTGGGGAACAGGCGAAGGGGCTTCACAGGGCTTCCAGAAATGGATTCTGTCGCTGCAGAACGATGCTCTCAAAAGCAGCCCTAGCTGACTCCCTGGTGCCTTCTTGGCCATTGCTTTCTGGCTTTGCCACCCAAAGGACTCCATTTTCCAGCAGTTTGTTTCCAGCAGGGAGAGGTGCAGCTTGTTCTTAGGTTTCCAAAGTGAAAATCCTCATTTTTGCTTCTTCATCCCCTGGAGCAGCTTTGCACCCAGTTCCATGTGACCCACAAGACATTTTAGAAAAGCTACAAACCTCATACTGTTGCCCTGAAGCACAGCCATCGACTGAATGGCCTCCCTGCCTAACTTGCACCTGAGCCTTCGCCAGAGTTATTCCATCTACTTCTAAATTGTGTTAACTATCTTGATATTGTACGTTTAACATCTGGCCCGGGAGATGGCAGTGGCTGGAGTGATTGTAGGATTGGAAACTGTTTTATTAGTTTAATTTTTAGACCTTGGTGGTTATATTGTATGAGAAGAGATTGTTCTCCCTCAGTGTAAGCTGTCCTGAGATATTCTGGAGTAGAGAAGCATAGAAATCCAACCAATCAATAACTTGCATTTCCTGCAGTGAACAAGAGTTGGACTAAATGGCCTCTACAACCCCCACCCATTCAAACATGCTATGATGGGGGGGGCTTATCTTGTTTCTGCAGCCGTTCTTATTTTACAAAGGTGTCTTTACTGTTTGACAAAACTGTATATTGTTGTAAACCACTTGAGATATCTGTAAGTAGATAAGGGGCAGCTTGTTGTCATGATTAGGAGTGCAGACTTCTAATCTGGTGAGCTGGCTTTTGATTCCCTGCTCCTCCTCCATATACAACCAGCTGGGTGATCTTGAGCTTGCCATATAGCTGTTCTAATTGAGCAGTTCTGCCAGGACTCTCCTTAGAGCCTCCCCTACCTCACAGGGTGTCTTGTGGTGAGAGGAAATGGAAGGCAATTGTAAGCCACTATGAGACTCCTTCTGGTAGAGAAGAGCGGCATAGAAGAACCAACTCTTCTCCTTCTTCTAAAATGCCCCCCCCTCCCCGGTTCTCCGTCTGCCATTCTGAAGGTCTCTCTCCACAATTCTCACTGCCAACCCTGAATGGCCCCCTCCCAGGCTGCCAAAATTCAGAGGGGTAGAAATGTCCCTTGGCCCTCTGTAGCAATCGACAGTCAACGAGGAAGCCGGTAAACCCATCTCCTGCACCCAAGGACCTTCGGTGGTCTTCCCCACCCCACCCCACCCCACCCCCATCCCTACCCTACAACCTTCGCTCCTCCAACTCCCAAACTCTCAGCTGTCCAAAGTCTCTTTGGCCTTCCAACAACTCCCCCCTCCCCCCATGCACGCACGCACGCACGCACACACACACACACACACACACACACACAGAGTTTTCTCCCAGGTGACCCCTCCTGTGCAGAGCTGCCACCACCTCCCACAAGCACCAAGCCCTTGCCCCCCCCCCAAGGGGTTCCTAACTAAGGAGGCTCACAGAACGGAGGTACGACTCACCCTCCTTCAACCCATGACCTCTGTTTTGAATTCAAGATCACCAGCTCATCGGGGAAGGGACCTGCATTCACGTTCCCCCTCAAAGGCCTGGCAGCTTCCGGATGGTCCCTCAGACAAACATGCGTAAGCAGAAGTTGGCTCTCAACCTGATGGGATTTGCCCCCCCACCCCCGCCCATGCAGCAGGGGGAGGAAAGGCCTGGCTGAAACCCTTCCTGCATGTCCAGACACCAGTGGAGCATCTCCATGGAGCTGAAAGAGTCTCCTAAGAGCCTGGCCCTGGCTCTAACAGAGAACTTGTACGGATGAGCTGAAGAAGGCCTCACGCCAGGGAAGGCTGGCTTTGAAAAGTGCACCCAGGAAACCCTGGCAGGCAGAAATGGACAGCAAGGTGGGGGGGGGGGGTGGAAGTGCTCATCACCAGGATGCCTGTTCTGCAGAGGGCTTCGGCAAGAAGATGCTCCCTCTGGCCTGGGCACGAGGAACCAGGGCAGGCTCCCTTCATCCTGAGGGGCTCCTGGGAGTCCTGCTGCCTGCCCAGTCAAGTTTAGCCAAGAATTTCCCAGAGTACTTGGGGCTCTGCTCCTGGCTGGAGTCAATGGGGTGAGAACTGTGACCCTGGCTGGTGCTCCAAACAGCTATCGGGAGGACCCTTCCCCTCCTCGCTGGGGCCGGGGCTGGGGCCGCTCTTGGTCCTTAGGCTGGGGGGGGCACTTAAAAGGAGCCCCTTTCTCCACTCCCCCTTGGCCCCTTACCGGAGTGTGGCTGCAGCATCCTTGAAGTGAGGGGCTTTCATGGCCAGCCGGGCAAAAGGCCGGGAGAGGTGCTTTGCAGCAAGAAGGATCGCCATGGGTGAGTCTCTGCAGCCGGAAGATTCCTCTCGCTCTGCAAAACAGGGTGAAAACACCTCTCCTTTATTTGCTCCCGGCATTTATGGCCTCGCTGATTCTAGGGATTGAGCCAGCCTGGAGGGGAGGTCCTTGTCCACCAAGACAGCAAGAGGGTCAACACCTGCCCCTTCTCCTACCTGGGGGCTGGCAATGGGGGAACTCCCACACAAGCTGAAGCGTGTGGTTTTGAAGGCCCCAGAGGTGCTCTCCCAGAGCCCCCCCCCTCCCAAGTCTGAATCCAGCCTCCCGCTCCACCACACTACACCACATGAGCTCAGACAGAGTCCAGTCACGTCCAGGGCTTCAGGCAGGTGGAGGCCCTTCAGGGCCACCCCAGAGCTCCTGGGAACTGAGCCAACAAATTTTTCGCACAGCCTCCCCTCCCCCACTTTGGAGCCCCAGCAAGGCCCTGGGAAACCTGTTTAGTGGTCAGTGCTCCAAGTTCAGCTGCGTAGCCCTTGGGTGTGTGCCGGGGAAGCACTCCTGCCCCTCTGCTGCCCTTTGAGTCATAGCAATGGGCAGACACCATTTGGGCTCACTTGGGGCAACGGGCCTTGCCCTCCCAGCACCCAACCCCATGGGCCAGAAGGGTGGCCTGAGTAGCCCAGCCCTTTCCAGAGTGGCTAGATGTCCCCAGAAGGGCTGTGGCTCCCTGGAAGAGCTCTGAGTTCAATTTCCCATCTGAGTTGTGGACAAGACCAGCTTTGGTGGACCAGAACAGCCAGACTGCATCCAAGGCAGCTTCATGCATTTAGAGGCCCATGCCTAAAACCTCCATCTGCATGAGCCCCAAGATGGTGGCTGCTTCTGGGCACCCTCTCGTCTGCCTGCCTGCCTTGGTACCCAAGGAGAGCCACCCACTCTTAGCTTGCCCCTCCCTGGAGAGGAGGGCCTGAAGACAGACAGCCAGTCTGGTCGTACCTGCTGAAGCAGATGCACACCTTTCCCCACGCGGGCAAGAGGGAAACCGGTTCTTCCCGTCTCCATCTGCGGCTGGCTCTACCAAGGGCGGATTGTCCCTCAAGTCAGCCTCCTCCCTGCCCAGAGGCCTGGCTGGCTGGCCCTGGTGTCAATCACAGAGCTCCCCTGCCCCCTATCAGCCAGAGTGTTATTTCTGTCATGAGCTGCCTCCTCCTTGGCATCCTGCCCCCCCCCAGACTAGATAGAGGGGGGGAGAAGGGGACTGGTTTATAACTGTGTTGTGGCATTGCTGGCATAGACAGCTTTAAGAAGGGATAAGACAGCTTAATGGAAGAGAGCAGGGAACCTCCATGTTCAGAGGCAGCCAATCCCAGAAATCCCATGCCGGGAAGGCCTCAGCCTGCCCACAGGAGTGCCCAACATTTCTTCCCCCAAGGGAGGCTGATGAAGAGCAGAGGGGGCCAGAGGCCAAGGGCTGGAAGACGCCGGAACACAGCGGGCAGCCAACCACCCTGCCTCGGGGATGGGAGTGGGCGTTGCCGCTTCAAGCACCTCTGGCCCCCTCTGCTGCCCTTTGGCAGGCCAAGGGAGAAAGGCCTTCTCTGTGGCCACCCGGAAGGATTCCTCGTGAACAAGGTCGGTCGGCAGGCGCTCAAGGGCGATGGTGCACAAGACAGGAACGTTTTGGAAAATGGACCAGACCCGGAGCAGTGAAGTTATGATCAACTTTGCCTCGGATTCCAAAAAGGCACTCAAATTGGGGAGAGGTGATGAGTTCGGCAGAAGTGCCCATTAGGTGGGCTGGGCCTTTTAGCCGCGAGCCAGCATCAGCTCCCCCACCCGGGGCTCCTGAAACATCCCCCCCCCCATGGCCATCCCAGGGAAAGCGCTTCCCGTCGAGGGGCTGTCTCGCTCCACCCTCCGGGCGCCGGTTGGGGACCCCTGCCCTGCGCCCGGCTGGTGGCCGTCAGGATCAAGCGGGTGGGGCACCCTGGCAGGGTCGCGGCCAGAGGCAGGAGGGCGCTCCTTGTGTCGCCGCCGCCTCCCCACCCTCTTCGGCTGAGCTGGGGGCAGCGGGGGGGGGGGGGGCGGGCGAGGGGCCCCTCGGGCGGGCCAAGCGCTCAGCCACGGGGCGGGCGGGCGGGGGGGCGGGCGGGCGGGTGGGGGGGGCTCCCCGGGCGGCAAGGGCAAGGAGGAGACCCAGCACCTGCAGCCCTTCGCCGCCGCCGCCCTGCCGTTCCGGGCCCCCACGGGCGGCGAGGGGGTGGGGGAGCCCGCCGGGCCGGAACAAGGAACAGCTACGGCCAAGGAAGGGGCAGCCGGACGGCCTGCCTGCCTGCCTGCCGCTCCATCGGGGAGGCCGACCTACCTGGGCCCGCGGGCGGGAGGAAGGAGGGAGGGAGGGAGGGAGGGAGGCAGGCCGGCGCCGGCGAGGACAGGCTGCGCGGGGAGGCTCGCCCGTGACGGCGGAGGACGCAGCCCCTCCCCCTCCCCCTCCCCCTCCCCCTCCCCCTCCCCCTCCCCGGCCTCCGCCTGCCGGCGGCGGCGGCGACATCCCGGCCGGGGGGGGGGGGCTTCTCCGCCTCCAACGGGCGAGTGGGTGGGCGGCGGTTGGGGTCCGGCGGGGGCTCACCTGGCACGGGCGGAGCTGCTGGGGCCGGACTGGTCCTGCCGCCTCCCGCCTCCCGCCGGCCGAGGAAGTGACCTCACCGACGGCAGCGGTGCCGCGGAGCCCCTCCTTCCCTCCCCGACGGGGCGGGGCGCGTGGGGCGCAGGCATGGCCGTCGGCGCGGCGCTCTCCTTGGCCTTCCTCGCCTGCTCGGCGGCGCTGGGGCTGGCGCTGGCGCTGGGGCCGGGGCTGGGGCCGCTCTTGGTCGTGCTCCTGCTCGCGCTCCTGCTCTTCTGCCGCCGCCCGCCGGGCCTGGGCCGCCCCCTACCCGTGAGTAGCCCCGCCGGGCCGCGCGAAGCACTCGCGGCGCGCTGAGCGGCTCCAGCCCTGGCGGGACCCTCGCGCTCCCACGGCAGGCAGGCAGGCAGGCAGGGAGGGAGGGAGACCCCCGGAGCATGTCCCCCCACCCCGCTCAGCCAGCCCCCCAAGCCGCTGCCGCCGCCGCCGCCGCTCTCCCGGGGCAAAGTCCGGCGGGCGGGGAAGCCCCGAGAGCAGCAGGCGCGCGGCCGACACCCCCTCCGCCCAGGCGGGCTTGCCTGCCCCACAGCGGCCAGGAGGGCGCCGGTGCCTTCGGGGGGGGGGGGGAGCACGTCTCCACAGCGGCTCTTGCAGGCCTCGCGGGGCTGAGATCTTCGCCTCTCCTGCCGGGGAGTCCGGCCTTGCCGGGAGGTGCCCGAAGCACCCCAGCAACCCCCCCCCCCCCCGCTTAGCCAGTTCCTCAGCTAGGGAAGAACAGGGCGGTGCAGTGCCCAAGGACGCGCTACCCACTGGCACGCGGGCACACACCTCCCCCCCCCCCAAGAAAAACCCAACACGTTCTGGGCAGGGAAACAGTTGGGGGGGGGGGGGGCTGAAGTTCTCCCGGCCCCCACGCTGCATTTCCAAGCTGGACTGGGCCCCTGGGGTGCTTCAGAATTGAGCCCCCCCCCTCTGCAGTTAACTGCGGGGCTCCCGTGTGAGGTGTGCCCACGTGGCCTTGCCTCCCCCCCCCCCCAGGCTGGCTCCTGGGAAGAGCCCTTGGCATCAGTGGAGCTGGCCTGGGAGAGTCATGCCAGAGCGTTTGTGTGTGTGTGTGTGTGTGGGGGGGGGTCCAGGCCTCCCCTTGCTGCCTCAAAGGCCAGAATAGCCCCCCCCCCCAGGAACTTCCCTCTGTCTTTTAGTCATAGAATCCTGTGGTTGCCTAGCAACATCCACTGAAGGAATCTTACAGGGACTCTGACATTTTTCATTAAAAAAACAAACATCCCCCCCCCCCCCTATTTCACACTTTCATGCAAACCTAGGGCATTGTTCAGATCTGTGAAAAGTTCGGTCTCCTCCATCCACAGCTGCAATCACAAGAGTTAAGTGTCTTGAGATGTGGTTACCTAGCAGGAGCCACTGAACCTCACAGTTTATTAAAACTCCATGTGCTCCTTTGCCTTGTTGCTTGACTTGAGCCAGGGACTCCCCTGGTCATATCCCACTCAAGGCACGCCTTCCCCAGCCAACCAGCCAGCCAGTCAGCTGAGGAAGGGTTGCAGGGGACGTGGTCCGCCTCCTTCCTAGCAGCACCTGTTCTCTTTCCTGGCAGAAACTTTGTTTGCTCTGCACGGATTTTCCATGCCCGGCCATTCTTCTGCGCTGCCCCTTGTGATGCAGGGAAGATGCCACACACAGCTGCGTCACCCATGGCAGGGCGGGCAGGCCTGTTTTCCACTTCCCATTCTCTTGCCCTTGGGGCCTGCTTCAGGGCCTGTCTTTTGTGGGAGTGGCTAAAAGCAGGGGCCTCTAATCTGGAGACCTAGTGGGGTGTGTGATTCCCCTCCCCTCCTCCCCCCCCCCTGTGCGGTCTGCTGCTGGGTGATCTTGGGCAAACTCTCACAACTCTCTGTTGTGGGGAGAGGAAGGACAAGGCAATGGTCAGCTGCTTTGAGACTCTCTCAGTGTTAGGGGAAAGTTATGCAATGCCCCCTGCACAAGGTCAAAACAAAGTTGTTAACAAGAAACTGTAAATGTAAACAGCCAGGTGACCAAAAGAACATATTCAGATTCAAAGTTGCAAGAAATAAGGTGAAACTACAAGATGTCACTTAAGTTACCTTACTGTTTCCTAATTCTTCATTACTTGAATTTCGGATAAGTGAGGGGGATTAGCATGATAATTAGCAAAAATCTCCAGAATCCATCATGGCCCAGACGAAATTCACCTGCCACCCCACAGTGGCCATTTGATTTCTACGTCGAACAAAACAGGGCCCAGAACAAAACCCTGAGGCGCTCCACTCATGGCTCCTCTCCAAGAAGATGATGAATCATTTCCAAGCGCACTTTGGGTGCTGCCAACCAGTTCTCAATCCACCTAACAGTAATAGGATCCATAACACATTTTACCAACTTGTCAATAAAAATATGTGGAACCTTATCAAAGGTCCCCAGCATTCCCCTGATCTAGCAAGGTAGTCACTTTCTCGAAAGAAGAGATAAGGTTAGTTTGACATGACTTGTTCTTGAGAAAGCCGTGCTGACTCTTAGTGATTACAGCCATCTTCTCTAGCTGCTCAAGGACCAGCTGCTTGATGATTTGTTCTAAAATTTTGCCAGCTATAGACGTCAAGCTGACGGGTCGGTAGTTATCCGGATCCTCCTTTTCCCACTTCTTGAAAATGGGGACAACATTTGCCCACCTCCAGTCTTCTGGCACTTCACCTGTACTCCAAGAATGGTCAAAAATAATGGACAGAGGCTCAGAAACCACATCTGCAAGTACTTTTAGTACCCTTGGGTGCAATTCATCTAGCCCAGAGGATTTTAATTTAAAGAAACTATTTTTTTATGGACTACCCTTACAGTGATCCTAGACCCCAACTAAGAAGCATGGATAGATGTCTGAAACTCAGCCCCTCCAAGATGGAGGTCCTGTGGCTGGGTAGAAGCGGACAAGAGCAGGAAGCATGATTACCCTGCCTGGATTGGGTGCCACTTACACTGGCATCAGCTGCCAGGAATTTGGGGGTGATCTTTGACACCTTCCTGTCTATGGAGGCCCAGATCACAAAGGCAGGCCGGACGGCATTTTCCACCCACACTAAGCAAGGCTACTAGCACCCTGAGTGTCCCTAGAACACTTGGCCATAGTGATCCACAGTAACTTCCAGACTAGACTTCTGTAACTTGCTGTACCTGGGCCTACCCTTGTCCCTGACCCCAAAATTGCAACTGGCACAGAATGTGGCTGTGAGGGTCCTCATTAGGTTCAGCTGATGCTGCGGCAGCTGCATCGGTTGCAGTTATCTTCTGGATCAATTTCAAGGTTCTGGTTTTAAACTTCAAGGCTATATGTGGCTTTATCTCCTTATGCATCCCGCAGGGCCCTTCGCTCTGTGAATATGAATTTGCTGGTTGTTACAGGGCCCCGGGAAGCATGCCTGGCCTTGACCAGGGCCAGGGCCTTTTCGGTCCTGGCCCCTACCTGGTGGAATGAGCTCCTGGAAGCACGGAGGGCCCTATTGGAACTCTCTGGGTTCCCCAGGGCCTGTAAGGCAGAGCTCTTCTGTCAGGCATTTGGTTGAGGCTGAGCTGGAGATCAGGGGTAGTAAGATCGGGTCCCTTCCTTCCCCTAGGCTGACTTTCCCAGGATCACCTATAGTGGACACAGACAGTGAGCAGTAGAGTTAGGCTCCGCGGGAAGGAATAGGGTACTGTTTGTTCCACCATCAAGGATCTGTTATTAATGTAAAAAGTAAAGGTATCCCCTGTGCAAGCACCGAGTCATGTCTGACCCTTGGGGTGACGCCCTCCAGTGTTTTCATGGCAGACTCAATACGGGATGGTTTGCCAGTGCCTTCCCCAGTCATTACCATTTACCTGTCTGCAAGCTGGGTACTCATTTTACCGACCTCAGAAGGATGGAAGACTGAGTCAACCTTGAGCCGGCTGCTGGGATTGAACTCCCAACCTCATGGGCAGAGCTTTCAGACAACATTTCTGCTGCCTTACCACTCTGTGCCACAAGAGGCTCATTATTAATTATTAATAATGATTAATAATAATGATTAATTATTAATATACTGGGGTTTAAATGGGTTTATGTTTTTTATTGTAAACTGCCACGAGCCAGTCTGGCCAAGAGTGGCTGTCTAGAAATTTAATAAATAGATAAATAAACTCCCCTCCCTCATCACGTGAAATGATTCTGCCACATTGAGCATGATTCCCCTCACCAGAGAAGACTGAGTAGTAGGAATTGAGTAGTTCAGCCCTCCCTCCATCAACCCTTTCTTCTTAGAAGGAGAGACAGAGTTCAACGAGATCTGAACACAATGGAAAAATGAGCAAAAGAGAACAAGATGCAATTTAATAAAGATAAGTGTATTCTGCTTCTGGGTAAGAAAAATGAAAATCATGCCTACTGGATGGGGGATACACTTCTAGGTAACACTGTGTGTGAACGAGACCTTGGGGTACTTGTGGATTCTAAACTAAACATGAGCAGGCAGTGTGATGCAGCGGTAAAAAAGGCAAATGCCATTTTGGGCTGTATCAACAGAGGCATCACATCAAAATCACAAGATGTCATAGTCCCATTGTATACGGCACTGGTCAGACCACACCTGGAGTACTGTGTGCAGTTCTGGAGGCCTCACTTCAAGAAGGACGTAGATAAAATTGAAAGGGGACAGAGGAGAGCGACAAAGATGATCTGGGGCCAAGGGACCAAGCCCTATGAAGATAGGTTGAGGGACTTGGGAATGTTCAGCCTGGAGAAAAGGAGGTTGAGAGGGACATGATAGCCCTCTTTAAGTATTTGAAAGGGTGTTACTTGGAGTAGTCAGAGTAGTTCAGCAGTGGAATAGGCTGCCTAAGGAGGTGGTGAGCTCCCCCTCACTGGAAGTCTTCAAGCAAAGGTTGGATACATACTTTTCTTGGATGCTTTAGGATGCTTCGGGCTAATCCTGCGTTGAGCAGGGGGTTGGACTAGATGGCCTGTATGGCCCCTTCCAGCTCTATGATTCTATAAGTTCCTTGTTTGTAACGTGCATGCCTTTGCGTGAGATATTTTGGGGACTCCTTTAATTGCTGTCTTCTAATGGTTTATGTAAAAGTAATGGATGGTGTTATTTACTTTTAAATTAGCCTGTGTTAAAGATGGAAACTTGAATTGGAATAAAAGAATGAAAAGGAAACAAGGATTCTGGTACAGCATTAGTTGTGTGCCATGCCCAAAAAGCAACCAGCAGTGCTTCTGTGATGCCCTTTGTGAAGCAGTGCTTCTGAGTGCCCTTTGTCCTGGCAACAGAGTACCCTCCCAGGAGTGATGTGTGTCTTCCCTTTGCCAGCCCTCGTGTACCCCCCTGGTGCTGCCTGCCAGAGAGTGCTGAATGTCTTGCTGTGACTCAAGGCGGAGGTCTGCTGTCACCAGGGGCATGACTGGATCTCTCTTGGCCCTGTTGCTGCAATAGCTAGTACAGGCTCCTTCCAGGGGGAGGAAGAGGGTGCTTCCTCCCATCTCCCTGCTGGCCCTTGGCTCCGCAGCATCGCCATGCCATGACTTCTTCCTCACAGACAGGGCAAAGCAGAAGGCCACAACAGGTCAAAGAACTGCCGGACTTTCCTGGGGGCACCAAGGGCTTGCGGGAACCCCTTGGGGCAGCTTAGTGCTGTCGCTGTGGCCAGAGCAGGGGCTCTCTTTGGGCAGCGAGAGGGTTGAGCAGCCCCTGGCCCCTAACCCTCTGGCTCCTCTGATGGTGGTTGTGTCTCCCCCCTTCTGTAGGTGGAGGGCAAGGCAGTGCTCATCACAGGCTGTGACAAGGGATTTGGCCATGCCCTGGCCAAGCACTTGCATGCCACGGGATTCACGGTCTTTGCTGGGTGTTTGCTCAGGGTGAGTACCAACCTCTGATAGCTAGATGGGGGTGGGTGGGAGGGGCAGGATACAGGGAAGGGTCAAAGGTGGCCATGCGTAAGCTTGGGTGCTTCTGGAGCTGCTTGCCCCGCAGATGTTCGTGGCCAGGTGCCCTGGTGAAGCTGCTCACGGGGTCCAAGCTAAGACTCATCCCCTCAACAAGGCCCGGAGGCCTCGGATCGGGGTGAGAAGGGCATAGGAAGGATGCAGAGAATGCAGAGAGTGAATACCCAGCTATAACTAGGGCAAGGGCCAGTGGGCTTTGGGTGTGGGGGCTTAGAACAGAGGATTACATCCAAGGGTAACGGAAGCCACTGGTGACTTGAGGGTTGCTGAAGGGCCAGATCTGCCACTTGGGTCCTCTAGACTTAAGGGGCGGTTGAGGCCTGCCTCCCATTAGGGTGCTATCATTAGGTGCCCAATGTCCAGGTAGAAGAAGAAGAAGAGCTGGTATTTATACTCCCTTCCTCTTCCCACGACAGGCCCCTTGTGAGGCAGGGGGACTGAGGGAACTCTGGGAGAACTGTGACTGGCCTGCCAAAGAATTCCTTCTGACCCTGTGAGCTCAGAGGCCCAAGAGAGCTGTCTAGCATGAATAGCAGGCCAAAGGGATCTGGATCCTTCACTCTTGGTTCTGGTAGGGGCTGGCTGAGGGGGGCCAGCAACCACAGCCTGGGACCTGTAGGCTATGCAGAGCCTTCTTGGGAAGAAGCAACTGAATGCTGCCCCCCCCCCACACACACACACACAGCGCATCCTCGGCCGTATCTCTTGGGCTGTGAACCAACAGCTGCCCTTCTTTTCCAGGCCTGGGAGAGTGTCTCTCATCTCTGTTTGGGGGCCACAGAAGCTTTCCAGCCACATCTGCTTGGATCTGCTCTCATGGTGGCCCCTGCAGGGATGGAGAGAACAGCAGAAGAGGGCAGCCCTCCCCACCCCCACCACCGAGTGGGCCAGGCTAAAGAGGGAAGCCGTGTTGAGTCTCTGCTAGGGAAGGGGAAGTAGACGTCTAGGGCCTTGGTTCCTCCGCCCTGTGTGTGACTGGGGCAGGCAGGGTCCGGGTGTGGATTGGGTCTGCAGCCCAGGAATGAGGGGGCTTCTGTATTTCCTCCTCCAGCACTCTTTTCCTGGCCTGAAAGAGCTCTGGGGAGTGTTATTTGCCCACCCACCCTGTTAAGGCCAAGTGCAGTGGAAATCGGGACTCCCTGGAGACCTGTTCTCCCTGCCCTCCTCAGTGGCCTGCTAAGGGGGGGCAGGGGTCTCCCTGTCTGAGACTGAGGCTGGGCACCATCTTCCCTTCCTGTGCACACTGGACAGGACAAAGGAGGCGAGGGAGCCCGGCAGCTGGAGAGCCTAGGGACAGAGCGCATACAAGTTCTGCAGCTCAACGTGTGCAGCGACAAGGAGGTGGTGCAGGCACTCGCCTTGGTGCAGAAGCACCTAAAACGACGGGATCAGGGTAAGTGCCTGGTTCCCCCATAAGCTGTTCCCTGGCCTGGCAGTGTGGATCTGCCCTCCTCTGCCCCCCCCCTCTCTCTCTCTAGGGCCAGCTGTACCCAAAGTGTCTTTGAATCATAGAATCAAAGAGTTGGAAGGTACCTCCAGGGTCATCTAGTCCAACCCTCTGCACAGTGCAGGACACTCACAGCTACCTGCCTACCCACAGTGACCTTGGGGCCCAAATAACACCAACCACCCCCGCACCAAAAACCTCCAGAGTCCAGCCAGGTTTGGAGGAACTTCACCTACCATCATATAGAGGTGATCAGCAGTTCCCTGGGTATGCAAGAAAGGGCCACAAGAGACGAACACTGGCACAAGCCTCCCCCCTGTAGGCAGGGCCAGCATTGCATTCACGAGTAGGTGTGGCAGCAGCAGGCGGAAAGGGGCGTGCAGAGGCCGGCTGCTTCCCCTCTGTCCTCTGGTCACTCATTTTGAGCAGCCAGGATGGACATGGATAAAGGGGGCAGGTGGTCACACTCATCGCTCCCAGGAACTTGTCCACTTCGGTATCCAAGAGCCACCTGAAGCCATCACAGGTACCTGCTGAAGACAGCCACTTGGCCTCCAGTACCCTCTCTGTGTTAACTATGGCAGGAATGCCCTGGCGGAGTGGCATGACTTTCTGCAAAAAGGCTCACTAATGCCTCACAACCTAAATCCAATTGGCTAAGATTTTGCTGTCCCTCCTGGGGGGTGGTAGGAGACTACATTACCCTAGACAGTTGGGCAGGGTGAGAGCTCATGGATGCAAGAGGTAACATAAAATTCATGCTTAGCCACCCTCACCACCATCTCATACGCCTTCATAAGGATGCACTAAGATGTTCTCGCTGCTTCGCCACAAGACTTCCTTCTCATTCACTCTAGCTGTCTCACTTCCCTCTTCCTCTCCTGCAGCTCCCCAGTAAACTATGGAGCCAGCTTGAGGCGAGGGAAGAGAGGGTGCTGAGGAGCCATTTCATCATCAGTGGCCACCAGATGGGACTGCTAGTGAGTCGCTGGGAGACATTGGGTCTCACAGAGCATTCAGGAATCAAATCGGATCCATAAGTCTCTGGGGCTGGGCTAAAATATGCCCACGAAGGGAGGGGGTGGTATCCTGAACTGAGCCTTTGGGCGTGGTGGTCTGACCATGGGATGGGGTCAACCGTCATCAGCTCCATAGCTGAAGTTCAAATTGGGTGTGTGGCAAGCCTGATGTGTGGAGCCAGTAACAAATTAGGAGAAGCCTAGTGTCGCTATGTTCCCCAATGGATCCGAATCTAACCGAGAGGACAGGAAATTGGCAAGGTCACTGAAGTCACTCAGGATTATAAGCCTAGGGTACTGCCAAGCCCAGGATATCACTGCCCCCAGGAGGCTCAACAGGCTAGCTAGGGGGTGCATTGGGTGGACAGCAAACCATCCAGAATAGATTTCCATAACTCGCTCTGCGAGGGCCCGCCCCTGCGCCTGATCCGGAAGTTACAGCTGGTACAAAATGCAGCTGCTAGGGTTCTCACAGGGACATCATGGAGGACCCACATCCAGCCTATGCTGAGACAGCTGCATTGGCTACCGATTGCTGCCTGGATCAGGTTCAAGGTTTTGGTTCTAACCTTTAAGGCCCTCCACGGTCTGGGACCCACATACCTGAGGGACAGCCTTACTCCCTATGCCCCCTGCAGGGCTTTGTGCTCTGCCGGCACAAATTTGATTGTCTTACCTGGCCCCCAGGAGGCGCGTCTGGCCTCGGCCAGGGCTATGGCCTTTTTGGTCCTTCCTTGGCCCATTGTCATTAGGATCCCTGGCCCAATCTAGACCCTCCCCCTTAGGCCCTCCCCCTCTGGATCCCGCACAAAGAACACGATCATTCCTAATTCCCAGATGTGTGCTGGGAAACAAACTCTGCATCCTCAGTCATGCAAGTTTCTGACCTGCCTGGCTGACAATTTCATTTATCAAATGGTAGATGAACCCACAAGAGGTTCAGCCATACTGGACTTAATACTGACCAACAGGCAAGAGTTGGTGGATGAGGTGAAGGAGGAGGGGACCCTAGGGGGAAGTGACCATGTCCTCATAGAATTCCTTTTGAGATGGGGAGCCAAGGAAGCTTGTAGCCAGACGCGGATGTTGGATTTTCGTAAGGCAAACTTTAATAGAGACATGATGAGTGTCATACCATAGACAAGAATGCTGAAAGGGAAGGGAGCATGTGAAGGGTGGGCACTACTCAAACAAGAGCTATTGCATGCTCAATCCATGACTATCCCAGAAAGACGAAAACACCGCAGGAGCTCTAAGAAGCCTATGTGGATGAACAGAGAACTTCAAGAGGAACTAAGAAAGAAAAGGAAAATGTTCAGGAAATGGAGGGAAGGACAGAGCTCTAAAAAAGAGTATCTACAGGTTACTAGGCACTGTAGATCAATCATCAGAAAGGCCAAAGCTGAGAGTGAGCTAAGTTTGGCCAGGGAAGCCCATTGTAAAAAGAAAAGATTTTTTAAGTTATGTGAGGAGCAAATGTAAAGGAGATGGAGACAGAGTTCAATGAGATCTGAACACAATGGAAAAATGAGCAAATGAGAACAAGATGCAATTTAATAAAGATAAGTGTAAAGTTCTGCATCTGGGTCAGAAAAATGAAAAGCATGCCTACTGGATGGGGGATACACTTCTAGGTAACACTGTGTGTGAACGAGACCTTGGGGTACTTGTGGATTGTAAGCTAAACATGAGCAGGCAGTGTGATGCAGCGGTAAAAAAGGTGAATGCCATTTTGGGCTGTATCAACAGAGGCATCACATCAAAATCACAAGATGTCATAGTCCCATTGTATACGGCACTGGTCAGACCACACCTGGAGTACTGTGTACAGTTCTGGAGGCCTCACTTCAAGAAGGACATAGATAAAATTGAAAGGGTACAGAGGAGAGCAACGAAGATGATCTGGGGCCAAGGGACCAAGCCCTATGAAGATAGGTTGAGGGACTTGGGAATGTTCAGCCTGGAGAAAAGGAGGTTGAGAGGGGACATGATAGCCTTCTTTAAGTATTTGAAAGGGTGTCACTTGGAGGAGGGCAGGATGCTGTTTCCGTTGGCTGCAGAGGAGAGGACACGCAGTAATGGGTTTAAACTACAAGTACAACGATATAGGCTAGATATCAGGAAAAAGTTTTTCACAGTCAGAGTAGTTCAGCAGTGGAATAGGCTGCCTAAGGAGGTGGTGAGCTCCCCCTCACTGGCAGTCTTCAAGCAAAGGTTGGATACACACTTTTCTTGGATGCTTTAGGATGCTTAGGGCTGATCCTGCGTTGAGCAGGGGGTTGGACTAGATGTCCTGTATGGCCCCTTCCAATTCTATGATTCTATGATTCTAATTATTACAGACCTTAATCTAAAATTTGCAATAAAGGTGCCCACCCCCCACCCCAAAACCCCCGCCACCAATGCTGATATACAAAAATACCTACTCTAACCTGGGGGGATATTTCCTCTGAGTTGCTTGGCAGGTCTGTGGGGCTTGGTAAACAATGCTGGGATCGCCTCCTTTGGGGATGTGGAATTCACCACTCTCGAGAAGTACCAGGCTGTGGCTGACGTCAATTTGTGGGGGACCATCCGGGTGACGAAAGCTTTTCTACCCCTCATCCGCCGAGCTAAAGGTACACGGGGAGATGGGGGGGACAGTGTATGGCCCCTTGGCTGAGGCAGGAGAATCTCCTCTTATGCTCAGGCCAAATGAGGCAAAGTTTATAGCTTTGCTGATTCTCTGTCATGTTTTCTGGCTTCATGATATTCATTGGAGGGTGGAGACTGCCCAGAGGGGAACTGGGCAGGATCACAACAGCACCTGCCATTTCCTTGCGGGAATTCTCGAGTGCCTAAGGGACCGCCTTAGGGCTTGGGCAAAGGGGAGAATGCCAAGGCACCCACAAGCTGAAGAGGGTCAGAAGAAGTGCCACACCATTAACACCGTCCCAGTCCCCACAGTCCTTCCCAGGGCTTCTCTTGGAAGCCTGCTTTCTGAGCCCAGACTCTGGCCTGGGAAATACATGGTTCCATTGGAGAGGGAGCCTGTAGCATGCGCAGAGTGCCCCACCCGACTTGCTGAGTACCCACAAACAGTCCCCGTGTATCTTGTGTCGGGAGGCAGGTCTGGGACAGGAATTTGGCAGCAGCAGAAGCAGGCATTGTGTTCCCCTTGCAGTGGCTGGAGGTGGGACTGGGTCTCTCTGTGCCCTTCCAGGCCGGGTCATCAACATGAGCAGCATGCTGGGACGCATGGCCAACCCGCTGCGCTCCTCTTACTGCATCTCCAAGTTTGGTCTGGAGGCCTTCACCGACTGCCTGAGGCAGGAGATGTACCGCTGGGGCGTGGCCGTCGTCGCAATTGAGCCAGGCAACTTCATTGCTGCCACGGGCATCCTGACCCAGGAGGGTGTCAACGAACAGGCAGAGGAGATGTGGCGGCAGGCCGGCAAGACCGTCCAGGCTGACTACGGCGAGGCCTACTTCCTGCAACAGGCCCACCGGATGAAGGCCTTCGTGCACAGCGGCCTGCAGGACATGTCGCCCGTCCTGGAGGATATCACCAGGGCCTTGACCTCCCCACACCCCTACACCCGCTACAACCCCATGGGTACCCCCTGGTGGCTGCGGCTGCAGGTCACAACCCACCTGCCCACAGCACTGGTTGACTGGCTATATGTAGAGTAGCCTCAAGTGGCGGCACCGGGGGCGGGGCGAGGTGTGTGTGTAATCAGATGTGCCAAAGCCCCCCACCCCACGCAGCGGCCAGTTATCTGTCTTGGATTTGTCTCTTTCCCTCAGCTGTCCCATCTTGCGGTTGCTTTGCTTCTGAGAAGTCTCCCTTGCTTGCTGAAACTGATTTTTATACTTTGAAATCCTCCTTGAGTCACAGTGAAAAAAGCAGCCAATCTATGCAATAAATAGCTTTCCAAAGATGGATTGGAGGGGGGTGGAAATCATTATCTGCTTCTGGTACAGCTTTTTTAAAGGGCTGGTTTTGCTTATGGGCCTTTGGCTTGGTTGGTTGGTCCCTCTGCCTGTCCATGAGCCCCGTTGCAGCACTTTGTCCCTAGGGTGGTCTGTCCTTCTCTCTGCCCCCGTGACCCCCCCCACTAGCCAAATTTGTGCGTGGGCAGGGAGGGAGGAGGGTTGCTATGAGGAAGCCCCTCCCTGGGAATGGCTGCTACTGCCACCCCTGCCAGTTAGCAGTTTCTCAGTGGGACAGGCTTCCTTAGGAGTTGGTGGGTTCTCCATCTGTGGAGATGTTTAAGCAGAGGCTGGAGAGCCATCTGACGGAGAGGCTGATTCTGTGAAGGTTCAAGGGGTGGCAGGTGACCGTGGGTGAGCGAGAGGGTTGTGAGTGTCCTGCATAGTGCAGGGGGTTGGACTAGATGACCCTGGAGGGCCCTTCCAACTCTATGATTCTGTGATTCTACCAGGAAGCCCACCAGACCTATTCCCAGACAGCCAAGGCCTGTGGCCCAGGCAGGGGTTGAGACTCTGCTTGGCATGCAGCCAGAAAAATCCCCACCACCAAGGAATGGCTTCTGTTTCCCTGGAGAAAAGCCAGCAGGGGCCTGTCTCAGGGTTGTAGTCTGTGGGCAGCTGCCTCCCACCCGACCAGAAGGGCTGCTGAGGCCTCTCCACAGCGGAAGCCATGTCTGACTGCAGAAGCCTCAGGAGGGCTGCCCTCCCTGTCCCGATTTCTCACCTGGGGAGGGTGGTCCTGCTTTGAGGAATGCAGTGAGCCTCCCTGGAGTGCCCGCAGGGGTGGGGTCTGCCACTTGACCCTTCTCTTCTGTCTTATGAGGTTCTCTGGAGGTCGCCCCGTCTTCGCCACGGAGCCACAGACCCCTGCAAACCCCTACCCCGTGCATCTTGTCCAGATCCCGCTTTGCAGCCTAGCTCTGCTTGTGTGCTCCAAGGCTGCCGCCTTCCCAACCTTGCTCACAGGGAGCCATTTTAACCACAGCCATCAGGCACTGGTTTGGGGCCTGCAGAGGTACACCCGGCCTTTCGGGGGATCTGCTCCAAAACTACCCTGGGTCCCTCTCACAGAGGGGCTTCCCATAGAGACTGACTGGCTTGGTGGGGGGAGGCAGAGTGCTGAGGGGCCCACAGTGCTAATGTGGGAGAGGCACATTAATGCGGCTGCCCCCAAACCTGCCGCAAAGCCTTAAAGTTGTCCCCCTGATCAGGCCACTTGGACCTTTGCCGCCATGACCGTGAGATCAGGCCATTGTAACACACTCTACACCAGCCCTGTGCCCTGGAGACAGCACAGACACTCCTGGGGGCACAGAATTCTCCAGCCAGCGACTGCTGTGTACAGCCCCCCCCTCCCCGCACTCCCTTTTGTTCTGGGTAAAGGACCCCTCGTGGGTCCTCTGTGGAATATTGCCTTTTGCTCACACATTGCTCCGTGGCCTCTGCGTTCTCTGGCTCGAAGCATCTGAGGGACTTTAGGCTGAGCCTGCCTTGAGCAGGGGGGTGGACTGGATGGCCCCTTCCCACCCTAGGGCTCTGTGATTCTGTGACTCTGCCCTGCCCGTCTCTAGCAGTTTCTACGGTCTGTGTAAACCGCCGTGAGCCTCTGGGGAGGGTGGTATATAAATTAAATAAATAAATGATGGGCGGTGCTCTCCAGCCTCCAGGGGCCAAGGCTGCAAACCAAGCAAACTCCTTCATGAGGAGCATGTGAGTGTGGGCGTCGTGGGCGCGGTGGGGGGCGGCAGTCCTGGCCCTGTTTTTGTCCTCAATTTCTGAATGTTGTCCGCCAACAAAGCATCTTGTGCACTCATGTATAGTTTATCAATAAACTGCTGAGTTACCTGACCATGAGTTTACTTTGCAGGGAAAACGGCCTTGGGAACCTGACCCTTGGTAGGCAATGTTTCTGGGCCAGGGGGCACAGCCCTCTGCCAGCCCCGCTATGTTGACAAACAAGCACCTGTCCAACCTCATCCAGCCAGCCTCCCACCAGCCAAGCAGCAAGTGACCGGATATAGCCTCGGACTAGCTCACACACTGGGCAGTGGGCCAGGCTGGCAGCAGATGCTGCCCTTGGGGTCCAGAGGGCAGCCAAAGGACTCTGCCAGGCTGGGGCCAAAGGAAGCCAGAGAACACGTGGCCGTGCCTTCCCCTTGGCTGGGCATCTGGGAGGGCGGCTGGAGCACCTGCCCCACAAGAAAGAAAGGGGGAGAGGCTGGCACATTTCACCTGAGGAAAGAGGCAACAAAGGGGACACGCAAATGATGTACAGGGCAGAAAAAGTTGACAAAAAGAAATCTTTCTTCCAACAGACTAGAATGCAAGAAGAATCCCTGCTTTTCACTGCCCAAAGGAGTCTCAAAGTGGCTTCCAATTGCCTTCCCTTCCTCTCCCCACAACAGGGGGGGCTGAGAGAGTCCCAACAGGACTGCTCAAGTCAGGACAGTACTATCAGGGCTGTGACTGGCCCAAGGTCACCCAGCTGGCTGCATGTAGAGGAGAAGTGGGGACTCAAACCCACTCGCCAGATTAGATGTTGCCGCTCCTACGCACTACAGTCAGCTGGTCTCAGGGGCATCCAGTGAAGCTGATGGGCTGCACGGTGATAATACACATGAGGAAATACTTCTTGGTGCCCATTTGGTGTAATGCCAAATTGCTGTCTTGGTTATGAGCAGCAGCCTGAGCTGGAGAACCAGGTGATTCCTCCCTCCTCAACAACATGCAGCCAGCGGGGTGACCTTGGGACAGCCTCTCGGCCCCACCTCCCTCACAGGGTGTCTGTTGTGGGACGAAGGGAGAGTGAGTGTAAGCTGCTTGGAGACTTGCTTTAGGATGCTTTGGGCTGATCCTGCGTTGAGCAGGGGGTTGGACTAGATGGCCTGTATGGCCCCTTCCATGATTCTAGGATTCTACTTTGGGTAGTGAAAATTGGGGTACAAAAAAACCCAGTTCTTCATGCAGCAAGTTATTAACATATGGACTTTGTTGCCAGAGGATGTAGTGATGGCCACAGACACAGACAGCTTCATAGTGGACCAGTCTATCAGTGGTCATCAAGGGAAACCTCCTCCTTCAGAGGTCTGAGCTAGCGGGTCTCTGAAGGTGAACCCCAGACCTAGGAAGCAGCAGCAGGGGAAGGCCTCATTGCCCTGTTGTTGGCCCTCCAGGGGAACTGGGTGAGACAGGGTGCTGGAGTAGACGGAGCCTCACTGGTCTGGTCCAGCAGGGTTTTTCCTATGGAAAAGCTGATCATCTTCTTGTGGCTCATTGGTAGCAGCTGAAATTGGCATCATGACTCCATGGAAACTTTCCCTCCAGGTTCTGGTCCATCCCTCTAATGAAGGCCTAAGCCTCTCTGCCCGGTTGTTGGCTGTCAAGAGGAACCGCTTGGCCCCTGTGAGACACGGATGCTGTACTAGATGCTCTCAGTGGTCTGACCCAGCAGGGCTCTTCTGGTGTTCTTCTGATGCCCTCCACCTCCCTGCCTTGTGGCTGGCCCTACAGAGGAACTGGTTGGCTGCTGTGTGAGAGGAGGCTGGACTAGATGGTCTGATCCAGTGATGCTCTTCTTATATTCTTATGTTCTTACAGTGGTACGACATCACAGTACTCTGAGGGACATCACCCTACAAGCTCTGACGTCATAGTACAGAAACATTGTATGGGTCTATACTCCTTTCAAGTGGTGGAATCTTTTTTCCTGCAGCTGGGCTTTTGGACAAAATTGGCAGATCCCCAACCTCTTGTGTGGCTTGTTGTTTGGTCCCACAGGTCCGTCAGCAACTACAATCCATGGTAACAAAACTGGTCCTCCACATTCACATGCTCCTTTGAACCTGACCATCTCTTGTCCGCTCCCGGAGGCCCCTGGGCAGAGGGGCTGCAGAGAGGCTGCTGACTAGAGCGGTCTTGGTCTCTTTGAACCCGGGCCCTGTGGGTTGTGCCCGTCATTGGGGAGGGGCATGCACCAGTTCCCTGCTTCAGCCCCCAGTAGCACCCTAGTGGAAGGACCAGGGGGGAGGGGGAGGAGATGGGGAAGGCCCTGGAGACCCCCTGCGAGGCAGTCTACAGAAGGGGCAGACCAAGATGTGGATTCCTCAAGGTGAAAGATGGGCTGGGGGCGTGGGGTGCTAGGCCAGTGTCCAGGGCGCCAGCAGGGCAGGGGGGAGGGCCAGGTTGTGGGGCCAGGTTGAACCCCGCTCAGGTGCTCCTTCTGCTCCCCCAGCAGAGGAAATGTGGCGCCTCATCCGCAGCAGGGCAGCGCTTGAGTGGTGGAGGCAGCTGTGGACAAAGTCCAGCATCAGGTATTTCTGGCAGAGGCATCAGCTTTGCTGCCAGGAAACCAGGCTCTACCCCCACCCCCCACCCCCCAGCTGCAGAGAGACAGACTGAGATGGCTCAGGAGAGGGGAGGAGGCAGGACGGGTAGCAGAAGAGTCCCAATCCACAGGCACACGTGTGGCTGGTGGGGGCAGTAAACCAATCATGGGACAAAGGAGGTGGATCTCCCCTTATCCCAAGGAAAAGGCAGGCTCTCCTGGCCCCGCACAAAGCCCATCTCAGGAGTGCACATCAGTCGTGTCAGGCTGGCCAAGGCCCTGGATAACGTTCCGCCTCCCCGACTCCTACAAGTCCATCCTCTGTGAAAGAATTCACCGTGGGCTACGCCGTGCAAGGAAACAGCTGCAAGCGCTGCCACGTTCTTCTGAGGCCCGCTTCCCTCCCCCTTCTCGCAGTGACCATCGACCGCCGGCACCAACAGGTTACAGTTGAGACCTGGATGCCGTGCAAGCCTAGAAAAAGCCTAAATGTCAAACAAGCCTCTGCACCACACGCTCGGGGCCAGCTCGCCCCCCGTCCTGAGGCTTCAGAGGAATGGCTGGCAGCCCCCCTCTCCCAGACCACGCCGCATAGGGCAGGCGCCCCACCTTCTCGGGCCACGGCAGATTGAGCCATGCACCACTGTGGTGGCCACCTTGCCAGGAGGCCCTAACACTTCTGCTCCCCCGGCCCCCTCCTGTCTTCTTCCACAGGGTGCTGCTGTCTCCCTCTGAGGCTGTAACGGATCAAAAAGTGAGGTACTCCCGTCCCGCAGGCCAGGTGAGGAGCTCTGGAGGAGCCTGCATGTGGGGGGGGGGACTGGGGGGCCAGGGCCAGTGGGGGGCTCTTGGGAGCTTAGGGCTGGCCAGGCCAAGAGGAACTTGGCTGGTCTCCTTGGGAAGGCTCTTCAGAGTGCAGAGACTTGAGGGGTCCAAAAGCTAATGTGTGTCTGTGTGTGGGGGGGTCATCCTGGAGGGGCAAAGGTCCTGCCGCTTGCTGTATCAGTTTCTCTGTCCCAGAAGGAGGTTCCCTGGGCTCCTGGGGCTAGGGGGATTGTAAGACTCGGCTCTGTACCCAGGGGATCACCTGGAATCCCAGCTGATGAACGAGATCAGGTCCGCTGGAGTAAAAGGTGGACCTCTTGCCATTATGCTCCACTGAGGCCCTGGACCCATCCCACGCTTGCTCCTGTCTGCCTGTGCCCCCAAATCCCCAGGGACTTCCAAGCCCCAAGCTGGATAACCCTAGATCTGGGAGGGAGATCCAGATGGGAGGTCTGAAGCAGCAGAAGTGAGCCAGAGCCCAGGAGCACCTTGAAGAAGACGGACCCCACTGGTGGGGGGTGGGGGGCAGCTTCCAGGAATCATTACTGTCACTTCCTCAGATGTCTTATCTGGACTCCTGAAAGGCCCCCCCCGCCCCCGCCCCAGTCAACGCTTACTGAAGGTCCCCCTGGTCTTTTCCCTGCTGCTAGATCTTGGGGTAGGTGGGAAGGGTCCCATCCCTCCCTCTGCCATGGGTGGTTGATGGGGTACCTGGGGCCCATCTCACTTTCTCAGCCTGGCCTACCTCAGAGGGTGGTTGTTGTGAGGGTAAAAGGAAGGAGAGGAGAACGAGGAAAGAGGCTTTGGGCACTGACTGGGGCGAAAGACAGTGGGCATAAACTTTACCATGGCGTCCTCCTCTGCCTTGCGTGTGGCTCGGGGCTCTAGAGGGCAGCCTGAAAAACAAGGGTTGTCTTGGCTCCTAGGAGTCCACGTCTTTCGTCACCAACTTATTCAGTGGGCACCTGGTCCCCGACAACATCTTCCCATTCCCCTCAGGTAGGGAGAGGGCAGGGGGGCTGGCTGCGCTGGAGGAAGGCGGGTGCCAAGGAGGTCCCCTCTGACCACTGGCCGCTCTGTCCCTGCAGTGCTGTCCCCAGACCAAGCTCAGTCCCTGCAGGCCATGTTGGAGCCTTGTGCCCGCTTCTTCCAGGTGAGCCACGGCAGGTGCGCCCTCTGGGTGCAGGGCCTGTGAAGCGCGGAAGGGGGGGGCAGGAGTCCTAGCAGGTATCCGTCTCGGGGGGCAGGTGTGGGGATCTCTCCTGAAGCCCCTCTGGTTGGAGCAGGCATCCCTGGCTTTTCCTCTCCCCGGGCTTGGCTGGCAGCCGGAGGCAGCCCCTGTGGGAGGCCAGCTCTGGCCATGGGGAGAGGAGCATGGACAGCACCTCGGGCTGCCTGTCTCCCTAGGGGCTAGCTGAAAGGCCCCTGATTGCTCAGGCCCACAAGATTCTGGCCAGAAGGAAGCATGGGGGCGGGGTGAGGGAGGGTGCCATGGAAGGTAGGTTAAAACAGCACTGATGGAGCGGGGGCGGGATCCTTTCAGGGCAGGGTTTGTTCAGCAGAACAAGCAGAATTTCTCATGTGTCCTAATTTGGCTTTTAAACCCCTAACTGCTTGTTTGGGTCATTTGGGCCCTGGGGTGTTTTTGCTCACTTTCCTAAAATGTCTGGCTGTGTGCCTAGCAGATGGGGCCTGTTTATGAAAGCCAAGGGGCACCAGGTGGTCTTTCAGGGCAAACCCTCCTCTAGAAGTGCCAGTCCCAGTGGGTCCTGGGGATCCTCTCGTTTTCCAGCTCCTCTCTGATGACAGAGATCAGTTTCCCTGGAGGAAAGGTATGCTTTGGACAGGGGACTTCCTGGCATTCTACCCCATGGAAGCCCCTCCCCACCCCAAATCCGACCCCCTCCCAGCTCCAGCTCCAAGGTCTCCAGGCCTTTCCCAGCCCAGAGCTGCCCCCACCACCCCGTCCCAAGGGGAACTGTGTGTTTTGTCTGTCTTCTGTGGTCCGTTGTGGGCAGGAGGTGAACAATGCGGCCGCCAATGAGGAGCTGGGGGGCATCGAGGAAGCCACGCTGGCCGGTCTGAAGGAGATGGGCTGTTTTGGGCTCCAAGTGCCGGAGGAGCTGGGGGGGGTCGGGCTGACTAACACACAGGTGAGGCTTTGTCGGGTGGTGGGACTGCAGTGGGGCACTGGCGTGGGAGGGGGGGATTCTGGTCCTCCAGATGAGGGGCCCTGGCTAGCACAGCTGCAGCCCCCAGAGAAGAGGCCCCGTTGAAGTGGCCCTCTTCCACACACATCGTGCTTGGCCTGCTTTCTCCAGACTGGAGAGCCATGTGGCAGTGCTGGCCGCTGCTCTTGATACTGAGCTCCCTCCCTCCCTCCCTGCCTGCCTGCCTGCCTGCTGCCAGTATGCCCGCATGGTGGAAGTGGTTGGGATGCATGACCTGGGCGTGGGCATCAGCCTTGGCGCTCACCAGTCCATCGGCTTCAAGGGCATCTTACTCTTCGGGACCAAGAGGCAGAAGGAACAGTACTTGCCCCGGCTGGCATCTGGTAAGCCAAAGACCTCACAACCCCTCACCCCACCCCCAGTGGTTCCATGGGACAAGTGCCAGAGGGCTTTCCTGGGTGGAGGGCATGGCAAGGGGGCTCAGAGCCAAGGCTGTGGCATCAGAATGCCAGAAGGACAGGGCCAGGCCAAGCCAAGCCAGCCTACGTGGTGGGGGGCTGAAGCCAGGTGAACAGCCCTGCTCCCTCCCTCCCTCCAAGAGCTGGCCAAGGGAACCTGGAGGGTTGAGGGGCAAGCAGGCAAGGGGCATTACTTTCTATGAGGGTGGGGGGGAGATCCTGAAAGAGTTTTTGAAATATGTACTTTTTAAAAGTTTGAACTTGTAAGCCATATTGAGCTACGGGAAAGGTGCTGGATATAAATGTTTCAGTACAGCCATAAATATTCATGCATCAAAAATGAAGATGGTGGTGTGGTTGGCCACGGCAAACCTCCTTGCAGAGCCAACTTGACCCAGACAGTCCTGGCCGGTCTCTCCCCCACCCCCAACCCCCGGACGGACCTCCCTTCCAGACCTGGGTCCAACTCGGGAGTCAGGCAGGCTGAGCACAGGCGTTCCGACAGCAGCAGGTGTCTGCTCTCCGGGGGGGGGGGGGGTCACGTCTTAGGCCAGGTTTTGTTTGCACTGGAGTCGGCTTCTGTATCCCTGGGCCTGGAGCACTGGTGCCTGAGGCTGCCCGGCTGCCCTACTCACCACACGGGAATCACTGCTGAGAAATCTCTGGCGAGGGCAGGGACTGCCCTGATGGGCACAGCAGCGGGGGGGGGGGGGAGGGGTGTCTGCAGAGGGAGGGGGCTTAAGCACCTCCTAGGAGACCCAGAAACAGGCATCCCATGCAGTGGAGTTGGGCCAGATTTGGGTCCCCACAGTCTCTTGGGAGCTTGCTGGGTGGCACTCCACCTGACCTACCCACCTGACAGGCTTGTTGTGAGGGTGAAATGGAGGGAAGGGGAATGGGGCAAGCCAGGAGGGGGCAGGAGATGACTGACGGAGATGTCTGGAGGGACTGGTGGGGGAGGGGGGGCTGGGTTTGGCCGGTCTTCTGAATCGGATTGCTACCCCCAGGGAGGAAGAGCTGTCGTCTCATCTCTGCCAGATATTTCTGTGCAGAAACGTGGTGTGTGGGGGGGGTAACCACGAGCCTCTGCTGGCGGCCACAGGACTGTCTCTCTTCCATCTCACTTGCTTGCATGAGCTGGGGCTCAGGGGCAGCAGGCCAAGGCTAGCGGGGGTGGGGGGGTGGGGGTGTCTTTCTCCCGTTCCAGTGCAGCTGCTGGGACGACTGTCTGGGCCTGGGGGCTGGAGCTCTCTCTGGAGCAGACCCCAGGGGAGGCGCTGTTCACCCCTTCTCCCCACCCGAGAGGCAGCAGAGCCAGCCCCCACCCCTCACCACCCCCTAGGCCAGCCCCGCCTGCCGGGGCTCAGTCCTGCCCCTCTCCTGCCTGGCAGGGGAGAGCCTCGCTGCCTTTTGCCTGACTGAGCCTTCCAGCGGCTCAGATGCTGCCTCCCTCCAGACGACCGCGGAGCTCAGTCCGTGCGAGACGTTTTACACCTTGAATGGCGGGAAGATTTGGATCAGGTGAGAGGCAAAGGGGGGTGGGGTGGGGGTGGGAGTGGGGATGGGGGTGTTCCAGGGCGACCAAGGCCCTTTGCAGCCTGGGGCTCTGGCCACTGCACTCCTTCCCCACTGCTCTTCTCCTGGTCCCAGCAATGGCGGCACAGCTGAGGTCTTCACAGTCTTTGCCAAGACCCCCATTAAAAATATCACCACCGGCGAAGTTGCCGACAAGATCTCTGCCTTCATTGTGGAGCGATCCTTTCAGGGGGTGACCAGGTGAGAGGCTCCCGAAGGACTCAGCAGCGGCCTGGCCATGAAAAGGCCCCTTCCTCTGTCTTCCCGCTGGCCGGGCTGGGGGGGGGCCGCCTAGGAAATCTCCACAGCTGCCCCACGCCTCTGCTTGGGGGCACCCGTTTTCCCAGCACTCCCCTGGGGCCCGAGAGCATCTGAGAAGCTGCCAGCTTCATGTGGGTTGGGGGTGGGTGGGTGGTCTCTCTTGTGTCTCGCCAGCGGGCCCCCTGAGAAGAAGATGGGGATCAAGTGCTCAAACACAGCAGAAGTGCATTTTGACAACGTGAAGGTGCCGGCGGAGAACCTGCTGGGGGGACTGGGCAAAGGGTTCAAAGTGGCCATGACCATTCTCAACAACGGGCGCTTTGGCATGGCCTCCGCCCTGGCAGGCACCATGCGGGGTGTCATCCACAAGGCGGTAGGTGTTCCCGAAACACGTGACCAGGCGGGGGGTGGATGGCCAGTCTGGCTCCTGGAGGGAAATGCCACCCCCTGGCACTCGTGGCCTGCTGCAGTGCCGTGGGGGGAGGGGGTTGGCCTCCCCCACCTACCCCCCACCCCCACCCCCACGTCACCAGTGTTCTCCTCTGCCTGGCCACTAGGTGGAGCACGCTGCCAACCGGAAGCAGTTTGGAAGGGCCATCAGCAGCTACGGGGCGATCCAGGAGAAACTGGCCCGCATGGCCATGCTGCTCTACGTGACGGAGGTTGGTGGGCCCTGCTGCCCATCCCCTGGGCCCGTCTCCAATAGGCTCCCCTGCAGAAGAAACACCATGAGGCTGAGATGACATCCCTCCCTCTGCTCCTGGGGCTCAGTGGGGTGGGGGGAGCAGGACTCCTGTCATTCTGAGCCCAAAGCGTCTCAACCAGTTTTGTGTCTATGGAAGCTTCTGGCTCACCTCCGAGGCCAGCCCTGTGGCAATCGGCCAAAGTATGCCAGGTGCCCTTCCCTGGGAAAGGCTGCCACAGACACCCTAGTCTCAGCAAGGGAAGGCTACTCACCCCTCTGGCTGTGCCCTAGGGAGAACGAGCAGCCCAGGAAGACTGCCAAGCATCCTGCCAAGCAATGGGCACAAAGCGACTGCTCCACCGCGATCCCTCGCCCGCTCCTTCACAGGCTCCACAAGGCCTTCTTGAAGTTGCCTTTCTCCAGCCAGACTCTGTGGCACACAAAGGGGCTCTCAGGGGGGTGGTCTTTGCCCCAGGGGAGGCCTCTAGCGGGGATCCTCACCCTCGGAGGCTGGCTGCACGAATGCCGTGAGGAGGCGGGCAGGGGGGGCATCACTTCCACAGGGGTGACCCAAATCCTGCTCCTTCAGGCCATGGCCTATGTGCTAAGCGCCAACATGGATGCAAGTGTGCCTGACTACAAGCTGGAGGCTGCTATCAGCAAGGTCTTTGCCTCAGTAAGTGGCTCTGCTCAGGAGGGTCTGGGGGGGGGGGAGGGGGAGACCCTGAGAGAAAGAGAGAGAGAGAGAGAGAGAGAGAGAGAGAGGACCCGCCTTGGCCCTGTGGGGGGGGGGGCGGGTTGCCTGGCAGGGGCCTCATGAGCCGGTGCTTGGTGTCCACAGGAGGCTGCTTGGAGCGTGACAGATGAGGCCCTCCAGGTGCTAGGGGGGATGGGCTACATGCAGGTGAGGAGCAGGTAGGGGCCCCTGGTAGGGGCCGGGGATGGAGGGGGCCCCTTTCAGGGAAGGGATGTCCTGACCAGAGGTGCTTCCTTGGACAGGAGACGGGTGTGGAGCGTGTTCTGCGTGACCTGAGGATCTTCCGCATCTTTGAGGGCACCAATGACATCCTCCGCTTGTTCGTAGCGCTGTCGGGCCTGGAGGTGCCTGGCAGGCCCCCTCCCCTCCCCTCTCTCACCAAGTCCTGCTGGGGCCTCTGGCTGGGCCGGGCCCCGGTGCCCCAGGAGCACTGCCGGGAGGGGCTCCCTGCGGAACAGCATACCTCCAGGCCACCAATGGGATGAGTGAGCCAGAGCCCAGCTGGAAGCCACTCCGTCAGAAGGCCTCTTCCGTTCTCCTCCGTCAGGCCTCTTCCGTTCTCTCCCTGTGGGGGGGGGGGCCCGTGCCCACCCTCGGTTGGCTGCTGTGTAGGCTGGAGCTCTGACTGGCAGTGAGTCCGGGCCCCCAGTGTGGAGATGGGAGGCCATTCTGCGGTTGGGAGCTAGCATCTCTCTCTGCGTGACATCCCCATTTCATCCCAATTCTCCCGAGGAGGCTGTGGGGTGGCAGGTTGGGGCTCTTTGTGGGGGTATGCTCCATGTGCCCCCTGACTCCACCTGGCCCTTTTCTCTCAGTATGCTGGGGAGGGGCTCCGTAGCCTGCAAAGAAAGCTCTCCAGCCCAGTGGAGAACATGGAGGCCATCTGCATGGAGATGGTGATGCGAGCCAAACGGTGAGCTGGATTCTTCGGAGGATTGGGTGTTGTGTGGAGCCCTCCCTCCAGCTGTGGTGGTGGTAGTGCTGCTGCTGCTTCTCTAAGGGCCATCGCTGGGCAGTCCCTGAGCAGGCCCACTCCCCATCCCCAGGCCTCATGCAGTGCTGTGAGGCCTGCTCTTTGGCCCCTGCGTGTGGCTGCACCACCACTTCTTCGTTCTCTTCCCCCCCTGCAGGAAAGTTGGGATCCCCACCGGCTGCTCTCTGCAGGGAAGAGTACACCCAGACCTGGACGACTGCACTGCCCTGGTGAGAAGAGGCCTCGGGCTGACCTGTGAGGGGCTTTGCACCTGCACGATGGTGAACCCAGCTTTTCAGATTCGCAGAGCTCTTCTGTCCGGAGAATGTTTGGCACACGCACAGAACTCTGCTGGAGGTGCTGCTTAGCCTGATTCGCGGCTCTGGGCTGGGTGCATGTTGGCTGGAAGTGGCTGTGTGGCCAGCTCAAGGCCACTCCAGCTCAAGTCCCTGCACCAGTGCCCTGAGAGGGTGTGTTGGCCTGGGGTGGGATTTGGCCAAGAGCTTGGCCATCTGCCTGGTATATTGTCCAAGCAGAGCACCAGCTGATGCACTCCTGGGCCTGCTAGAGGCAGCTGCCCCCTGTGCATTGCAGGGTAACTTCAATGTCCATTAGAAAGCCTGCCTCTGGTCCAGGCCCGGCTCCTTAGTATTGCCCGTGGCGCTAGGGCTCTCACAATTTGTTGCTGGCCCCACCCATCCAGCAAGCCACACCCTGGACTTCATCTTTGGTGTAGGGCTGGAAGTGGAACTGATTACTAACAACTTAGTGCAATGGTCAGACCACCGTACTCTGAAGGCCTGGCTCAAACTCCCACCTCCTTCCTCAGTTGGCAGAGAGCACATTTATGCCTGCCCAGAGAGACTTATGGATCCTGAATGCTCTGCGGGGCCAGAAAGCTCCAAGTGGAATCCTAGATGAGATGGTTGACAACTGGCAAAATCAGATCTCAGTCGCCACTGATGCAATCACTCCCCGACACCCTCTCTCCCTCTGCATTAAGCCAGCCCCCTGGAATACAGAGGAGCTATGCCAAAGGAAACAGGATGCGAGACAACTAGAGCAAATTAGGAGGCAGACTCGTGACGAAGCCACAAGAACTTATAGGGCACTTATGAAAGCCTGAGAGTTGTTGATTAGTTTGAACTCTGGTGCTGGAGAAGACCCAAACAAGAAAATGCTAGAGTGCCTAAATCCTGATCTATCACTGGAAGGCAAAATTGCAAAACCCTGGCTCACTCACTTTGGCCAGATCAACCCAATGGAGAGAGCAATTATGCTAGGATTGGTCAGTGGAAAAAGGAAACCAGTCCGACAAAGAACACAGTGGTTAGATACGACCCAAATGGACACTGGCTAGAGCATTATTTGGCAAAAAGTGGTGCAAGATCAAAAAGCATGGTGACAGCTGACCCCTAGGATTACCAAGAGCTGGACACGATTAAATGGCTAACACCTTCATGAGTTATCAGCATAGCTAAGAGAGATTTCTATGCTATCTCTATTGCATCCACAAGCTCACACCAAGCTCAATGACTTAGGGCAGTTCAGTCACTTACCGCTATGGAAGAAGGGCATACAAACAGTAGTAAATCAGATATAATCTGCAAGGCCTTTGTGAGCCATTTCATGGGTAAGATCTAACAACTCCACCATGACCTTCCCCCAACCTCTGATACAATAAAGGAGCTAGAGGTCCCTTGGTCACCTTCAGAGAGGACTTTCAGTTGTTTCAGCCCATTTGCCCAGACCAAGGTGGACCGGTTACTATCTTCATTGAGGCCTACCACCTGTCTTCTAGATGCCTGCCCCACATGGCTCCTTAAAACGAACAATGAGGAGGTGGGAGGACCATAATAAATCAGTCCCTTACTACCAAGTCCTTCCTGGATGGTCTCAGGGAGGCAGTGATCCACCTTCTATTGGAGAAAGCATCACTGGGTCCACCACTGGGCCCAGCCAACTACGGCCCTGTGTCACACCTGACATTCCTAGGGAAGGTGGCTGAGCATGCAGCCGCAGACCAGTCGCTAGCATACCAGGATGAAGCCTCGGTCCTTGACTCTCATCAATCCAGCTTCCATCCTGACCATGGTGTCGAGACTGCCCTGGTCGCCCTGATGGATGATCTCTAGAGACAGCTGGACCAGGGCGAGTCAGCACTGCTTGTATTATTAAATCTTATGGCAGCTTTTTACATGGGAGACCATGAGCTACTTGCTTGCCACTTCTTCAACGCGGTGCTATGGGGGACAGCCCACCAGTGGATTACTGCCTTTGTCCTCAGTTGAGGGCAAAGGGTCGTGATTGGAGAGTATCAATTGCATCTCTGCCAACACCAATGCGGGGTGCTGCAGGGAGCAGTTCTCTCCTCAACATTGTTTAACATCTTTATGTGCTCTCTTGCCCAGTCGGTCCAGCGTTATGGGCTTGGGTGCCACCAATAGGTGGATGACACTCAGCTCAATCTCCTGACGGACAACTGACCAGATGTCCCCCCCCCCCGGACTCATTGGCTGGATGTTTTGAGGCTGTGGTGCGGTAGTTGAATGGTGGGGGGGAGGGGGCTCAAGCGTAGAGGTCCTGTGGCTGGGGAGGAAGGGTCTGGAATAAGAAGTGCATCTCCCTCTCCTGGACAGAGTGCAATTGACAACAGTACATATGGCCAGGAATTTAGGCATGAGTTTTGACACCTCCTTGTCAATGGAGGCTCAAGTCATAGGAGTAGCAAAGCTTGTATTTCCCCGTCTTTGCCAAGCTAAGCTACTAGGCTCCCTATCTGATCCTGGAGTACCTAGCTACAGTGATCCATGTGATGGTCATCTCTAGACTGGACTCCTGCAACTCGCTCTATGCAGGCCTGCCCTTAACCTTGATCCAGAAACTGCAACTGGTCTAAAATGCTGCTGTGTGGTTCCCCACAAGGATGCCATGGAGGACCCATAGCAGACCAGCACTGGGGCAGCTGCATTGGCTCCCAGCTGAGTTCTGGGTTTGGTTTAAGATTTTGGTGCTCACCTTTAAGGCCATTCGCAGTCTGAGCGATGTCCCTTGGAGAACCAACTGAGCGGGAATTCCCAGCCTGAAAGTGCTTCCCCTGCCAGCAGGGCATATCATGCTGTTTCCCCCCTTTGCAGGAAGGACTCATCAGACGACCGGCTCTGAACGATAGTTAAACTAAACCTGAATATATTTATGGAACTAGCTTGAAAGCCCGTTCCTAGGAACAGGCCTTGAAAGGGTCCCCTCCCCTGGCCCCCGGCCAGGCAGCTTAAGGTGGCTTTGGGCCACAGCTTGCTGCCGGATCAAGTGGGGCAGGCGGGAGCTGGCCAGCTTATTAGCAGGGCCAAGACAGAGCTCCTTAGCAGGCAGTCAGCAGGTGGGAGGCCCTCGTTAGCAGGCCCAGCCTAGCAGGCCAAGAGGCCCTCGTTAGCAGGCCCTCCACCATGACCCTTTGCCCAGGGCCCTCTCCCCTTACCTACTGCTGGCTCCAGGCACTGAGGTGCGTCTGAGAGCAAAGAGGCTAGAATCCATGGACGGAGGGCGGGAGCTGCAGGGGCAGGGCCAATCTCGCTGCACTCTGGTCCTATTCCAACTTAGCCAGACACGTTCCACCCCGTAGGCTGTTTCACAAATATATAGAGGAACCATGGATAAGGATATGTTTTATAGAATTTTAAATGTTTATTTATTGTACAGTTTTATTGGCTATCATTATTGTTACATGATGTAACCTGCCCTGAGACGACTGGAGGAAGAAGGCCGGGTTATAATTCATATAGATTTTGTCTTCAACTCAACCCTGCAAGAGATGCTGGAGAGAAGTACTCCTAGGATCATCTGGCGGGCGATGCCATCCCACTGTTTCCAGGGCATCTCCTCTGGACAAAGATGCTCATTAGACAGGCCAAGGGCTGCAGAGGAGCAGTGCTCTCAGTCCAGAGGATGGAAGGACCCTCAACAGACCTCCTCTGGGGTCCTGTTGAGATAGGCTCTGCTGCCTACCTGGGGAGGTGGAAGGGTCTGACCATCCTTCGGCCAACACACCCCTCCCTCCCTCTGTTCTTTGCCCCTCAAGGTCACCAAGGCCATCGATCTGTTTGGGGAAGCCGTGGAGAGCCTCCTGCTGAAATATGGTCCAGCAGTGGCAGGTATTCCTTCCTGGGAGAAGAGGCAGGTGTACCATGAAGACTCGTCCCCAGTGGTAGAGGGATGTGTGTGTCTCCTTGAGTGGGGAACCTTCTGCATCTGGGTCACAGGGGGCGCCCCTGTTGGTCACCCACAAGGGACACACAAACTCAGATCTTCCATCTGGGAAGGGAGCATGTGCAACCTCTGACTGGGACACCAGAGGAGGTAGGCCATCCATGCCCCATCTACTGGCATGACGTGTTGCTTTCCCTGCTCAGAGTGCCGTGGTGTGGGGCTCTTGCTTGGGTCGTGCATGGCAGGGCTGTTCTCCAGCCACGCGTGGCTTGTTCATGTAGACACCATCTCCTCCAGCCCCTCTCCCCCTCCCTTTCCAGGACTGAGGTGTCCACGTGGCACAGGAGCCTCACGGGGCTGAGAGGTGCTTCTCTTGGACCTTGCCTGGGGGCAAGCCAATGGGCCCTGAGTCAAGTGGGCCCCTAACACTGCCAGTGGCACAGGGGCTCAGTGAGCATCCAGGGCAAGAGTACCCCAAGGGCAGGTGGCCATCCTGCCCTGACTCCCCCCTCCTCCACCTCCTGTGCACCTGCTGCTCTGGGGCTTGTTGGATTTGCTCATTCCCACCCCTTGCTGATGCCATGAAGCCAAGCAAGAGCTCCCCACTGAGGGGAGCTGTCTCTGCATGTTAAATGCCACATCTGGGATCACCGTCTTGCACAGTCATCATGTGGGCCTGCCAGGAGCATGCGTGCAGCCAAGAGAGCACAGGGTCAGGCCAGAGGGTGGGGAAGGGAATGCCCACCCCTCCTTGTGCTCCCTCCAGGGGGGAGGGGGATGCGAAGGGTCCCCTGCAATGGCTCCATGCAGGGCCCCTATGCCCATTACTGGCATGTAAAGGCCGGGGGAACCAGGGTCAGGTCTTCTGCTTCCAGACTCTGGGGTTGGCTCCTGGGGTATCTGGGGACAGAATGCACCACACCCGATGACTCCCCCCCCCTCCCCGGGTCTCCCTCTGCAGATAAGCAGTTCCTTCTGAGGCGGCTGGCAGATGCTGCCATAGACTCCTACGCCATGGCAGTGGCCCTGTCCAGGTGAGGAGGGGGCCTTAGGGCTGTGTGGGAGGAGGGGGGAGAACAGCATCAGAAGAGCACAGCTGGGTCCGGCCAGCAGGAGCCCCTCTAGTTCAGCACCTTGGACCTGCTCTGCAAACCGAGAGGCCGACCAGCTGCCTTGGAGTGGGGAAGCTGAGGTTGTCCTCCTCCTCAGGGTTAGTGTCTCTGACAATGGATGTTCCCCTTAGTCCCCCTGGCCAGTAGGCACCGCAGGGGCTCTCCCCCATCAGCCCTTTAAGCCCAATGGCAGCAAAGGCCACAATGGAGACACTCCTTGGCTCCTGTGACGCCATTTCTCGGCTCCCACAGGGCCAGTCGGACTCTGTCTCTCCAGCAGCCCACCGCTGAGCACGAGAAGCTTATCTGCCGGGCCTGGTGCCAGGAGGTAGGAGGGCGCTCTTGGCTGGGCGAGGCCCCACACAGCTCCAGGTTCCAGGGATGGACGGACGGACGGACGGACGGGGGGGGGGGAGTTACAGGGACGGCATCCCAAGACAGCATAACATCACCTCTGACCACATTCTGGGGTGGGAACAGTCTAGGATTCCGATGAAACATGATGGATTTGGGTGGCCCCTGCAAACTTTTCTTCCAATTATGTGGCCCGAAAGGAAGTCATGATGACTCCCTGTGAGCCATTCCGGCCCCCACGTTTCCCCCTCTCCTTCCCCACCAGTTCAGTGGCAACCCTGGCTCCAGTGCAGGTGCTCCCTTGGATCCCAGCCCAGCTGGGTCCTCCTTAAAATCTGCCCAGCGGCTGTCCTGGTGCCAGGTGTGCCCCAACAGGCCTGGCATGCACAGCGCCCCCCTCCTAGGCCCTTTATTTCTCCCCCATTGCACTGTTCCACCCCCCGCCCCACCTTTCTCCACTTGCAGGCCTCAGGCCTCATGCGGTCCCTGGGCATGATCAGGCAGCAGGGAATGCCTCTCCCCATGCCGCCCCCCTGGCAGCCACAATTCCAATGGATTAGGCGTCTTCCAAGGCCCACCACCCTGAGTGAATCACCCCTCCTGGATGAGGAGGCGGCCTTCCCCTGACGTTGCCTCCTGGCTCTGGAAGTCAGAGGTTTACTGCCTCTGAGCATGGAGGCTCCCCTCAGTCACCATGGCTCATAGTCACTGATGGACCAAACTTCTGTGAATCTGTCTAATCCCCTTTTAAAGCTGTTTTATTCCTGCAATTATTTCCTACATCCTCTGGTAACGAATTCTACATATTAATCACTCTGTGGAAAGCAATGTTTCCTTTTTTTCTGCCCTGAACCTGTAACCAATCAGTTTCATTTGATGCCCTCAATTTCTAGACTTTTTGGAGAGGAAATATATGTTCCCTTTGCCCACTCTCTCCACCCCGTGCAGAATTGTATAAACCTCTGCGATCCTGATCCCTCTTAGTCATCTCTTTCCTCAGCTGAAGAACTGCAGACTTTTTCCTCCTAGGAAAGGGGCTCCAGCCCCCTAACCATCTTGGTTTCCCTCCTTCCAGAACTGCCCCCAGGATCCCAAACGAGGCCACCTCCTAGATCTGCAGCATTACAAGATCTGCCATTTTGTCTGCAGTCCATTTCCCAATAATCTCTGACACAGAATTTGTATCGTTCATTGCTGCAGCATGCGGCGCTGACACCTTCATTGGGCTGCCCACTGCGACCCCAAGATCTTTTCCACTCTCAGGCTCAGCCAGTTCAGACCCCACTAGCCTACACTTGAAGGTGGGATCCTCCCTGCCCCCCCCCCCCCCGCAGCAATGTGCATCACCTGATGCCGTCGCCCCCTCCCCTCCCCTCTTGGAGCTTTTTGCTCTCCCGAATAATGTGATGCTGAGTGCAAATCTGGTGTCTAGATCCTTGAGGAACAAATAAAATAGTACCAGCACCGATGCTGGTCCTAGTGGGAGCCCATGGCTTCCTTCTCTGACCTTGCAAGACGGAGGGCCTGGTCCAGGGTTGGTCAGTGCCACCTGTGTATTCCTGGCCTCCTGGACAGAGGTGCTGGGGTTGGGCGGAACTGGGCAGCCTGGACTGCTGTGGATGGTGCTAGTCCCCCCACCCCCCACCCCCCACGCTGCTCTGGCCCTCTGGACACAAGGGATTCCTCCGCTGAGCCACTGGCTGCTGGTAATATAGGCTGGTTTTTGCCATGCTGGCTCGTTCTGCAAGGATTTTGTTCCCCAACCACCCCCTTGACATGGCAAAGAGGCAGTTTCCAAAAGTGGCGGGTGAATGGCTGCTGCCAGCTCACTCTCGGGTGAGCAGTGCCCCCTGCCTGAGGCTACTTAGGTCCCCAAAATCCTGGACTGCTGAGCAGAGACTCCAGGTTTCCCCCTGCAAATCCCCATTCCTTTTTCTGTGGGGAGGTTCCCTGGGTTCCCCCCTTGCAGTGAGCCAGGGAGGCAGCTCCAAGGAAGCCATTGCTTGCTTTCTGTCGAAGAGTGCCCTGCACTTGGGATGCCTGTCCATCTAGAAGAACCGGCAGCCATGGGAGGCAGCACTCCCCCCCCCCCCCACGGTGGCCTCATCCCCCCAGCCCCCGATGGCCAGGGTAGACTCCTCAGCCAGGCGGGCATCTTTGTGTGTGTGTCCCTCACAGGCCTTCCAGAGAGTGCGGACATCTCTGCAGGAAGCCACGTCCCCTCAGTGGGAGAGATCTTTTGACAACATGAAGCAGATCTCAGGCGCCCTGGTGCACAGCAATGGTCCCGTGGCCACCCACCCACTGGGCTTCTGACGCAGGAGGCCACTGCCGCGGGTGATCTGAGAGAGAAAGAGCTTTTGCACCTATTAAATGGGATTGGGAATGAACTGAACCATCATCTGTGCCGTGTTGTGGAGGAAAGACCATGGGCGGCTGACCAGGGGCCACCACCGGGCAGGCATGGGGGCCCCTGGGAGTGGGCGGGAGGCAGGTGGGTTGGCCTGCACCCTGATCGTCCACACGGGTCCAAGAAAGGCACACCACAGTTCTTCTTGTACCCCAGGATGAGAATCAGGGAGAGAGAGGTGGGCTTGAAGCCGTCGACCTCCCTGCAGACAGTCTCCCCTGAGAACACGAGCTCAGATCCTTTTGGCTGATGAATTGCTGATGAATTCACTCTGACCTTTGCAGGTGCATTCTCAGGCATACCGTATGCCCCTAGAGTGGAGACTGGCAGGCCTGTGAGCTGCTGCAGCCACTACCGACCCCCTGGAGGGGCAAAGGAATGGAAAAGAGCAGAGGTCCTGCAAGGCGGCACCCCTAGCTTTGTGTACTCTTCCCCCAGACAGGAGCACTCTGCCCAGGCACATCCCAGAACAAGCCCTGGTCAACAATCATAGAATCATAGAATCATCTTTAACTGCTCCTGGGGAGCGGATAAAATAAAACAGTAAGGGCCCTGAAGGCGGGCCCTGTCCGGGATGAGGAAGGGTGCCGAAAGGCCCCTTCCCCCGGACTGACAATTGGAGGGCCCAATCGCCAGGCACAAAGCGCCTGCCGGTTGGGCCCTACGATCGTCCGTCCACCGGCAAGGGGACAATTGCAAGCCGCGCAGAGTACGGCTCGCAATTGGTCCCTTGCCGGTGGACTGACGAATCGGTCCGACCGCATGCGGCTGCGTGAGGCCGACTGCCGCTATTACCTGCCTCACCACGGAGAGGGCAGGTCGCCGCCTGGCTGCGCATCCAGGAGGAGCCAACGCCGGCGGCCACAATGATGGACGCCTCACTGCCGGCCCTTTCAGCCAGGGGCAGCTGGCGCCCGGGGCCGGCGGCGGCAGATGTGGCAGCAGACACGGCAGCGGGGCCGGCGCCGGCACCCGCTAAAAGCACAGGCCACACGCTGGACCACGCAGTGACGGGCGGACATCGCCAGGAGCGGTGCGAATGCCAGTTGCCCCGCCACCAGCCGGCGACGCCAGACGCACCACACGCCACCATGATACATCGCCCGCCAGCCCAGGCCGGCGGAGGAACCTCCAGGAGTGGCGGCACCGCCACCGCCACCTGCGCCCCCCGCCGCTACGGCCACAGAACATCGCTCCCGTTGCCTGTGTCCCGGCCGCCAGCTCGCCCACCGCTATCTGCTGCCTCGCACACACCAACTTAGGTAGGCAGCGGCACGGGGGGGTGGGGGGTGGAAGGAGGCGGCAGCGGCAGCTCACAGCCCAGCCCTTGGTCGGTCTCGGGTGCAGGGATGGGGCCCGGGAAGCTGGATAGGCACCCTGCCCAACTCACGAGCCCCGCTAACGCCCGCTGTATTTACAGTACAGCGGGCTTAGTTTCTAGTAGAATCATAGAGTTGGAAGGGACCTCATGGGTCATCTAGTCCAGCCCCCTGCACTATGCAGGACACTCACATCCCAATCGCTCATGTCCTGTCACCTGCCACCCCCTTGAGCCTTCACAGAATCAGCCTCTCTGTCAGATAACTATCCAGCCTCTGTTTAAAAATTTCAAAGATGGAGAACCCACCACCTCCCGAGGAAGCCTGTCCCACTGAGAAACCGCTCTAACCGTCATGAACTTCTTCCGGAGGTTTAGATGGAATTTCTGTTTAATTAATTTCATCCCACTCATTCTAGTCTGTCCCTCCGGGGCAAGAGAGAACAATTCTGCTCCATCCTCCATATGGCACCCTTTTAAATACTTGAAGATGGTTCTCAGATTCCCTCTCAGTCGCCTCCTCTCCAGGCTAAACAGACCAAGCTCCCCCCAACCTTTCTTCATATGTCTTGGTCTCCAAACCCCTCACCATCTTTGCTGCCCTCCTCTGGACACACTCCACTTTGTCAACACCCCTCTTCAATTGGGGTGCCCAAAACTGAACCCAGGACTCCAAGTGAGGCTGAACCAGAGCAGAGCAAAGCGGTACCATCACCTCCCGTGATCTGGACACGATACTCCGTTTGTTGTTGTTACGTGCGAAGTCGTGTCCGACCCATCGCGACCCCATGGACAATGATCCTCCAGGCCTTCCTGTCCTCTACCATTCCCCGGAGTCCATTTAAGTTTGCACCGACTGCTTCAGTGACTCCATCCAGCCATTTGATACTCCGTTTGATACAGCCCCAAATCCCATTTGCCTTTTTAGCCACTGAGTCACACTGCTGACTCCTGTTCAATGTATGGTGTACTAAGACTCCTAGATCCTTTTCGCACATGCTACTGTCAAGACAAGTCTCCCCCATCTTATATCAGTGTATTTGGTTTTTCCTACCTAAAAGCTGAGATTCCATGGACCTGGTCAAGGGGAAGAGTGGTGGGGCCTCAGATGGGGCACAGCAGGGGAAAATGTCTGCAGGGCTTGCCAATCCTTTCCAGACCATGTATTGAGGAGATACAGAATCATAGAATCATAGAATCATAGAGTTGGAAGGGGCCATACAGGCCATCTAGTCCAACCCCCTGCTCAACGCAGGATTAGCCCTAAGCATCCAAAAGCATCCAAGAAAAGTGTGTATCCAACCTTTGCTTGAAGACTGCCAGTGAGGGGGAGCTCACCACCTCCTTAGGCAGCCTATTCCACTGCTGAACTACTCTGACTGTGAAAAACTTTTTCCTGATATCTAGCCTATATTGTTGTACTTGAAGTTTAAACCCATTACTGCGTGTCCTCTCCTCTGCAGCCAACCAGCCCCAATACCAGCCAACCAGCCCCAATACCAGCCTTCCCAGCCCCAATATTGCTCTTGGCATGGACCCCATATCTCTGCCGGGGCTGAACAGAAGGGGGGGGGGCAAGAGGCAGCATCTGGCAGGACAGGGAGGGGGTGTGAGTGGCCGAGGTGGCTAGAAGCAGCACTGGGAGAAGGGAGCCCCTGATCCCCAGCTGCCTTCTTGAGGCTTGGCCACCCACCCAGCCTGCCAGCAGCTCCCCCCTTGGCTTGGCATTCCTCCCTCAGGCAGTGAGATGGGAGAGGCCCAGGCAGGGTACAGGAGGCAGCCGGCTGCCCGTCTTGCGAAGCCAGCAGCATCCAAGCATGGCTGGGGGAGGCAGTGGGGATAGCAGGTGCACGCTGGCCTGCCTGGGATCGGGACCATAGGAGGAGGGAGCCACCCAGCTTAGAACAATCCCCGGAGGTGCCTGCTTCAGGGCCCTCCAGGATCCACTGCAGAACTCGGTAGCAAGCGTTGCCACCAGGCACCTGCAGAAGAGTGTGGTCCAAGCAGTGTGCAAGCAGCCCTGGCCATTTGGAGCCCTCTTCAGGGGGAGGTCAGCCTTCCTGGAACGCCAGGCGAATGGGCAAATGAACAGCTCTTTATTAATGAGCCCAGCAGTGAGTACATGTTGTAGCAGGCAACAACAAGACCCAACCCCCCCCCAAAAAAAAACCCAACATGGCAGTCAAAGGGATCCCACATGGCTGTATGCGATTGGCTAGATTGAGCATGATTCAAACTATTGGATCCCACAGATGGGGATCCTTGCAATTCTGCCTGGACTTTGCCTCGGATCTCAAGCTAGGTCCTCAACAGATCCACATACACAACAGTTGGGCTGTGGCCCTCTGGGCCTGGGGTTTGTCTCTTTAGTCCCCCCCCCCAAGGAAGAGCCAGGGACCCCTTTCATGCCCCTGCACTGGAGGTGCCTCTTGGCTTGCGCCTGTGTGGCAAGCTAGCTATCCCATCTCCTCGTAAGAAGCCTGCACTGATTTGCTAGTGTGAGAATCATTTTCACTTGCTCAGAGGCCAAAGAGTTTCTGCAGGGTTTCTGCAGGGGCCGCCGGATGAAAGGGCCGCTTAATCCGTACGATGCAATCATGGGAAGTGAGTTCTGGGTCTGGCCTTGGGCCAGCAAACCTCCAGACCAAGGCTGCCAGTGGCTTCCATGATCTCGTACAGAAAAAGAAATCCCGGTTTTGAAAAAAGACACTTTTACGGAAACTTCTGAGGACCGGAAAACGGGATCTCAAAAATCTCTCTCAAACATAATGGAATCGAGGAGCTTTGGAGTTCACTGATGGAACTCTCTCTGAATGGCTTTGGGAGCCTACGGTGCACAGTTCGTGCACAGGATCTACCCTCTGGGAGGTGGTTTTTATACAAAGGTGACAGTCCCTAGCGCTAGAGCAATCATAACTTTCTCATGTGATGGATCTATAGCTCAGTGATCAGTTCTCAAACTACTTGAGATCTTACAGAGGTGCATGCTTTGAAAAACTATATTTAGCAGTTTACAAATAATTAAAAGGCAGTGCATAGCTACTTTTCCTAAAAAGGTAAAGGTAAAGGTATCCCCTGTGCAAGCACCGAGTCATGTCTGACCCTTGGGGTGACGCCCTCCAGCGTTTTCATGGCAGACTCAATACGGGGTGGTTTGCCAGTGCCTTCCCCAGTCATTACCGTTTTCCTACTACTTTTCCTAGAGTTGGTTAATTGGCTGTCAAAGAGAACAGAAATCCTGTAATTTTCCTGACTGGCTGGCAAACTTTCTACAAAGGTTATGAAACCTACAAAAGAATCCACCTCAAGTTGGAGCATGTGTCTCAGGACACCTGGGGCACAAGGAGGATGGCGGGTGTGGGCTCAGTGGGTGCTGCTAAGGCCACCTGCCTACACTTGTTCCTGGTTTCCAGCGATAGCCCTGCGGCCTAATCAGGGTTATTTTGCCCAGTGTAATGCTCCCAATTAATTACACTGAGGGGAAAGCCTTTCTAATATTTTACTGCAGGGAAATAGACACAGAGGAGTTCCCAAATCTGCATGCAGAACAATAGGACCACATAGTGTTAAATACTCTTTCCTTGGAGGCTGAGAAAGATGATGCCCCTTGCAGGATGATCCAATAGCCTGGGGTCTCTGCCTCCCCACTCCCCTTCCTGGGAACACCCAACAGCCCTTATACCAGCCTTACAGAAACTGCTGACAGGGTTCCGGGACTTTGCCTGGCATCAATCACAGCCCCCAGGATTTATACACTGTAATTGCATACTCATGCCTTCTGGCATTGGTTCACAAGATAAGATCTGCTTGACCCTGTTTAGAACATGCCCTCCCCCAACTCATGAGGAAGCTGCATTCTGGAGAGGAACATTCTTGATAAGAACCAAGGGTCAAAAACTGTCAAACCAATATGCAGAACTATAGTCAATTTCCCATTTGCCTTTTTAACCACCGAGTCACACTGCTGACTCATGTTCAATGTAAGGTCTACTATGACTCCTAGATCCTTTTCACATATAGTACTGCCAAGACAAATCTCCCTCATCCAATCTTAGCGAATACGTTTTTTCCTACCTAAATGCACAATTTTACATTTGTTCCTATTGAATTTCATTTTATTCAGTTTAGCCCACTTCTAGAATAATACAATCATAGAATAATAGAGTTGGAAGGGACCTTATGGGCCATCTAGTCCAACCCCTGCGTTATGCAGGACACTCACATCCCAGTCGCTCATCTAGAATCATAGAATCACAGAATCATAGAGTTGGAAGGGGCCATACAGGCCATCTAGTCCAACCCCCTGCTCAACGCAGGATTAGCCCTAAGCATCCTAAAGCATCCAAGAAAAGTGTGTATCCAACCTTTGCTTGAAGACTTCCAGTGAGGGGGCGCTCACCACCTCCTTAGGCAGCCTATTCCACTGCTGAACGACTCTGACTGAGAAAAACTTTTTCCTGATATCTAGCCTATATCGTTGTACTTGAAGTTTAAACCCATTACTGCGTGTCCTTTCCTCTGCAGCCAGCAGAAACAGCATCCTGCTCTCCTCCAAGTGACAACCTTTCAAATACTTAAAGAGGGCTATCATGTCCCCTCTCAACCTCCTTTTCTCCAGGCTGAACATTCCCAAGTCCCTCAACCTATCTTCATAGGGCTTGGTCCCTTGGCCCCAGATCATCTTCGTCGCTCTCCTCTGTACCCTTTCAATTTTATCGATGTCCTTCTTGAAGTGAGGCCTCCAGAACTGCACACAGTACTCCAGGTGTGGTCTGACCAGTGCCGTATACAATGGGACTATGACATCTTGTGATTTTGATGTGATGCCTCTGTTGATACAGCCCAAAATGGCATTTGCCTTTTTTACCGCTGCATCACACTGCCTGCTCATGTTTAGTTTACAATCCACAAGTACCCCAAGGTCTCGTTCACACACAGTGCTACCTAGAAGCGTATCCCGCATCCAGTAGGCATGCTTTTCATTTTTCTGACCCAGATGCAGAACTTTACACTTATCTTTATTAAATTGCATCTTGTTCTCATTTGCCCATTTTTCCATTGTGTTCAGATCTCGTTGAACTCTGTCTCTATCTTCCGGAGTATTTGCCAGTCCTCCCAATTTGGTGTCATCTGCAAACTTGATGAGTAGTCCCTCCACCCCCTCATCTAGATCATTAATAAATATGTTAAAAAGTACCGGGCCGAGCACCGAACCCTGAGGTACCCCGCTACTCACCTCTCTCCAGTCTGATGAAACACCATTGACAAGAACTCTTTGAGTGCGGTTCTCTAACCAATTCCCTATCCACCTAACGATCTGAAAATCCAGATTGCAGTCCTTCAACTTATCCATCAGAACATCATGGGGAACCTTGTCAAAAGCTTTACTAAAATCCAAGTAAATGACATCAACCAAATTTCCCCGATCCAGCAAACCTGTTACTTGGTCAAAAAAGGAAACTGGTAACTGGTATCTACTGGTAACCTGCCACACCTTTGCCTTCACAGAATCAGCCTCTCTGTCAGATGGCTATCTAGCCCCTATTAAAAAATTTCCAAAGATGGAGAACACACCACCTCCCGAGGAAGCCTGTTCCACTAAGAAACCGCTCTAACTGTCTGGATGTTTAGATGGAATTTCTTCTGGATATTTAGATGGAATTTCTTTTGAATTAATTTCATCCCATTCATCCTGGTCTGTCCCTCTGGGGCAAGGGAGAACAACTCTGCTCCATCCTCCATGTGGCACCCTTTTAAATACTTGAAGATGGTTGTCAGATCCCCTCGGCCGTCTCCTCTCTAGGCTAAACAGAACAAGCTCCCCCAACCTTTCTTCATATGTCTTGGTTTCCAAACCCCTCACCATCTTTGTTGTCCTCCTCTGGACACGTTCCAGTTTGTCAACATTCCTCTTCAATTGGGGTGCCCAAAACTGAACACAGTACTCCAAGTGAGGCCGAACCAGAGCAGAGTAAAGTGGTACCATCACCTCCCGTGATCTGGACACGATACTCCATTTGATACAGTCCAAAATCCCATTTGCCTTTTTAGCCACCGAGTCACACTGCTGACTCATTTTCATTGTATGGTCTACTAAGACTCCTAGATCCTTTTCACATATAGTACTGCCAAGACAAGTCTCCCCCATCTTAGAGCTCCAACAGCTGGGAGCATGTGGAGAGAGCTGCTGGGGAGAGCTGCTGCTGCTGACCAGGTGAGGCGATTGTGGTGCTGAGTGATTGCTGGGTGATTGCTAGGAGGATTAAAAAGGGCTGCTCCTTGACAGAGGCAGAGCTCAGACAACTGAGAGTACGTGGAGAGAGCTGCTGGCAAGTGCTGCTGCTGCTGACCAGGTGAGGCTATTGTGGTGCTGAGTGTGGTGATTGCTGGGAGGATTAAAAAGGGCTGCTCCTCGACAGAGGCGTGAGCCAATTAGAATCTGTAGATAAAATTTTCTAGCAGTTACACTGCCTAGAAGTTACGATGGACCTCCAGGACACTCATCCCATTATCTGCAATGAGTGTGACATGAGTGCTTTCCTCCCTGAAGACAAGATGGACTACATGTGCCTCAAGTGTAAACTGGTAAGACTTTTGGAGGAAAGGATTAGGGGATTAGAAGAGAGGATTATTACTCTGACCCAAATTAAGAAAGGGGAGGAGTTCATACACAGGAGCTGTTCAACTCTGAATAAAGAGGATACAACCAGTCCTGAAGAGGATATGGGGATTGACCTCATTACGGAGCCTTTGCAGATAGTTAGGAAAAAGACTCAAAGGCGTAGGACGAGACAGTTCTCGTGGCCTTTGGCGCTCCAGAATAGATTTCAGGCCCTTGCAAGTGTCAACGAGGGAAGAGGTCCCAAAACAAAGTCTAAGACGCAGTGAAGAGGCCATGGGGATAGAAGGAAATAGTGTTGAGAAGAAAAAAGGAGAGTACTGGTAATTGGAGACTCCCTACTAATGAGGAATGGATTGTCATGTGGTTGGGCCCGACCCCCTAACCCGAGAGGTGTGTTGCTTGCCAGGGGCGAAAATTAAAGACATTTCAGAACAGCTGCCCAAACTCCTCAAATCTACGGATCGCTACCCATTTGAGATGGTCCACGTGGGAATGAATGACATGTCCGTGAATACCATCGATCCTATTAAAACAGACTATCAAGATCTAGGGAGGAAGCTCAAGCAAATGGGGGCACAAGTGGTAATCTCTTCAATCTTGCCTGTCAAGGGAAGAGGAATGCGTCGGGAGAGGAAGATAATGGAGGTGAATCAGTGGCTGGGTAGTTGGTGCCGGCAGGAGGGATTTGGTTTCTGGGACCATGGGATAGGCTTCCTTGAAGAAGGCTTACTAGCACCTGAAGGACTTCACTTGTTGAAGTTGGGGGAGAATGTGTTTGGCAGGAACCTGGGGAGATTCATCAGGAGAGCTTTAACCTGAAGCCACAAAGGGAAGGAAACAACATACGGAGTGTAAGGAAGGAGACCAATCGGGGGCAGCCCAACCAGGAAGGCCAGCTCATAGGGAACCAAAAGTAAAAGGATTCAGAGGCCTTTATACTAACGCCTGAAGCATGGGCAATAAGAAGGAAGAGCTGGAACTTCTCCTGCTGATGGAAAGGTATGATCTAGTAGGCATCACAGAAACTTGGTAGAATGATTCTCATAACTGGAATGTAATAGTGGATGGATATGAATTGTTCAGAAAAAAACAGAATAGATCGAAGAGGTGGAGGAGTGGCACTGGGCTTTCCAGTCAGGAAATTCTAGTGAAGGAGAGTTTATCTCCAGTGGAAATAATCTGTGTGAAAATAAGCGAGGGGAAAACAGTTTGGTGATCTGCTACCAACCGCCTGACCAACAAGAGGATGTGGATGCTGCACTTTGTGAGCAGCTGGGGAAAATATCCAAGCGGCAGGACCTTGTCATCATGGGTGACTTCAATTTCCCAGATTTGTGCTGGGAAACAAACTCTGTGAAGTGTCCTCAGTCATGCAACTTTCTGACCTGGCTGATAATTTCATTTATCAAATGGTAGATGAACCCACAAGAGATTCAGCCATACTGGACTTAATACTGACCAACAGGCAAGAGTTGGTGGATGGGGTGAAGGAGGTGGGTACCCCATTGTAACAAGAAAAGATTTTTCAGTTATGTGAGGAGCAAACATAAAGTAAAGGAGGCAATAGGCCCACTGTTGGATGCGGATGGACAAACTCTAACGGAGGATGCAGAGAAAGCAGAAAGGCTCAGCGCCTATTTTACATCAGTTTTTTCCCACAGGTCAAAGTGTTTAGGCACATCTAGAGATGGCAGTAGCCAAGGGATAGTGTCTGGGTGGCAGGTTGACATGGACAGAGAGGTTGTCGAGAGGCATTTAGCTGCACTGGATGAGTTCAAATCCTCTGGGCCGGATGAAATGCACCCAAGAGTGCTCAAAGAACTTTCCGGAGAACTTGCAGAACCCTTGTCCATCATCTTCGGGACCTCTTTAAGATGTCCTGGAGGACTGCAAGAGAGCAAACGTTATTTTGATCTTCAAAAAAGGGAGGAAGGATAACCCGGGATACTACAGACCAATGAGTTTGACCTCTATTGTGGGGAAGATAATGGAGCAGATATTAAAGGGAGCGATCTGCAAACATCTGGAGGACAATTTGGTTATCCAAGGAAGTCAACATGGATTTGTCTCCAACAGGTCCTGTCAGACCAACCTGGTTTCCTTTTTTGACCAAGTAACAGGTTTGCTTCATCATGGAAATTCAGTTGATGTTGTTTACTTGGTTTTTAATAAAGCTTTTGACAAGGTTCCCCATGATGTTCTGATGGATAAGTTGAAGGACTGCAATCTGGATTTTCAGATCGTTAGGTGGATAGGGAATTGGTTAGAAAACCGCACTCAAAGAGTTGTTGTCAATGGTGTTTCATCAGACTGGAGAGAGGTGAGTAGCGGGGTACCTCAGGGTTCGGTGCTCGGCCCGGTACTTTTTAACATATTTATTAATGATCTAGATGAGGGGGTGGAGGGACTACTCATCAAGTTTGCAGATGACACCAAATTGGGAGGACTGGCAAATACTCTGGAAGATAGAGACAGAGTTCAACGAGATCTGAACACAATGGAAAAATGGGCAAATGAGAACAAGATGCAATTTAATAAAGATAAGTGTAAAGTTCTGCATCTGGGTCAAAAAAATGAAAAGCATGTCTACTGGATGGGGGATACGCTTCTAGGTAGCACTGTGTGTGAATGAGACCTTGGGGTACTTGTGGATTGTAAACTAAACATGAGCAGGCAGTGTGATGCAGCGGTAAAAAAGGCAAATGCCATTTTGGGCTGTATCAACAGAGGCATCACATCAAAATCACAAGATGTCATAGTCCCATTGTATACGGCACTGGTCAGACCACACCTGGAGTACTGTGTGCAGTTCTGGAGGCCTCACTTCAAGAAGGACGTCGATAAAATTGAAAGGGTACAGAGGAGAGCGATGAAGATGATCTGGGGCCAAGGGACCAAGCCCTATGAAGATAGGTTGAGGGACTTGGGAATGTTCAGCCTGGAGAAAAGGAGGTTGAGAGGGGACATGATAGCCCTCTTTAAGTATTTGTAAGGTTGTCATTTGGAGGAGGGCAGGATGCTGTTTCTGCTGGCTGCAGAGGAGAGGACACGCAGTAATGGGTTTAAACTTCAAGTACAACGATATAGGCTAGATATCAGGAAAAAGTTTTTCACAGTCAGAGTCGTTCAGCAGTGGAATAGGCTGCCTAAGGAGGTGGTGAGCTCCCCCTCACTGGCAGTCTTCAAGCAAAGGTTGGATACACACTTTTCTTGGATGCTTTAGGATGCTTAGGGCTGATCCTGTGTTGAGCAGGGGGTTGGACTAGATGGCCTGTATGGCCCCTTCCAACTCTATTCTAGGAGGAAGGACACTGGGTTCTGGTCCTGATGGAGGCAAGCCTCCTCTTTGGAAATTGTTAAACAGAGGCTGACAAGGAGGCTGATTCTGTGAAGGTTCAAGGGGGTGGCAGGTTGCAGTGGATGAGCGAGAGGGTTGTGAGTATCCTGCATAGTGCAGGGAGTTGGACTAGATGACCCAGGAGGTCACTTCCAACTCTATGATTCTGATTCTATGATTCCTTGGGAGGAAAAGCCTGCTCAGAAATTTTGGCAGGGAAGCAGGAGCCAGGCATGTCCAGAACAAGGAGGATTAAAGGATCCCCAGCTGGAGGAGTTGTGTGTGTGTTGTGTGGCGGAGGAGCAGTTCATCTATCTGCCAACCCAGAGTGCCCCTCCTGTTGCCAGAGAACTCTGCTGGGCCAGGTGGGGTCCCCCTGGGCAGCCAAGCTCCCTTAGGCTTTAAGGCTGCAGAAAGGGTGCAGTCACCCTGAATTGGGACGGAGCCGGCTCCAGGGCAGGGCCATCCTCCCAGGGGAGGGCTGACTGGTCTCGCACAGGACGGTCAGGCCACAACATGCATTTTCTGACTGGCTGCTTGGTACCGGAGAGGCACTGGGTGCAAATGGCACACTGGCTCCTTTGAGAGCAGCAGAGTCAGTCATGCAGAGGGCAGGAAGAGCTCGGGGCAGAGATAACTTGGCAGCCCAGATGGGCACTGGGCACCACCCTTCGGCAACAAACAAGTCCAGGACTGGCGGGTGTGGCTTGTGGGAGCACTGAATTAACCTGGGTGCCCAGATGCTTATAAAAGGGTTCTCACTGAAGAAGGGAGGGAGGGAGGGAAGGAAGGAGGACCCCCAAAGGCACCTGTGCAGTCAAGGTAAGCCACACCTGTGCTGAGTGCCCAGCAAGTGTTTCCCAGGCAAGCAGCTCATGTGCTGTGGGAATCCAGGCCACCCACAGGCCTTTGGATCTTTTCTAATTCCCCGCTATGGCCCTGGCTCTTTTGTCCTCCAACCGTGACTGGTCAAGAGTAGTCTGACAGGGAGGCTTGGAGCAGGCAGCCCTAGTTCCTGGCTGGCTTTAAAAAAGGGAAGCTCCCAGGCAGCAGGGAAATCTTAACACGGTCAGCCTGTCTTGGGGCCATGCGCCAGAGGGCAGAAACCAAATCCGGATTTATGTACATATACTGGCATTTACAGGCCACCCCTATTGCACCAGGGCAGCATCTAAGGGCAGCTTATAATAGTGCATAATGAATAGCGGATGATCAACCAGCTGCACCAGCGTGCCTGGTCTTGGACCCAGGCCCAAACTTGACACTGCCAAGGCTCATCATAAAGATAGGCTGCGCTGGCCATTTGCTCTGTGGGTTTTTCCCAGTGTGCTCTGCTTCAGTCCCAATGGCTTGTTCTTTCTAGGATTTCTGGTCAGTTACGTCTCTGGGCATGTACTGACGACTACCGGGGGAGATGGTGGGGGTGGGAGGACTCTCACTCCAGAGGTGGGGGCTGCTGGGGCCAGGCTGGTCAGGTTTGTGCAGACTGAAAAAGGACCACTTGAACAGACATGGATGGAGAGGGACTGAACAGGGGAAGAAAAGCCCACTGGATGCGTTGCAATTTCACACACTGAGATTGTCCGGCATTCAGAAAGGAGCCTGACTCCGAATTTCCCTGGAATAAGTACCCCAGAAAAGGGGAGAAAGTTTTAAATAGTCAGGTGGCTTTGGCTGTGGGCCACCCCTGGCACGAGGTGGCTGAAGACGCAGAGAGGTCGGGTGAGGCTCTCCCAGGCTGAGGGGTGGTCCAAGGCTGACAGGAGCTGGCAGAGGCCCAGGGCAGCCAGCACTGGGGAGTGGGGAGGGCTGGACAGGGCTGAACCCCCACCTGGGACTGGATTCCCCTTCCCAGGGTCACACTGGGGAGTGGGACATTCAGCCCCCCCCCCCCCCCCGGTTCTACGCACTTTCAGTATTATTGAAGGAATGGAGAGCTTCCCCTGAGTGGAGGATGTGGTTTCCATTGGGTAGCCATGGATATTTACAGTTTGCACTGAGGAAGCACGCCTTTGAATGTCAACATCACCATCACAGTCAAGATACTTCTGTCCTCCTCATGAAGGTCCCATTGCTTCTGAGCCACCCGGCTTCTCTTCCCCTTTCCTGTGAGCACAGACTCAGAGTCTTTGGGGCGAAGCTCCCCTTTGTGGCTACTTGCTCAGCAAGGCTGCCTTGTGCCCCTTGCTAGACATCTGGAGGGAGGTCGTCCTGCCTCCCCCCCCTCCCCCCTTGCTGCCCACCTGCCCAGGCCTGTTCTGTCGTTCCGCCTTTCCTTCCTTCCCAGGTTGGTGTTCCAGCTCCTGCCCATCACCATGCTGGGCCCCTTGCCAGTGCTGCCCATCCTCCTGGGATGCCTCCCCCTGGCCTGGGGGCAGACCTTACACATGGGCAAGTGCCCAGATCTGCCAGTGCAGGAGGAGTTTGATGTCTCCAAGGTAGGAGGAACACAAGCACCTGCGCTCAAGGGGAGGGGTGGGGGGAATGTCCCACCCCATGTGGGGTAGGGAGAATGGGCCACCCATGGGCTTGGGGAGTCTCTCTCATTTTGAAGGCTGTGGCCATACCGCTTGCTTGGCCATCACTGGACGGTCAGAAGAGGAATATGTTTCTTTCTCTTTAGTACCTGGGGAAATGGTACATGATAGAAAAGTTGATGTCCAGTTTTGAACAAAACTACTGTTTCCAGACAAATTATTCCCAGAAAGAAAATGGAAGGTTTAAAGTGGTGAACAAAGAACGTCTGTAAGTGTCTCTGATATGGGTGTGTGTGTGTGTGTGGGGGGAGGCTGCAGGGTCATGACTGAGGGGAGAGCGTTGAGGGGGGGGGGCTGCATGTGAGCATGCATGTTTGCAACCTGTGGCTGCTGCAGGGCCTCAACCCCCATTGGCCTCTGGCTGAGGTTTTGACTCCAGGCGGGATCAGCTGAGGGGACTTCTCCCATCTGTGTGGGGGGAGTGGGACCTGCTCTTCTCTGTCCTTCCCCAACCCCTTGGAGTTTTTGCCAGGATAAGGATCTCTTCCCCACCCTGGCCTAGGCCCTGTATGGGAAGCAAACCCAGCAGGCTCCCTTCACTGACAGCCCATGGGGTGGGAGGCAGCCATTCCACAGGGCCCAGAGCAATTTGTAGAGGCCCAGGGGCTCCGTTCCCCATTTGCCCGCAGGACCCGAGGCTGACGGAGGGAGATCACAGGGGAGCAAGGAGGAAGGCAGGCGGCCACAGGAGGGGTGTGTGGGGTTCTCTCCAAACTGAGCCCGGTCAGTGAGGAGGGCATGTGGTGAGGCGGCTGGGACAGGGACGCCCCCCCTCCAAAGTCATGGGAAGGGCTCCAAGGCAGCTGGGCCCTCAAGATGTGGCGCCTCCCACCCCCGGGGCCAGCCCCCTCCCCTGCCCCAGGGGGTGCTGCCCCCTCACCCCACACTTGCGGCCAGCAATGCTCCATCCCTCTTGCTCCTGGTTTAGCTCGGACGGCACCATGAAGGAGTCGGAGGGTGAGGCCTGGCAACCGGACCCCAACGAACCCGCCAAGCTGCACGTCAAGTCCAACTGGTGTAAGTGCTGGTGGACTTGTGAGGGTGGTGGGGGTGGGGGAGGGTGAAGGGAAGAGAGAGCCAACATGTGGGCCTGGAGCTGCATCAGAGCCAGAGTCCAGCAGGCAACTGGAAGACCAACTAGCTTCAGTCAAGGGATAAGTGTCTCCCCAGAGCGAGGGAGGAGGGGGGTTAGTTGCTCAGAAGGGCTAGAGAGTCAAGAGGCAGAAGTAACTGGGCAACGGTACATCTGAGATTGCATGAGGGGGGGCTGAGCAGTGCCCATGTTCCTTGGCATGGCCACAGGGCCTGGCTGCCCCCTTCCCAGCTTCTTGTAAACAGGTGCCCTGAGGCCATGGGCATGTCCTCCACTGTCCTGCCTGCACCTGAGCCTGTGACTGAGACCCCCCCCCGCCCCATCCCAACTCCAACCACGCAGGGCTTCTTCAGGAAGAGGACTGCCAGCTGCTGTGCCATCTCTTCTTCTGAAGGCCCATGATTTTTTTTGGGGGGGGGGGTGGGGCGGGATGCAGTGATGGCTTGGCCACTGTAACCCCCCCTCCCCTGCTCGGCATGGATGGCTGCAGGTCTGGCTTGTGGAGGAGGGGAAAGGACTTCTTGGGGACAGTTGCTTCCCTTTGGGGAGGGGCAGGAAACCATGCCAAAGAGCAAAGCCCCCTCCCCCAGTGGGGAGAACAGTGTGGGGGGGGGAGAGGCTTCCTGGGCAACCTCTGATGGGGAGCTGCCTCCTGCTGGCCGGGGTAGAAGCCCTCAGCCCTCGCCAGCCTGCCCCTGCCCTTCTGACCCGCCCGGCCTTCCTGCTGTTTCCCTCCAGTCCTGCCCGCTGCTCCCTACATGGTCATCTCCACGGACTATGACCACTATGCGTTGGTGTACTCCTGCGTCACTTTCCTCTGGGTCTTCCACATGGGCGATGCCTGGATCCTGTCCAGGACCCCCCAGTTGCACCCGGACACCGTGGAGCACCTGAAGGACATCCTCCACTCCTACGAGATCAACACGGACCGGATGCAGCCCACCGACCAACTGAACTGCCCAGCTAACATGTAGTGCCCCCGCCCCCGCCCCCACCAGCTCTTTGATTCCAAGCAGCAGAGCAGCCACAGAAGAATGAAGCGCCCCTCCCTTCCCCGCAGCTGTTGGGATGTGGGGCAGGGAAAGAGGCTGTCTGCCACCTCTCTTGCTTGTGGGGGGCTTGCAGATGCCTGCCCCTTCCCCACCTTTGCTTCTAAGTCCCTCCACCAAGGTTAGGACAGGATGACATTCAGCTGCTCCTGAATGGGATTCCTCAGCACAAAACCAGTGGAAACCGTGGGAGCTGGGGCTCCTTGCATGCTAAAAAACCACCACCCACCAACGATGGCCCCAGCGTGTCTCCGAATTGGTCTTCTCCTGCGATCTGCACATCGCAGCACTTCACGTGGTTTGTCCCAGCCTGGCCAAGGCGGAGGGCCCACAAGGAGCCAGCCGGGCACGGGGATGTTCCTTTGGAAAGCGGCATGCCAACTTTTCCTGCCAGGAAACTCCCATCTATCTTCTTGCTCAGAATAAACCCAGCAGTTCGCTTATGGGGTCTCCCTTGGCTTCCTGTATTCTTCCTGGGCTGGGGTTCTGGAGAATGCCCTTGCAGAGCTCTGCTGCCTGGCCATGCGACTGAATGAAGAGGCCAGCCACAGAAGCCCCTGCAGCTTTGAGGCTCACGACGCCTCACCCCTATGTTTCCCCACCCCCCAACCCAAGTCACAGATATACGTGAGGCTTTCACGGATCACATCTGCCCCATCCCTGACGCTGGGCTGGAAGAATACTGGCTAAGAGTGGAGGCCTCAAATCTGGAGGTTACCCTCCCGGCCCCCCCTCCAGATGCAGCTAGCAGGGTGCCCTGGGCCCAGTCCCAGTGCTGGCAGGCTGGCTTCCCTGAGGGTTCACACAGAGTGCCTTGGCTCTGCTCTGCAGCCAGCCAGAGGGCAGCTCATGGCCAGCCTTCAGCGTCCCTGCTTTGCTAGTGGAGGGAGGCCCGGCCTTCTCCCTTGCCCACTCGCACCGGCTGCCAGCCCTGTTCCTGGCACACACTGCAGGGCCTGCCTGGCGGACCCAGCTGGCGAAAGCAAACAAGAGCCACAACAACAACACAAACACCTGCAAGTCCTGGGGAACAGCGGCCTGCCGCTGGGGTACAGGCGAGCAGAAGGGGTGGCCGTGGGTTCTGCAGAGAGGTGCTTCCTGTGCCCCCCCCCCCACGATCCCTTCCTTCCCGCTGGCCCCGCATCGCCCACGTGGAGCCCGCCTCGCTCTGACGGGCAGAGCCAGAGGGGCGGTGGGGAAGGCGGGCGGCACCATAGAAGAATAGAGTTGGAAGGGACCTCCTGGGTCATCTAGTCCAACCCCTTGCACTGTGCAGGACACTCACAACCCTCTTGCTCCTCCACTGTCACCCGCCACCCCCTTGAACCTTCCCAGAATCAGCCTCTCCATCAGATGGCTCTCCAGCCTCTGTTTAGAAACCTCCAAAGATGGAGAACCGACCTCCTCCCGAGGAAGCCTGTCCCACTGAGGAACCGCTCGGGCTGTCCGGAGGTTGAGACGGAATATAGAATCCGGGAATCATAGAATTGGCGGCGGGGGGGGGGGGGAGAGCGGGTTCCGGCCCTGGGGGGCAGGGGGGGCGGGGCGCTGCCCCTCTCCGTGGGCGGGTTGCCAACCTCCTGCCCGCCCTCCCTCCCCCTGCCTGCCTGCCTGCCTAACAGCGGAGACCAGCGTCTGCAACCCCCCGACCGGGGACGCAGAGGGGGAACGGCGGTGACCAGGCCACCACCCGCCACGAGCCTCCAGCCGAACCCGCCCGCCCGGGAGATCCAGCTAGCCGGCGCAGAGCTCCAGGCCCCGGGCGAGAGAACCACGCGGCGGCCGGGAGGACGGGCGGGAGGAACGCGCCGACCTCGCAGGGCCGCCCGGGAGCGCCCCCCGGAGGCAGGCCGGGGAAAAGGGAGAGTGGGCCGGCCGAGAGAGCCCCGCCCCCCAGCGCGGCCCCGCCCCTGCTTGTGACGCCCGCGCGGCGCCCCGACCACTCCCTCTGCGCCCCGCCCCACGGCGGCCACGGCGCCTGCGCGAGGGGGGGCGCGTCGGCGGCGGCGCGTGCGCAGTGGCGGGCGCGGCGGGCGGCAGGCGAGGGCGGGGCCGGCGGGCCTGAGGGGCGGCCGGGATGGATCCGAAGGCGGCGTCGGGCTCCGGCAGGCCCGTCAAGGGCATCCTCAAGAACCGCTCCAGCGGCGGAGGCATCTCGCTGGCCAGCGCCGAGAGCGGCGGCAGCCTCCTGGCCCCAGCGCCCCCGCCCTCCGGCTCCGGCTCTGGCTCCGGCTCCGGCTCCGGCAGCCCCGCGCTCCGGCGCGCCTCCCAGGGCCCCTCCCCGGACGCCTCCGACGCCGCCGGGTGAGAGGGACGGGGGGGGGAGGGGGGGAGGCCAACCCCGCCCCGCCCCGCCCCGCCCCGCCCCGCCCCGCCCCGCCGGGAGGATGGCATCCCCTGCTGGGCCGGCACGGAGCCCCCCCCCCCCCCCCGAGCAGCCATGGCCCTCCTGGAGATCCTCAGGCCCCGCGGGAGGCCGGCCTCCTCCCACTGGGCTGCCACGGAGCCCCCTCATCCCGAGCAGCCATGGCCCTGGGGGGGGGGGGGGGCTGGCATCTTCTGCGGCAACGATGGGCATAGCAGCCATGGCTGGGGCTGCCTGACTGCCCCTCCTTGGGGTCTTATAGAATCACAAAGTTGGAATGGACCTCAGGGGTCATCTAGTCCAACCCCCTGCACTATGCAGGACACTCACAACCCTCTCGCTCATCCCCTGCAACCTGCCACCCCCTTCCTGGCGCTGTTCTCAGGAGCTGTTGCCACTGCTTGCCTGCCTCCCCCCCCCCCCCAAAAAAAAAAAAAGTCTGAAGTGCACAGCCAGGTTCTCTCTCCCCTTTGCCCCTCCCGAGCACCCCACCTCCCTCCCTCCCTTAATAGCCAGGCAAAGTTGGAGGTGATTTCAGAGACTCAGTGCGAGAGGCTGGGACCCCCCCCCCACCTCTATGCAGGAGAGCAAAGAAAGGATTCCCCTGGGTGAACTGACAAATGCCCCCCCCCCCACTGTCCTTCCATTGCAGCAAGAAGAGCCAAAAATGGGACGAGATGAACATCCTGGCCACTTACCATCCGGCTGGCAAGGACTACGGTCTGATGAAGATCGATGAGCCCAGCACACCCTACCACAGGTGCTGTGAATGGTTTGCAGTCAAAAGTGTTTCCAAAGGGGTTTCCAAATACAGAGGCGATACCCTACCAGGCCCATCATTGGCTGTTTTGGGATGGGGGAGGCTGGTTGACATGACCATATATGGTCATTGCCAGCTGCACAGATGTATCTTTCGTGGAGAAACCCCCTTTCCCCAGCTGCCAGGGTTGCTTTTTGGATCACGTGAAGAAGACCTGAGAAGTGCAATGTGACTTGCAAGGGGACTGGAGAAGAGAGGGCTTGTCTCCCTAGACTCAGGGTTGGCTGGAGGGCAAGAAGGGTTCAAAGCCCGGACCCACCCTATCAGATGGGCTCAGCGATGCCTGCTCTTTCATGAATTCCAGCAGGCCTGTCCCAAGGTAACACCTGTGACTCCAGACCTTAGCCTAGCTTGTGGCTTCTTAGTTTGCTTGGTTCTGCAGTCGTCCTTTAGTGCTGTTACTTCTCCCATTTGGTTTTAGGCTTCTCCCATGGGTACTCTGAAGGTCTTCCAGCCTTTATTCCAACCTTCAGCTCGTCAGTAAACAAAGTCCCAAACTCTTCAGCCTTTCCCAGAGGGAAGGTGCTCCAGCCCCTTAATCGTCATCCCCAGCATGGAGTTTGCCTTTTTCATTAGCTGCCACGCAGTGGGTTCACATTTCCATTGAGCTATGGGTAGTAGCCCCAAGATCTCTTTCATTGTGCTCCCCAGTCAGTTCTCAGTGCAATTTTAGTAGCCATTACAGAGACTTGGTAGAATGATTCCTGTGACTGGAATGTAGTAGTGGATGGATATTTATTTATTTTATTATTTATTCATATTTATATACCTCCTTCCCTGAAAACTCGGCAGTTTACATATAACTGAAACTATACATAGAACCATACATATAAGTTGTTCAAGCAAAACAAAAAGTCGAAGAGGAGACAGAGGGGCACTGTATGTGAGGAGAATGCTTGCCTGTCAAGAAACACTAGAGGAGGAGAGTAACACTCCAGTGGGAAGTATCTGGGTGAAGATAAGGGGGGAACCAAAAGAGTATAGTGGTTGGCATCTGCTGCAGACTGCCTGACCAGGTTGAGGATGTGGATGCTGTCCTCCTTAAGTAGCTTGATAGAATATCCAGGCAATAGGATCTTGCAATTATGGATGACTTGCGTGGGAGTGCTGCGAATGCACGTTTGCACGGCCTGGCGCAGCCCTGTGGAGGCAGGGAGCCACGGCCCAGTGCCAGGGCCTTCGCGTCCCAGCACCGGGCCACAGCCCGGTGGTTGGGGACCACCGGTTTAAACTACAAGTACAATGCTTTGGGCTGATCCTGCGTTGAGCAGGGGGTTGGACTAGATGGCCTGTATGGGCCCTTCCAACTCTATGATTCTATGATTCTCCAGCATCTTAAGATCTTGTTGAATTCTATCTGTCTTCTGTGGTGTTTGCTACTCCTCCCAAGTTGATGTTGTTTACCTGGATTTCAGTAAGGCTTTTGAAAAGGTTCCCTATGATGTTCCAGTGGGTACAATAAAGGACTGCTGACTGGATTTTCAGAGGGGTAGGGGATAGGGAACTGGCTAGGAAACCACACCTCTAGAGCGTTTGTCAGTGGTGTTTCATCAGAGTGGAGAGAGGTGAGCACTGGGGTGCCACAGGGTTTGGTACTTTTCATTGTTTTTACAAATTATCTGGATCAAGGAATGGGGGGATTCGTTAAATTTGCGGATGATACCAAATAGGGAGGAGTAGAAAACACCCTAGAACATAAGAGATAGTTCAACGAGATCTGAACACACTGGAAAAGTGTTCAAATGAGAACAAGATACAATTCAATAAGGACAAGTGCCGAGTTCTATATCTGAGTCACAAAAATGAGAAGTATTCATACTAGATTGGTACTGCTGATACTACTAGATCTCTCAGCAGTGTTCAACAAAGTCCACCATAAGCTTTTAGCTTGCTGCCTCGTTGACGCCAGAATATGGGGGACAGCCCTTCAGTGGCTGATCTCCTTCCTTCGGGGTCACAGAAAGAAGGTAGCAATAGGAGAGAGAACATCAAACCACCGACAACTTACTTATGGAATCGCACAGGGAGTGGCCCTCTCTCCTATTTTATTCAACATCTTCATGTGTCCTCTTGCCCAAGTGGTATAGAAGTTCAGGCTAGGTTGTCATCAATATGTAGATGATACCCTGCCTCCTGATGGACTCTCCCCCAGAGGTATTAGTCAGCTGCCTGGAAGCAGTGATGAGATGGCTCAAGCAGAGTCGTCTGAACCTCAGTCCTTCAAAGACTGAGGTCCTGTAGCTGGGTAGGAAGGGTCCATGTGAGGAAGTGCATCCACCCTCCCTGGATGGTGTGCAGCTCTCAGCGGCTCACTCCCAGGAACCTGGGCGTGATCCTAGACGTTTTCCTCAATGGAAGCCCAGGTCGCAAAGGTAGCGTGGCTGGCATTTTACCATCTTTGCGAAGCCAAACTACTAGCACCCTACTTGGCCTGGGACACCTAGCCACAGTGATCCATGTGACGGTCATAGAATCATAGAATCATAGAGTTGGAAGGGGCCATACAGACCATCTAGTCCAACCCCCTGCTCAACGCAGGATCAGCCCAAAGCATCCTAAAGCATCCAAGAAAAGTGTGTATCCAACCTTTGCTTGAAGACTGCCAGTGAGGGGGAGTTCTCGACCTCCTTAGGCAGCCTATTCCACTGCTGAACTACTCTGACTGTGAAAATTTTTGTCCTGATATCTAGCCTATATCGTTGTACTTGTAGTTTAAACCCATTACTGCGCGTCCTTTTCTCTGCAGCCAATGGGAACAGCAACCTGCCCTCCTCCAAATGACAACCTTTCAGATATTTAAAGAGGGCTATCATGTCCCCTCTAAACCTCCTTTTCTCCAGGCTGAACATTCACAAGTCCCTCAACCTATCATCATAGGGCTTGGTCCCTTGGCCCCAGATCATCCTCGTCGCTCTCCTCTGTACCCTTTCAATTTTATCTACGTCTTTCTTGAAGTGAGGCCTCCAGAACTGCACACAGTACTCCAGGTGTGGTATACGGCTCCAGTGCCGTATACAATGGGACTATGACATATTGTGATTTTGATGTGATGCCCCTGTTGATACAGCTCAAAATGGCATTTGCCTTTTTTACCGCTGCATCACACTGCCTGCTCATGTTTAGTTTACAATCCACAAGTACCCCAAGGTCTCGTTCACACAGTGTTACCTAGAAGTGTATCCCCCATCCAGTAGGCATGCTTTTCATTTTTCTGACCCAGATGCAGAACTTTACACTTATCTTTATTAAATTGCATCTTGTTCTCATTTACCCATTTTTCCATTGTGTTCAGATCTCGTTGAACTCTGTCTCTATCTTCTGAAGTATTTGCCAGTCCTCCCAATTTGGTGTCGTCTGCAAACTTGATGAGTAGTCCTTCCTAGTAGTCACCTCTAGACTGGACTTATGTAACTTGCTCTATGCAGGCATGCCCTCAACCATTATCCAGAAACTACAGCTGGTCCAAAATGCAGCGGCCAGGGTCCTCACAGTGACACCAGTGTGGTCCCACATTTGGCCCATCCTCCATCAACTGCAATGGCTACCAGTCGAATTCTGGATGAGGCTCATGGTTCTGGTAATTACCAGCCATATGCGGTCAGGGCCCAGTGTACTTAAGGGACTGCCTCTCTGCCGATGCCCCTCAAAGAACTCTACACTCTGCCACTGCCAACCGGCTAATGATCCCTGGCCCTAAAGAAGCCCGCCTGGCCTCAACCAGGGCCAGAGCCTTCTCTGTCCTGGCCCCCACCTGCTGAAATGAGATCTTGGAGGAGATCAGGACTCTGACGGACCTAAAACAGTTCTGCAGGGCCTGTAAAAGGGAGCTCTACTGCCAGGCAATTGGTTGAGGTCGACTGGAACCAGCAACACCTGCAGGGCCCCTGAACCTTCCTCCCAGGACTCCATACACCTGATCTGAACATTGGATCTGTTCAGTCGTTATTCTGATACGACTGTTACCTTCGGTTATGGTTCCATGTGAACCACCCTGAGTCTCAGGGGAGAGAGGTATACAAATATAATTAAATTAACAAATAGATTTTTCTGGGTAGCTGTACATAGAAATGAGATCTTGGGGTACTTGTGGACTGCTACCTGAAAAGTAGTAAAAGTAAGAGTCACGCAAACTTTGTGGTAAGTAGTTTCTCGGACTGATGTGTGCAGGTATGCATATTGTTCAGGTGGATGGTGCCCCCTCCCTTTTGCAGATCCTGGTAAGAGAGAATCCGCTGAGGTTTCCTCTGCGACAGGTTCTGTCCCACCTTGTTCTCTGCCACATTCTCCAAATAGAGAATTACTAAATTACTAAAAGGTGATATGGTAACCATCTTCAAATACTTAGAATCATAGAATCATAGAGTTGGAAGGGGCCATACAGGCCATCTAGTCCAACCCCCTGCTCAATGCAGGATCAGCCCAGAGCATCCTAAAGCATCCAAGAAAAGTGTGTATCCAACCTTTGCTTGAAGACTGCCAGTGAGGGGGAGCTCACCACCTCCTTAGGCAGCCTATTCCACTGCTGAACTACTCTGACTGTGAAAATCTTTTTCCTTATATCTAGCCTATATCGTTGTACTTGTAGTTTAAACCCATTACTGCGTGTCCTTTCCTCTGCAGCCAATGGGAACAGCATCCTGCCCTCCTCCAAATGACAACCTTTCAAATACTTAAAGAGGGCTATCACATAGCTGTCTCATAGAAGGTGGAGCACAGTTGTTTTCTGTTGGTCCAGAGGGTCGGACTAGAACCAATGGGTTGAAATAAATTCAAAAGAATTTTTGGCTAAACATCCGGAAGAAGTTCCTGACAATGACAACGGTTCCTCAGTGGAACAGGCTTCCTCAGGAGGTGATGGGTTCTCCTTTGGAAGTTTTTAAGCAGAGGCTGGATAGTCATCTGACAGGAATGCTGATTCTGTGAACTTAGGCAGATGGTGAGTGGGTGGGCAGGAAGGGATGTGCCAGGGTTTGTCTCTTGTAGCACTTCCTTGCAATTCCAGGGAATTGCTGATTGCCACTGTGGGATCATTGGTGAATTTCCTCCAGGCCAGGCTGGATTCTGGAGGTTTCTGATGGTGGGATCATTTGGACATGGAATTGGGATCACTGTGGGTGGGCAGGTAGTTGTAAGTTCCTGCATTGTGCAGGGTGTTGGACTAGATGACCCTGGAGGTACCCCAACTCTTATGATTCTATGTTGTTTTCTGTGTACGGAAATAGCTGTTTGTTGCCTGGCTGGTGGGTTTACCCATCCCAATGGCTGGAGGGAGAGGTGTAAAGATCAACCGCAAGGGTCAAAAGGACAACAATTGAGAAGCAATGAATCCGTACACCACCCTCCCTGAAGACTAGGGGCCCTGGTAGGTGCAGAATTGAAGACCTGGATGGGTCTACACGTCATGCCCACTCTCTTTTTGGGATCATTTCCCTCATCCTACAAGAGGAAATATTTCATAGGAGTATTTTTAGTAGACCCTCAGATTTCCAATTCTTCAATTTTAAAAAAGGCCTGGAAAACCCCTCAGGAAAAAAGGTATGCCCCCCCCCGCCCTCAATTTTTCAGGTCCTCCCCTCCCCCAACATCTGCCGGGGTCCTACAAATAGTGTGAAGATGACCAGCTGCCTGAAGAAGCCCTGTGCCTCCAGGCAGTGGGGTGGAGAGGGCAAGCGGATCCATTAGGAAAGTGGTTTTATGAGTCTGCTGCTTGAAGCAAGGGTGGGGCGAATGTCTTGGCTTTTGCTGTGTGTAATTTTCAGTCTCAGCTGACTGGACGCCTTTGGTTGTCTTGTTAGCATGGGAAGAGATGACGAAGACGCTGGCAGTGACACCGAAGGCAGTGAAGCCCCGACTGCAGATGTGCTGGCCAAAAAGTAGGTGCTCTTGCCCTCTTCCTTCACTCGGTGGGAAGCTCCTCCTGTGTCGTTTTTAAAACAACAGCTACTATAGTACAAGCTGGTATAAATGCCAAGGACAGCTGTGTAACTGTCTTCTGTTAAAGGCAGCCCTAGTAAAAACGGCTCCATTTCTAGGTTCTTAGTGGAAGCTGCCTGACCATCTTGCTAGCTGTTGCTCTGCTGCTTGTGTGGGGAGGGAGCCGCTGTCCGCAGGTGGTACTTGCTCCTCGTGCGGCCTGGATCTGACGGGCACTGCCTCCCTGGCCTGTGTCGTCAGGAGTCATGCCTCCACCTTGTGCTGTCCTTGTGCAGGTTAGCAGCCGCAGCGGAAGGGAAGGGACCAAAGATCCTCGCTCAACCAGAAAGCAGTGATGAAGAGGAAGATGAGGAAGAGCTAACTCCAGAAGAGCTCGGTATGTCTTGTCTTCTTGTTGGCCACTGTGCAAGAGCCGGAGGGAAAGTGCAAGCAGCTTCCTCTTGGGGAGTACTTGGGGGGAGGGAGTGCCGTGCGCAGGAGGGTTTTGATGGGTCATCCTCACAAGCCCCCTGGGAAGGAGCTTGTTGTTGTTAGGTGCGAAGTCGTGTCCGACCCATCGTGACCCCATGGACAATGATCCTCCAGGCCTCTGCCATTCCCTGGAGTCCATTTAAGTTTGCACCTACTGCTTCAGGGACTCCATCCAGCCACCTCATTCTCTGTCGTCCCCTTCTTCTTTTGCCCTCAGTCGCTCCCACCATTAGGCTCTTCTCCAGGGAGTCCTTCGTTCTCATGAGATGGCCAAGTATTTGGGAAGGGGCTAGGGAACCCCTTTTCCAGATAAGAAACTGAGTCACAAGGTGAGGTTTGGCCTGGGGTCACCAAATGGAGTTCAAAGATTGGGTATGAGCAGTCAATGGGCTGGAAGTGACGGCCAAGTCCTTTTGAGCCCACGGCCACCTGGCACGTCTTTGGTATCCCTCCTCCTCTGCCTGAAGGTTCCCACCCGCGGGTGGACTGGCAAGAGGATTGTTTGAAAAGCTTTGTTTGTAGGGAACATATCAAAGGGATAATTTATTAAATTATTTTAAATGTTGAAATAAGACTTATATTTCAGAAGAAGAATCATAGAATCATAGAGTTGGAAGGGGTCATCTAGTCCAACCCCCTGCACTATGCAGGACACTCACAGCCCTCTTGCTCATCCACTGTCACCTGCCACCCCCTTAAGCCTTCACAGAATCTTCTTCAAAAGAAGAGTTGGTTCTTAGATACTGCTTTTCTCTACCAGGAGGAGTCTCTAAGCAACTTACAGTCGCCTTCCTTTTCCTCTCCCCACAACAGACACCCTGTGAGGGAGGGGAGGCAGAGAGAGCCCTGAGATTACTGAAGAAGAAGAGTTGGTACTTATATGCCGCTTTTCTCTACCTGAAGGAGTCTCCAAGCGGCTTCCATTCTCCTTCCCTTTCCTCTCCCCACAACAGACACCCTGTGACATGGGTGAGGCTGAGAGAGAAGAATTGGTTCTTATATTCTGCCTTTCTCTATCCGAAGGAGCCTCAAAGTGGTATAGTGTCTAAGAGCCTGGGCCAGTTCCTCTCAACCTGCCTTACTTCATAGGATTGTTTTGAGGATAAAGGGAGGAAGGCTGGATACTGTTCTCAGTTTCTTGAAATCTACCACGTGGGCCAGCCCCTGTGCTCTTGGAGAACAGGCAGGGCTGGGGTGAGGTGGCACTTTCTGCTCCGAGGATATGGAACACTGCTTAGAATTCTTTCCTGTGGATGAGGCCTGAATCTTCTTAGAGTCCCACATTCATAGACCAGCCAGTGTTGGTTGCTTGACTCCTACACGTCTAAGAGGTGTTTTTACCCAGGGGTGGTGCCTGTAGGCGTGCATGATTTTGTTGTTCATGGGCATGCACAGTTGACTCAACTCCCTCCCCCCATATCTCCAGTGTATGGAACTTGTTCCCACTGCAGATCTGCCCAACTCTTGCCTGTGTTTTATGGCTCTGCTTTTTTTGTCCCCCCCCCCCAAAGTCTAGAGCTGCTTGGCTTTCACTTTGTTTTATTCTGACAACAGCCCTGCAGGGTAGGTTGGTCTGAGAGGCAGAGCACAATGGGCCGGCAAGCATGGTGGTGGTGGTGGTTGGGGGGATTTGAACCTGGTTCACATTAGTGATTTAGGTTCCTGTCAGAAGCATTTCAGACCCTCTCTGTTGGGTGGGCCTTGGGTTTGTTAAAGCTGGCAGAGAATGGGGAAAGGGGAGCTTGAGTCTCCTTTGGAATTGCTGTGCTTTGGGCTACATTTTTAAAAATTGGCCTCTGCCTTAGGGATGGAATAAGTGAGAACTATAAATACTTGCAGCCTCTTCTGACTGTCTTTCAGTGTAATGGCTGTGTAAGTGGGTGGGGGGTGGAAGCAGCAAACAGCTCCACTTTTCCTCAGAGGGTCAGCCACACCTTAGGACGAGAGTGTTGGTAGGCGGAGAGGCCATAATTGCATGTTTGTGTCCACAGAAAAAAAGAGGCAGTTTGAAATGAAGCGAAAAATGCACTATAACGAAGCACAGAACATCAAACTTGCCAGGCAGCTGATTGCGAAGGAACTGCGGGGTGATGCAGCCAATGAAGATGAGGAGGAAGACGAGGATGAAGAGATGACAGATGCAGCTGGCTCGGAACGAATGAGCCCAGAACTCGGTAAGCTCTTTCTTCTTTAAGCATATGCCATCAGTTAGGCTCAGAGAGAATTCCCCTCTTGCCTGTGTTCCAGGGAGCGTGGGGGGGGGGTGTCTTGCTAAGCGTCTAGCCAGTGTTCTGGTTTTGCTGGACCAAGAGTTGGCCTCTGGCAGCCTACCTACAGGTCTTTGCTTTGCATGCACTCTCTGGGCTGTCTCTTCTGGACTATTGCAGCCCGGTTGCCTTCTGGGCGGATGAGATGATTGTTTCTGGGACCCTTTTCCCTCTGAGCTGGAAGTGGGAGTTGCAGTGGAGGCCTGAACTGTGGGAGCAGTTCTCATGATTTTCCCCTGGAAGGCAGACCTAGGGCTTGTGGAGTTGGGCAGAATGTATGCAAGTTGCTGCAGCTCCAGCTCCAAGCAGAATGCGAGCATCTGAAATGCTGCAGCTGAGCTAGGAAGGCTGACTGGAGACCACATCTTGATGCCTCCCCCCCTTCACGTTTGTATTTGCATTCCAGATGCAGCATCCCGCAGGCGGAATGTATCCTTCTGCTTCACCTTTCATTGAGTCCGCTTGCGGCTTAAGAGGGAAAGAACTTTCTCTTCCAAGCCCCTTCCCTGCCTCCAGCCCCTCCCTCGTCCTCTGCTGGGAGCATCCTTGGCAAGAATAAATTGAACACTTTCTCTTGCGAAGTTGGTGGGTGAATGTCAGTTTGTTGCTGCTGTTGTAGCACTGAAATCACAGCGGACTTGCAGCAGCCACCACTGGTCGGGCTTTCCAGGCCAGAGACACCTGGAGGTGGTGGGCCATTGCCTGCTTCCAGCGTCACAACCCGGGTCTGCCTGGGAGGTCTCCTATCCAGATATTAGCCAAGCTTAGCGTCTGAGACCAAATGAGATCAGGCTAGCTGGGAATAAGAATGGGTCTGGTCTCCCCAGAGGGGTGCCCCCCCCCCCATTCCTGATGACTTGGCATGTAGTGGAAGTGGTAGCAGCATTGGGATTGCTGGGGTTGTTGTGTGTTGTGTGTTTACTTCTCAGTGTCACGCTTTGCGTATGTCTCCTCCTGAGCCTTGAGAGGGAGGCCTTTTGTTGGTCAGAAGTGACCAGCCTTGGGAATGGCGCTGGAGTCAGCATGGGGTTCCATGAAAAGGCCTATGGAAATGGCGCCTCTGCCCAGAGCAGCATGATGGGGCTGCACTACAGCAGTCAGGGCTCTTGCGCTCTAGCCCTCTTTAAGTATTTGAAAGGTTGTCACTTGGAAGACGGCAGGATGCTGTTTCTGTTGGCTGCAGAGGAGAGGACGTTCAGTAATGAGTTTAAACTACAAGTACAACAATATAGGCTAGATATAAGGGAAAACATTTTCACAGTCAGAGTAGTTCAGCAGTGGAATAGGCTGCCTAAGGAGGTGGTCTTCCAGCAAAGGTTGGATGCACACTTTTCTTGGATGCTTTAGGATGCTTTGGGCTGATCCTGCATTGAGCCTGTGTGGCCCCTTCTAACTCTATGACTCTGTGATTCTGCTCTGCCCAGTGCTTCTCAATATTTCTGAATGAAATCCACCATCTTCTGAGGGTTTTGCGGGGGAGGGCTTCCATATGCTGATAACATCTCGTTCTGCATGTTGGTGCTGAAGCTTCCAGAGGTGGCCATTTGGATTCTGAGCCAGTGCCTGGATGCGATGCTAAATGGCAGAGGGAGGAGCATGCAACAGCTGAATCTGGACAGTACAGAGGTGATGAAGGGCAGGGAGCTGGATGTCCATGGGGAGGTTCCCTTGTTTTCCCAACTAGTTGCATTTCAAGAGTGCTCCTTGATTCAGTTATTTTGATTTTGAGAAACAGCTGGATGCTGCTGTGGAAGGACCCCTTTCTTTCAGCTGCATCTTGGGCAGATATCCTTTTTCTTTCTCGGTGCAGCCAGGCTGCCTGTCAATCTCTGCTGCTGTAACTCAGCCGGACTACTGCCACCCTCTCACTGTAGGGCTGCCCTTAAAGACAACTTCAGTTAGTGTAATGTGTAGCTCATATCAAACCTGGAGTCCACAGACAGAGCACATAGAAGCCTCTGCTCTTCGGTCAGTGTTCTCAGAAGATCAGTGGAAGGTATTGGCCCATACTTGCGAAGTTTTTCATGAGTCTGCATGTCCATTTATCAAATTTATATCCCTAAGTGACTAATAACATACAAAATGTACCAGGTAAAAACGTTACAAAAGATACAATAAAGTTAAAACAATTAAAAATCTATATCACTCTCCGCTCAAGTAGGATAGGCTTTGTGGATGGTGAGGACATGGTTGCAGCATAACTGACCAACCGCCTAGCGGTTGCAGTCTGCCAAAGGCCGCCTGGAAAAGAGCAGCCCTGCATGCCCTGTGGAACCGAGGGGGGGCCCACAAGGCATGCACTTCTCCCACAGGACAGGGGCCACTAACTGAGAACACCCTTGCTCTTGTCGACCTCAGGTGGAGCATTCGGGGTGTGTGTGTGTACTTCCCTTTTGGGATGACCCCACGTCCCACCGATGTGAGGGTCTTCTAAGATGCCCAGGCTTGCAGCCCTGGCTACCACCCTCTGGGATGCCCTTCCTACTGACCTTGTCCTGCTTCAGAGAGGCCTTGGCTGTCAGAGGGCCAGAGCAGATGGGCCAGTTGTTTGGGTGAGCACCTGCAATGGTTGCCGGGTTTTTAAAAAGCTGTAGACATTCAAGGTGTTTATGTGGTTTTGTGTGCTTCCTATATAAAGTGGTATGCCTTTGAAAAGGAAAGGGGTGGTTTATTTTGGGCAAGAATTATTTCTTAAATATGCTTTTCATGCCTTTCTATGAAATGATCTTCAAAGCTGCTTATGGCAGAAAGGTGAAGCATAAGAGTTTCCCTAGGAAAGGAAGGGATGCTGCTGATTGCCTTGGAAAGCTCAGACCCCTTGCTGCTTCCTCCTGTAACAGGGGCAGGAGGGAGGATGTCCAGGCTGCCAATAAACCAATTCATGCAATTACTTGGACAAAGTATTAGGGACTGTGTTCTCTGCTACTATGTATTGATTACTACCCTACTAGGTAGTTTTGCATCACTTAGGCCTCCAGGATGCCCCGCCGTTCCCCGTGTATGCACGGGGGCAGGGCATGCTGGGCTGCCCTGGTGTAGCACACACCCCCACACTGAACACTGGGGCCAGAAGACGCGGCGGGGGCAGGGGGAGGTTTGGACAGCCTGGGGAGGGAATGGGGGGCTCAGGCCCCCTCCGCAAGCCCAGGTGGGGGCGGGGGGTCACCCCTGCCAGCTCTGGGGCTCCGTGGAGCCCGCAGGGGTGCACGGTGTCCCTATAGGGACACCGTAGGGTCAGGGCTGGGTGGGCTGACAAGCCTGGCACTGGCGATTACGCACAGCATCGGCCCGCCGCAGCCCCGGCTTACCCAGGAAGCTGCGGAAGATCCTGTGGTCGCTTACCGCGGGCCTTTCGTAGCCCTGGGCCGGGAGGTGCCTGCGCCGGCGGTGGCAGCAAGCGTTATCTGTGATTTTAACTGAAGCGCTGCTGCCACCACCGCGGACATTCTGGCCCGTGTATAAGAGGCCTTAGTGTGTCCTGCTTTGCTTTAGTTCTGTTTTTAGACTTTGGGTTGATTCTACCCCCCCCCCCCCAATTCCTTTTGCATTGTATATTGAATGTCCCATTCCCATCCTCGCGATGATATTGACTCACTCTTTGTATTTCCAAGCAAGAAAGGTGGACTATAAGAGAAGCCCTGTTAGATCAAGCCAAGGGCCCCTCCAGTCCCAACTCTCTGTGTCACACAGTGGCCAAAACCCAGGGGCCATCAGATGGTCCATCAGTGAAGCCAGAACTCCAGAAGCCCTCCTACTGCAGCCCCCCAACACCATCACTCCCCCAAAAGAGTGTCCCCTCTATCCCTCGTGACTAAGAGCCACTCATGGGCCTCTGCTCCAGATGTTTCTTCAGGCTACTCTTGAAACTCTCTGTGCTTGCAGCTGCCCCCACTTCCTACTGCAGGGAATTCCATATATTAATTACTCTTTGTGTGAAGGACTTTTATGTATTCTGTTCATCAGTGTAATTGAGCTCCCACAAGTTCTTGCATTGTGAGAAAGGGAGAAAAGGACTTCTTTCACTCCCTTCTCTGTCCCAGGCATAATTTTGTAAATCATGTCACCCCTTAGTCATAATTTCTCCAAGATAAAGAACCCTCCCCTCTTTTTTTGCCTTTCTTCATACAGGATGTATTTCATCCCCATAAGACTTTTAGTTCCCCTTTTCTGCAACTTTTCCAAGGCTGTAATATCTTTTTTGAGGTGCGGTGACTAGAATCACACAAAGTCCTCCAAGTGAGGTGGTGCCAGAGATTTCTACACAGACATTTTGACACTGGCGGATTTGTTTTCAGTCCCCTTCCTACTAATCCCCTGCAGAGCATTAGCCCTTTTTATTGCAGCCAAACACTGAGTTGACGTTTTCAGTGAGTTATCTACCAGGACTCCCAAGAGCTCTCTCCTGGTGAGTTATAGCCATTTTCTGCTCTGTCATAATATAGTCATAGTTAAAATGTTTGGCTTGTGTGTACTTTGCACTTGCCCATGTGGAACCACATTTGCCACCTTGATGCTTACTTGCCCAGTCTCGACAGATGCCTCCGGACGGAACTCCTGACATGCCTCCCTGGTTCTCATTGCCCTGAATAACTGAGGGCCATCCGCAAACTTAGCCACTTCTGCTTACTCCCCTCTCCAGATCATTAATGAACAAGTTAAAAAGCACCAGGCCTAGTACTTAGCCCTACTGCTTCTCACCTTCCATTGAGAAAACTGCCCGTTTAGACTCTACTTTTCTGTTTCCTCTTAATTATCCATTTTTAAGCCACAAGGGGACTTGCCCTCTTATTTCCTGAGTTTACTTAGGAGCCCTTTATGAGAAACTCTATCTAAAGCTTTCTAGAAGTCCATGTAAACAACATTGACTGGGTCCCCTTGTCCACATGACTGTTCACCCCCTCAAGGAACTTTAAAAGGTTAGTGAGGCCAGTTCTTCCCACACAGAATCCCATACTGGTTCTTCTTCAATAGCTTTTGTTCATCAGTAACAAATCCCACTAACTTACCTGGTATCCGTGTTAGACTGACTGGCCTGTAATTTCTCAGATCTCCCCTGGAATTTTTTTAAAATATGGGAGTTCATTAGCTACCTTCCAGTCCTTGGGAATGGGGGCAGATAGGTTGCATATTTTGTCAGGAGATACACAAGTTCCCATTTGAGTTCTTCCAGAACTTTTGAATGTGTGCTATCTGGGCATGCTGAGTCATCTGTTTTTCATTTGTCCATCAGTCAGAGACCTCCTCTCATGTCCCTCGCAGGTCTTTTTACATCCCTCCTGAAATTGGCAGTTCTGGAGTGGGCAGACACCTCCCATCCTCCACAGTGAAGATGGAGAGAAAAAATGTATCAGCTTCGCTGCTATTTCTCTGCTTTAGTAATCCTTTTACCCCTGAGTTATCCTAGGACCCCACTGCCTCCTCCATGGCTGGTTTCCTGCTACTAACGTATTTGAAGAATTTTTTCACATTTGAAGACTATAAATATCATGTAAATAAACAGCACCTGCCCTGTCAGCTGCATTAAGGGCCTTTTGCTGGGCTTTTGCATCTCTTCCCTCTGTCTGTGAGAGGTATGAAAGAGAGGAGGGAAATTATGGCTCTGACTTCACGTCCAGTTGCCTATTAAACTACATTTCAGCTGCTTGAAGGCAGAACATCCTTCTCCGCTTGTCCATCCATACCTTTAAAAAAGAAAAGAAAAAGGCACTCCTATCCTCTGGAACAGAAAGGTGTTTCTGTTCAGGTAGTTGTCTGCATTCCCAGTGCAATCATAGGATCATAGGCTCACATTGTCAAATGCTTGCAATTCCTGCATGAACTATAAACCATTGAACATTGTAAAGCAGGTCCTGGAACAATCTGTGTGTCATGTTGTGCTGGGGCAGGCAGGAGTGGGGCTGGAGTTTGGGTGAAAAACTGGGACGGGGGTAGCCCATGCGCCGAGACGCCACCTTTTACAACCCCACAGAGGTGTCAGGCAGTGGTCCTCTGCATTGGGATGGGCAGAGTGCTCTGGCGTAGGATGTTGCCTGCTGACCTCTAACAGGGCTCTGGACCCCTGCCCAGTCTGCAGGCGTGACATCTCCTGGGCCTTAATTCAGCCGGGTTCGGCACATGTGGATTTATCCATGAAATCTGCCTGAGGTATTGGTTCCTCCCAGGTGGCGCGTGTTCTTGAGACCTGTGCATCCCAGGGAAGAGGAAGAGTCCATGTGCCTCTTTTTCAAGCATGTTGGCTTTCCCTTTTGCTGTGTTTGAATAACAGGGACCCCTGCAGGCTGTTGAGACTTGGTGGATCGGCTTCTGGCATGGCCTCCCGTGTCCCCAAGAGGGGATGCTGCCGTGAGAGCTTGTGTGAGTGTTTCCTCTTGAGAAACAGTGTCTGCTCTTCTCTTTTTTCTGCAGTGCCTGCGTCCACTGATTCGCTGGAGAATGTTGCACACGGCCGAGAAGAAGTCTGCTCGGGACTCTAACGGCTCCTCAAGCCGTGCCTCTGTATTCACTGCTTCACTGCTCTGCAGTTATGGCTCAAGGACTATGGGCCGGATCTGCTCTGCCTTTTGTATTGCCAAGAAGGGTGGGGACTGTTGGCGCTTGTCTGTTGGGCAGGTGGAAACTCTGCCAAGCTGGTTTATTCTGATGCCTCTTCGCAGAGGAAGGCTGCATCTGTCACTCATCACCTGCAGAAAAATGTGGTGTCGCATTGGTGACCTTGGCACATCCATGTCACTCCTCTTTCTGGTTTTGAAACATGCAAAACAGTCACTCTGGTGTTCTGTTCTTCTTGAAATGGTGGCATGACTCGGAAGGGCTGGTGGCATCGATGTGCCAAGAATAATTGCACATGTATTGAACTTCTCGGCAGTTTGCAAAATCTACTAAAAAAGGGATTAGATTAGTAGAGTAGTTCTCCTTTTTGGTAGAGTTTCCTAGCGCACTTCCCCCCGCAATTAATCAAGTTGGACATTCTGCCACAAAAAGTGTTCTGCTCAGCTGGTTTCATGAGAGGAGGAAACTGCATTCATGTTTGTGGCAAAGGAAAAAGAATATGGGTTTTGCATGATCTCAGTGGTCCCCCCCTCCACCCCCATCTTGGTGTGGTGAAATTCCAGTCTGAAAATTTTGGGAAGATTTCAACACTCAGTGTTGTTTCGTCCCTCTGTACTGTCTGTGGCGGGCTTGGGTTTAGACTTCTTCCCTGTGGCTTCTTCATACTGTTCTATGCGCCGCTCGAGAATCCCTTGGACCTGTGCTCTGCCACATGGGTGAACAGCGCCTCTGGAGTAAAGCTGTCTTTGATAATCCACAGTGATAAAAGCTCTCTCCTCTGATAATCCTGAGCCTGTCTGCTCCTCAGGGCTGGTGGCCTCTTCTCTCACACTCTCTCTGTTAGTGGGCTTAGCTAGTCCATTGAGGCCTGGAAACCTGCAGCTGTTGGAGAAGCTGCAAGGAGCATGGGGGTGAGGAGAGGCTGAAGGGCTTCTTGTTGCAGACCCCAGACAGAGTCGTGCAACGGGAGGAGGGGAGGCCGCAAAGGAGAGCCGAGAGTTTGGTTTCACGCTCCTTCTGACTTTGCACGCACACAGCCACTCTCAAGTGTAGAAAGCTCTGCCTTGGCTCTTTGCTCCTTAGATTGGTCTGGGGTTTGGGATGTTGACAGCTTCATACAGATTTATGGATCTAATTTAAGGTGACTCTCTACCGTGAGTTTGTGTGCGTGAAGTCTGAATAAAATACTGAAACTTCTTTTATAGCCTTACTGAGCTTTGTGTAGGGTGTCCCTATAAAGCCCCACAGGTTTGCTGTACTCTAGGAGAGAGCTGGTGTGCTGTAATGTTTAAGAGCAGCAGATTCTAATTTGGAGAAGTAGGAGGGGGGTTTTCCCCTCCTCCCTCATTAAAGCATGCTGGGTGACTTCGGGCCAGTCCTGGTTCTCTCTCTCTCTCTGAACTCTGACACCCCTTCCGCCGTCACTCCACCAGCTACCCAGCTACCCGTCAGAGAAGGCAATGGGGGACCCCTGATGGGGCTCTTCAAGGCCTAGGACCAACACAGACTCTCCTATGTTCTGCCACAGCAGTTTTGCTCATCTGATCAGGCGTTACACGGGGCCACTCTACAAATGCACAAGATCCTGTGGATTCTCTGGCCTTTTCTTGTGAAACAGCGTGGTCCTTCAGGTGGCCGGGAAGGCTCCCATGCTTCGGTAATTCTGCCAACTGGGCAAAACAGAATTGTTCAGGAGGCTCCAAAAGTTATATGACAGTGTTGTAATTGCATATCCACCCGAAGCTGCCTTAGACTGATCACACCATCACGGGCAATACGGTCAACTGGCCGTACCTATGAGCTTTCCCTTTCCCTCCTGCCTAATCCTTTCCATTGGGGTTGAACCCGGGGCCATTTGCGCATGAAGCAGAGACTCAGGCACAGCTGCTGGGTCCTTAGTTTAGGTGGGTGGTTTAATAAAGGGAAGGGTAATGGGAACCACACTCCTGAGGTTGTTATGCTATTATCTGGCTCTCATGGCATCATTTTCTGCTTTCATGGTGTTTGTTTTGGATTTCTGCAATTCTGGTTGGATTGAATTGCAGATTCCTCATCCTGTCGATGGTATTGATTAACACGCTGTCCAGCTGAAGTCTCAGGCAGGTGGAGTGTAAGTCAGGCAGGGTTCAGGTCGCTGTAGGGTTGGAATCCTCAAAGGAAGAGGTACCCAAACAAACCAGAAGGTGACCATTCCTGCCCCAAAGCTGCTCATGCCTGAAGCCCCTTTGTGGGAGGAAGAGTGGTGGGAATGGCTGGGCTCGTCTGATCCCCGAAGGCGGCCTCAGCCTTTCCCTCCCTGCGCCCCTTGCCCAGCTGTCCCCCTTCCCTCAGCTGTGCCAGGCACAGGAGCCCTGTCTGGGGCACAACCACCCGCCAGCGGTCCCAGAGTGGCCAAAGGCTGTCCGGACCACAGCGTCCTGCTGGCCAGCTCCCCAGCCCCAATCCTCCTGGGAGCCCCAGGCGCCTGCTTCCTGCCAGCACTGCAGTTTGGAGCGGCAGCCCTGCGGAGGCGACCAAGAGGCTGGCAGCCTCCACGGCGCGGAAGGTGATCTCCCGGCGGGTCAGCGATCTGTCCCTCGGCCTCCAGGAATCCCCCCTGCGGTTGGCAACCCGGGCGGGAAGCCCCTGCCTCCCTCCCCCATGGACGTCAGCTACCCTTCGGGAGGCATTCCCGGCTTCCCGGAGTTGGGACCCGGAATGGGGCCCTAGAGCCTGCTGCGAAGCGTCGGCCCGCGCATTCACACGTGCGCACGCGTGTCAAGCCCGGGGATGCCTCTTGGGCGGGGCTGCTTCGGGGCCGGACTCCGCCCCCATTGCGCCAGAGAGGTCGGCCGCCAGGAAGGCGCGGACCAAGCGGGCTGGGATAGGCTGCAGAGTGCCGCGTGATGCCTGTCCGGGGGAGGGGACTCTACCTTCCCTCGGATTGGTCTGTGAGGCGGAGGGCGGCCGGGCGGCCATTGGCGGAGGAAACCGGCCCCCACACGCCATTGGTCGGTAGGAAGCTTTCCCTTGCGTCGGGCAGGGGGCGGGCCGCCGGTGACCAGCGATTGGCTGGGGGGACTGGCAATCGCCGGCGGGGAGGGGCTGGTCGCCGCGGCGGGCTCCTCCCCCCGGAAAGCCCCGCCTCCGCTGCCGCCTTCGCCGCCGCCCGGACGAGGGAAAGGAAGGAAGGAAGGCGGGAGAGAGGCGATGAGGGTGGCCGTCGACTTCGAGGAGTGCCTCAAGGACTCGCCCCGCTTCAGGTAGGAGGAGGAGGGGGAGGAGGAGGAGGAGGAGGAGGAGGAGGAGGAGGAGGGGGAGGAGGGGGAGGAGGGGGAGGGGGAGATGGCGCGCCCCCCCGCCCCCTCCCGCCCCCTCCCGCCCCCTCCCGCGGGCCCCCTTCCTCCCGAGGAAGCCCGCCAGCCGGGCAAGGCCGCGTCTTCAACAGGGCGGCGGACGAAGGGAGGCCGGCCTTCCCTCCCTCCTTCCTTCGGCTGCAGCCCGTCCAAGAACTGACCTGCCTCCACAGGCTCCAAGGAGACCAGCGGGCCCTGGCCTCAGGGTGGGGGTGGGGGTGGGGGTGGGGGTGGGGGTGGGGGTGGGGGTGGGGGTGGGGGTGGGGGTGGGGGTGGGGGTGGGGGTGGGGGCGGCTCTGCCAAGGGCGGCTCTGCAGGGGGCGGACTAGATGAGTCTGCGGTGCCTCCCTGGGCCCTGCACCTTCTGTGGATCCCACACGCATACCAAGCCCGGCAGGGATGCAACTCCCCCCCCCCTCCCCATTTTGTGTGGTACGAAATGTGGAATCTGCCTGTTGAATAGGCACTGCCTGAAGGAAGGGAGAGTCGGTTCCTGCAGCATTAGGAGATGGTTGGAGTAAATAACTCATAAAGCAGAACACCCTTCTGATGAGTGGAGAACTGGCTTTCAAACCCAGTGTCATTTTTAATTTTCCTTTCCAGGTATTCAAGTGGGCAGCCCTGTGGGTCGGAAGCGGCAGAGTCCAGTGGCACCTTTAAAACCAACCAATTTCATTCAGGGCATGAGGTTTCATGTGCGCACGCACTTCCTCGGATATGAAGCTCATACCTTGAACAAAGATTTGTTGGTCTTAAAGGTGCCACTGGACTCTAAGCTCCTTTTAATGTATGTTGGTCTATTTTGATACAAAACTCAGGACTTGATTTAAGTACAGCTCCCTGACTGAAAGGGTCAGGCTAGCTTGGAGAAGATGCCCTGGTGTCTCCCAAGCATCACTTTACAGTCACGTGAGCCTAACAGGATGGCTATCGGAACATGACTTGCGGTGCAGCACCAGTACCCAGACGGGCAGCCATTCAATACGTATCATTTCCAACGCATCAGGGAAATGCTGCAGTGAGCCACTTCGATTGCTTTGTGGCTTTCTTGCCTTGACTGGGGATTTGCTTTTGTCTTTTCTGCCATAAAAAGGTAGAGGTTTGCCTCTCAGTATATGGCAGAAAGTATCTGCCCCAAGGTACTTGCATTGTGAGGTGTGACCTGAGGGAGGGATGAAGATTGGGAGAAGCACCTGTGCTCATTCCAGTTATATATTGGGGTGGTGTGTGTGTGTGTGTGTAGGGAAAATAACTTCTTCCCAAAGAGGGTGGATTTACAGGCAGGAGATGTGATGAGAAGATTCCCACTGTAGAACTTGTGCTAATTTCTCCAATACATATGAAAAACTGACCAAACTTGGTGAACCCTGAGAAAGGAAACTCTTGTGGTCTGTCTGTTTTTCTTTTTTGGAGTGAATGGAATAAAAGAAAGTTAGTTTGGGGGCACTTATTAGGGGTTGTGTTCTGCACTGTTGTCTCTGGTTTCCTGAAACGAAGATCCTGCTGTGGAATTCTGCACCATTTAATGGGACATGTGCTTCACTTTCTACAATCCTAGTTCTATTGTAGTTTTTTATTGAATGTCCTGCCCATAGATCAGTGGTCCCCAACCTTTTTATCACCGGGAACTGGTCAACGCTTGACAATTTTACTGAGGCCCGGGGGGCGGGGTAGTCTTTTGCTGAGGGACATCAGCGCCACCACCTGAGCCCCTGCTCCACTTGCTTTCCTGCTGGTACCCCTGACCTCCCGCTGCCTGCTGGGAATTGCTGCCAGCAGCAGCTGTGTAGTGCCACACCAAGGGGGAGCCCCAGCCATGTCAGTCGCTGGAGAACACCAAAGGTGAGCTGGTGGCAGAGTGGCAGGGCCGCCCCCGAGGCAGCAGCCGGGAAGGAGGACAAGGAGGAGCCGCAGCCCGGTACCAACTGATCTACGGACCGCTGCCCTGAATCTCCATGAGAAGTAAATAGACTGACATTCAAAGTCAAGAACAACAGTTTTATTCAAAGCACACCTTGAATAGAAATGCCAAATCCTTCTGAGTGCTTCTTTGCTGAGCAACAGGCACTGGGGTATGACCAGGCACCTGAAGGGCAAAGGCAGCCAGGAAGGTCGCTCTTTTTGGAGCTGCTGCTGTCCAAACCACCTGGCTAACATTCCCAGGGACAGAAGTGGCAGTGCCCTGGACACTGTTGCCTTTTGGATGCGTCGGCCCTAGTAGAGCGAGCACAGCAGACCGCAAAGAGATACAGGAACTTATAACTACCTGCCCACCCATGATGACCCCAATTTCATGCCCAAGTGATCCCTCCTACAAAAATTTCTGTGAAATGGCTATCTAGTCTCTCCTTGAAAACTTCCAAAGAAGAACCCACCACCACTCAAGGAAGCCTGTTCCACTGGGGAACTGCTGTAACTGTCAGGAACGTCTTCCAGATGTTTAGCCGAAAATTCTTTTGAATTAATTTCAACACCTTTCACACTTTTCACACATACTACTACCAAGACAAGTCTCGCCCATCCTATAGTGATGAATATGATACTTCCTACCTAAATGAAGAATGTTACACTTATCACTAAGTGAACGAGACGTTGGGGTACTTGTGGATTGTGAACTAAACATGAGCAGGCAGTGTGATGCAGCGGTAAAAAAGGCGAATGCCATTTTGGGCTGTATCAACAGGGGCATCACATCAAAATCACAAGATGTGATAGTCCCATTGTATACGGCACTGGTCAGACCACACCTGGAGTACTGTGTGCAGTTCTGGAGGCCTCACTTCAAGAAGGACGTAGATAAAATTGAAAGGGTACAGAGGAGAGCGACGAAGATGATAGGTTGAGGGACTTGGGAATGTTCAGCCTGGAGAAAAGGAGGTAGAGAGGGGACATGATAGCCCTCTTTAAGTATTTGAAAGGTTGTCACTTGGAGGAGGGCAGAATGCTGTTTCCATTGGCTGCAGAGGAGAGGACACGCAGTAATGGGTTTAAACTTCAAGTACAACGATATAGGCTAGATATCAGGAAAAAAAAATTTCACAGTCAGAGTAGTTCAGCAGTGGAATATGCTGCCTAAGGAGGTGGTGAACTCCCCCTCACTGGCAGTCTTCAAGCAAAGGTTGGATATACACTTTTCTTGGATACTTTAGGATGCTTAGGGCTGATCCTGCGTAGAGCAGGGGGTTGGACTAGATGGCCTGTATGGCCCCTTCCAACTCTATGATTCTATGATTCCCACTCTAGGATTATATGAGTCTAATTCAGCAGAGGAATGGGCTGCCTCAGGAGGTGGGGAGCTCCCCCACACTGGCGGTCTTCAAGCAGCGGCTGGACAGATCCTTCTCCTGGATGCTTGAGGCAGATCCTGCATTGAGCACGTAGTGGGACTGGATGGCCCCTTCCCACTCTAGGATTCAGTGAGTCCAGCAGTGGAATAGGCTGCCTCAGGAGGTGGGGAGCTCCCCCTCACTGGCAGTCTTCAAGCAAAGGTTGGATACACTTTTCTTGGATGCTTTGGGCTGATCCTGCGTTGAGCAGGGGGTGCCTGTTTGGCCATTCCAACTCTATGATTCTATGTTTTTATGAGTCTCATCCTGCATTAAGCAGGGGGTGAGACTAGATGGCCTGCAGGGCCCCTTCCCACTCTAGGATTCGGTGGGTCTAGTTCAACTGTGGATTGGGCTGCCTAAGGAGGTGGCGAGCTCCCCCTCACTGGTAGTCTTCAAGCAGGCAAATATAGAACCGTGGATTCCTCAATGTGAACTCAGAAGAAAAAAGGAAATCACGAGGCACATAGTAGTCTCTATGTTTAGAGGTGAAAAGGTTATAACATTAAATGGTCAAACATATGATCAAACATAAAGAGAAATCCCCAGACGATTATGAGCATTTTGCCAATGTGATACTACGACTACTACTGTGACAATACATAAAGAAGACTACTATGTGCCTCGTGATTTCCTTTTTTCTTCTGGACAGATCCTTCCTCTGGATGCTTGAAGCTCCATTCCCCAGTGGGTTGGAATAAATGGCCTGCATGGCCCCTTCCCCCTCTAGGATCCTTTGAGTTGCTTATGACATTTTGCACAGGTGAACTCGGCATATGGCTCTAGCTGTCATAATTGCTCTTAAGTCTGTTTTTTTAGCTTTTGGGCATAAAAGCACTGCCCGTGTGAGGTTGCATGCATTCGTAGCATGGAAGCAAGTTTCCTTGAAATGGTTCTGACTTCTGAGTAGACCTTTCAGGTCAAGGTAACCAGAGCGATCCATTCCTCTTATTTGTTGCAGTAGCACAGTGCATGCCCCCACATTCCCACTGTATGCATGATGAGTTTGTGTTCCCTCCCTGATAAGCCTTCCTGCTCTGGGAGTCGAGAGCATGGTTCTGTCATTGCTGATGGTGCCCCAGGGCTGTGCATGTGTTTTGCGGGTTGTCTCACAGTGCTCTGTGCTCTGTTTGGCAGGGCTGCCCTGGAAGAGGTGGAAGGAGATGTGACAGAACTTGAATTGAAGCTGGAGAAGGTGAGTACTCTGGGCTTCAATGAATGGAGCAGGGAGTAGGGCTTTGGAATCTTCTGCATCCTGAATCACCATCTGGGAGTAGCGCATGACCTGGATGAGTTTCCTTGCGCATCCATGCCCTCAGGGCCGGCACCAGGAGTCTTGCTGGCCTGGGGCTGTGTTTTGTAGAATCATAGATTCTCAGGTGTCATCTACAGGACAGATGGAATGCCAGCCAGAAGGGAACGGACTGGTGTGTGGCCTCCTTCAGTGTGGGGCGATGGTTAAGAATAGCCATCTCTAATCTGGAGAACCTGTTTTGATTCTCCACATGCAGACAGCTGGGTGACCTTAGGACAGTTCTCTCAGAGCTCTCTGAGCCCCATGTACCTCCCAGCTGTCTGTTGTGGAGAGAGGAAAGGGAAAGTGTTTGTAAGCCACTCTGGGACTCATTCAGATAGTGCAAGAAACAGCTCTCTTCTTTCGTGACAAAGCACCCGAGATGTGCTGAAGAGGCCAGGCTGGTGACCCTAAATAGGTAGTAGTACAGACCTGAGAGCTGAAGGAGTGTGGCCCTTTTTGTTCAGACCCCTCTGAGGGTCCTAGCAGATGCAGTCTGGGCTAAGTGAAGAATTTGACGTGGCCTCAGGAAGGCCTGGCTCATCATGGTGCCTTCACCTCGCCAAGCAGGTATTTTATGGTCCATATTTCAAAATGCTTGCCAGACTTGATCCGCACCCACCTTCATGAACAGTGATTGCATGAACAACGGGAGGCGCCGTGGCTCAGTGGCAGAGCCTCTGCTTGTCATGCAGGAGGTCCTCAGTGGCATCTCCAGTCAGAGACCAGGCAGAAAGTGATGGGAAAGACCTTTGCCTAAGACCCTGGGGAGCTGCTGCCAATCTTGATTGAGCTACGCAGGAGGGAGGGGCTTCTGGTTCAATGTAAGGCAGCTTCATGTTTTAGTCTGTCTTTCTGTCTGTGGTAGCTAAAAGGAGCTGGTTGCTCACAAAAGTGTGTGGAGCACAAAGAGCATGGAGGTGTGCGGGAGATGGCTGCATGGAGCACCATTTAGCATGTGGTGCTGCATAGTCTTACAAAATGTGAACCAGCTCTTACTAGAACAATCAATATCCCTTCATCTTCACAAGTTCAAGAGGTCAGCTTATACTTTCCCTTCTTCTTTCCTGTGTTGAAACTGGGCCCAGGACCTGTTCTTTGTTTATGCCACTTTTAGGCATATTCCAGTGCAGTTGCAGTGCCATTTCTGCCCTTGGGGTTGGCCCATTTAAGGAAGTCAAATGGCAGCTCATTTATTCATTTTTAAATATGTCAACTCAAATAGGGTCCCCAAGATGGCAAACATCATTAGAACAACATTTAAAATAAACGGCATATATTAGACACGGTGGCTCCCCAGCGTCCTCTTCCTCTCCAACCTTAGCCAGCCCCCTGGCATGCTGAGGAGCTGTGCCGAAGGAACCAGGAGGTGAGAGAACTGGAGTGAGTCTGGAGGAAGGCCCATGATGAAGATATGAGAACATCTTATAGAATGCTTATTGAAGCCCATGAGATGGTGGTGAAGGTGGCTAAAAGAGAATTCTATGCCACCTCTGTCACATCTGTGAGTTCACGCCCAGCTCACTTATTTAGAGTAATTCATTCACTTACTGCCCTTTGGAAGCAGTGGCTGGATGGATCAGGAAGAGTTGCCTGAAACTCAACCCCTCCAAGACGGAGGTCCTGTGGCTGGGTTGAAAGGGGCAGGAGCAGGAAGTGCATCTTCCCTGCCCACACTACAACTATCACCTGTGTCCCAAGCCAGGAATTTGGGGGTGATCCTGGATGCCTTGCTTTCTATGGAGGCCCAGGTCACCAGGGTAGCCAAGACAGCGTTTTTCCGTCTGTGCCAAGCATGGCTACTAGTGCTCTACCTGCCCCTGAACACCTGACCACTGTGATCCATGCAATGGTCACTTCTAGGTTACACTTCTGTAACGCGCTCTATGCAGGCCTACCCTTGTCTCTGTTCCAGAAGTTACACCTGGTTCAGAACGCAGCTGCGTGGGACCTCACTGGATCATCTTGGAGGGACCATGTTCAGCCTCTACTGAAGCAGCTGCACTGGCTACCAGTTTGTTTCCAGATCAAGTTCAAAGTTTTGGTTTTAACCTTTAAGGCTATATGCAGCTTGGGTCCTGCATACTTGAGGGACTGCTTACCTCCTTATGCCCCCCGCAGGTATGAATCTGCTGATGATCCCAGGACTCTGGGAAGCATGCCTGGCCTTGACTAGGGCCAGAGCCTTTTCAGTCCTGGCCCCTACCTGGTGGAATGACCTGCGGGCCCTAGACTGGCCTTACTCCACAGGTCCCCAGTGACATCATCCCAATTTTCCATCAGCCATCTATCAGCCACGCACCAGGCTCATGTGGGATATAAATTTAAATTGTGTATCACCATAAATTGCTGAATTTTAGAATGTTATTTTAATGGGATTTTATTGTTATTGCATGGATTGTATATTGAAATTGTAAACCGCCGCGAGCCAGCCTTGGGAGCAGCGGTCAAACAAATCCAATAAGAAAGACAGACGTAAAAACAGTTGTAAATTGGATATAAGCTGTGAGGCCTTTGTAAGCCAATTTTTCCATCTTCGCCATGCAAAGCTACTAGTGCCCTATCTGGTCCCAGAGCACCTAGCCACAGTGATCCATGTGATGGTCACCTCTAAGCTGGACTATATAACTCAGTCTACTCGGGCCTACCCTTGGCTCTAATCTCAAAGTTACAACTGGTCCCAAATACAGCTATCTGGGTCCTCACAAAGACACCATGGGAGACCCATGTAAGACCAGTCTTACAGCAGCTGCATTGGTTGCCAGTTGAGTTCCAGATTTGGTTCCAGGTCTTGGTGCTAACATTTAAGGCCATTTGTGGTCTTGGACCTGCATTTCTGAAGGACCACCTCTCTATGTCCCCTGGAGAATACGTTGATTGGTCATGGCTAGCCAACTTGTGGTCCCCAGCCTCAAAGAAGTGCAGCTGGCTTTGATCATTTTGACCAGTACACATGGAAATATCATATGGGCCCCCCATACTGGTACGCTGTCTCTCTCTGGTTCCTCCCTTGGAGGAGTGACCCTCCAAGCAATTGGGTCTGTACAAACAAACATCAAATGATGATGAATTTCAGTTAATTATTTTAGAGTTTTGTAGTTTTTAACTTATTGTATGTTTTATAAAGTATGCTGTCTTATGATGTAGCCTGCCCCAAGATGCCAGGGCCAAGAGGGCTAAAATATCCTCACCCCGCCCGCGGGCAAGCGCGAACCGCCTCTTGCCGCGTCAGGCCGCCGGCCACAGAGCCCCCGCCAGCCACGGTGCACGCCGCTGCCGGGGGCTCCCTTGCCTAGCGCCCGCTGTATTGTTATTACGGCGGGCTTAATTACTAGTATATATATTTATGAATATATCTATCTATATGGAGACGTTTAAGGAGCTCAGTGTTTTGGGGTGTCAACTGAACAAAAGCGGTCATCTGCTTGTGTTCCCTGGGGAGGGGCTCTTCCTGCCCTTGGGCGCTGTCTGTGCTGCTGCTCTTGGTGGAGCAGCCTGGGGGGGGGGCACTGCTCAGCCCCCTTCCTGAGTCTGAAGTTGATGCTCCCTGCCAAGGTTGGCGAAGCCTCTGAAGAATGCAATGTGCGCCTGGCCCCTCCTGCCGTTTTCTGGGGTGGGCAAGATTCCCTCTTTGGTCACCTCTGCACCAGGGAAAGCTTTCTCTTGCCCTCAGATCCTTTCAGCTCGGGACGTTCTGTGTGTCAAGCGGGTGCTCTGCCACAGAGCCACAGCCCCTCTCCCATGGACTTCCCAGGATCTGTCTGTGAGCTTAGATCAGGGTCGCCCTTCAGAAGGGGGTGCTGCTGTAGGAGACGAAGCCACTCAAGGCTTGTTACTTCAGAGGAGAAGTTCTTCCCTGCAAAAGAAGTCCACAGACAAGGCAGGGACGGCAAGGAGGCATTCTGGCCATCTGGAGAGGGACTACAGAGAGGACCTCTTGCCCTCATGGAAGTTACAAAGAGCAGCAGGAAGGGAAAGGGCTCCCAGTAGTCTTATTTTGGGGAAACAAAGCAGCCGGGCAGAGAAAAGGCGAGATCCAGGAACTGACCTGTCTAGCCTTGCTAGCTCTATCGTGAACCTGGGTCCTCTGCAGCAAAAATGCAGTGCATGCCTTCCCCTCCAGTCCTTCCTGCCAGTTCCTTCTCTGTTTCCCTCTTTTGCTCCCTGTGCTCCATCCTCAGCTTGTGAGTCTTCAGCCCCCCTCCTCCGTGGCCTTTCACATTTGCCAGGAGCAGCAGCATGCCTGCTGAGGGCTCTCTAGGGAATCCTGGCAGGCAGCAGGCCACACGACCCGCCCTTCCCGTTAGATGTGCAGAAGGCAGCCAAACTGTAGGGCAAGTCGGAGACCAACAAGTGCCTGGAAGTTGGAGCTTTTGAGAGTTAAAGCTCCCTTAGTCCCTTAGATGGCCTTTGCCTCTCAATAATGCATCCCCCCCCCCCCCGAAAATCTTGTTGGTCTTCCAGGTGCCTCTGGAGTGGAATCCTGCTGCAGTGGGAGGGTCACTGCATAGCCTGCCTCCGTGGTCAATAATGCATACTGGGGAAGAACAAACCTGTGCATTGATGATCCTGAGCTGGGGTTTCTCTCTCATGGAGGCTTCTGCAGCCCTCCTCTCTTGCACACAGGTCTTCACTGACTGGTATACAGTTTCCAGTCTTTCTGAATGAAGGTGTCTGCAGCCAGCAATAGGAATCAAAAGGAATTGACCAGTGAGGAAGGGCCCTGCGGTCGAAGCACGTGTGGTTGTGTGTTCATCAGCTTTGTGTGGGAAATTATTACCGCTCATAGAAAAGCTTGTTCGGACTCTTAATGCAGTCTGACATTCAGGCTGATGTTTTTAATTTTGCCGTTGTGTCCACCATCTATTCAATATTGAATGTGAGGATACTATTTTATCTGCTGTAGCTTGACCCTGGTGGCATTTTCAGTGGCTGTAGCGGGAGATCCCAGGCCCAACTTCTGCCTCAGAGCCTGTGAGTTCTGTTTCTGGGGGAGGCCCTCTGCCTCCTGCTGCTGAGAGCTGAGCTGAGCAGGGTTGGATCTCTCCTCTTCTTATTCCAGCTAGTGAAGCTCTGCATTGCAATGATTGACATGGGAAAAGCTTTCTGTGCGGCCAACAAGCAGTTCATGAGCGGCATCCAAGACCTTGCCCATTACTCTCGTCAGGATGCTCTAGTGGAGGTAAGTTCGTGGCCAGTTCCCTGGACCCCCGCAATCCCGTTCCCTTTCCCCTCCAGCCCCTCCAAGATTTCTTTGCTCTTCTCATGGAGGAGTGGCCACTGTGAGCCGGTGTGTGATTCCTGAGCGGAGGGCGGGGGGAAGGGGAGGTTTGCTCCATTCTTTGCCCTTCTGCATTTTGGTCGGCCTCCCCCTTTGTGCTCTTGGACCCCTGCCCTCTTTATCTTCTGAGGGCAACGCACTGTGCATGTTTAAGCCTCCTCGTAACGTGTTCCAAGCCGAGGACGCCAGCCAGGCTGGGTGTCTCAGGGCATGACCAGAGGGTGACTCTTCAGCCAAGACCATGCAAGGGGCTGCCTTTGCTTCTGCCTGCTGGTCTCTGGTCTCTACTTCCGTCATCTTTGGGGACCGCAGCAGAAAAAACACGCCTTTCCCTCCTCCTCTCTTTCTTTACAGACCAGCCTGACCAAGTTCTCTGACAGCCTTCAAGAGATGGTCGATTATCACACCGTAAGTGCTGGGGACATCAGCTGGCACTGGCTAATTCTGCAGTGGCTTCCCTATACGTCTAGGCCACCCCTTTGGAGATACCTGCCTGGGGGTGGGGGGGGTGTGCATGCATGGTTCAGGCTGGCCTTCGTGGAAGGGGACTCGGATGTCCCTCTCGAAACTCAGTGCTGTGACGCCTGTCAGTCTTCCCCTCCCTCCCACCCTCCCACCCATGGTGGTGTGTGGATCGGCAGGCATAGTTTGTAGCTCCCCCCCCCTTGCCGTTTTTTTTTTCATTTAGTTCCCAGACTTGTTACTTTGGAGGCTTTGCCAGAGATGGAGCCTTCCTTGGTGCATCCAGGCTAGGTTTGCAGCCATTCTTCTGTCAGTGTGGCAGGCTGTGTTGAGCACAGGAGGAGGAGAACGTGCTGGCCTGGCTCCACAGCAGCCCCTGTGTGTGGGGGGTGGGGGGTGGGGGGGAATCAAGGGTCAGAAGCTTCTCCCAGCTGAAGCGAGAGGTGCCGAGGGAAGAAGGATGAAAGAGGAGCCGGGATCCCATGCAGGGGAAGCACTGAGCAGCCCCCCCCCCCCCGTTTGGGAGGAGCAGGCACTGCACTGGGCCTTCAAGCAGAACGACAGGGATGGTGCCCAGAAGAATGACGGAGGCACTGCGGAGAAGCTCCTGCGTGCAGGACCCGCCTCTTGGTCCCTTGGTTGCCCTGGCCCTCTTGCTCCGGGGAAGATGCCGAAACTGGGACCTTCAGCCTGTTGTACCCCCTGTGGAGTCGGTAGGGCTGAGCTGTGGCCACAAGGGCCTCGGGGGGGGGGGTGTCTGCAATTGCCCCAACTGGTCCTGTTGGATGAGGCAATAGAGGGTATACTGCTCAGATTTGCATGTGACACTAAATTGGGAGGGGTGGCTGACACTGCACAGGAAAGGACTACTATTTGAGGAGATCTGGATAGATTGGGAAACTGGGCCATAGCCAACAAAATAAATTTTAAAAAGAAAGAGTATAAAGTATTACATTTGGTTAATAAAAATGTAGCCCCATCAGTATACGATGGGGGATACTTGGCTTGATAAGAATAGATGTGAAAGGGGTTTATGAGTCCAGGTGGACAAAAAATTGACTATGGGGCAGCTAAGGAGACTAATGCAATACTAGGATGCATTGCCAGGAGCTTAGTCTCTAGAGAGCAAGGGAAGATCAGCTGGTTCTTAGATGCCGCGAGAAGGAGAAGGAAGAAGAAGAAGAGGAGTTGGTTCTTAGATGCCGCTTTTCTCTACCCAAAGGAGTATCAAAGTGGCTTCCATTCACCTTCCCTTTCCTCTCCCCACAACAGATACCCTCTGAGGTGGGTGAGGCTGAGAGAGCCCTAAGATTACTGAATAAGTGTTTGTTCTTCTATGCCGCTTTTCTCTACCTAAAGGAGTCTCCAAGCAGCTTACATTCACCTTCCCTTTCCTCTCCCCTGTGAGGAAGGGGAGCCTGAGAGAGTCCTGATATTACTGAAGAAGGAGAAGAAGAAGAAGAAGAGTTGGTTCTTAGATGCCGCTTTTCTCTCCCCGAAAGAGTCTCCAAGCGGCTTACACTTGCCTTCCCTTTCTTCTCCCTGCAAGAGACACCCTGTGAGGGAGGGGAGAACATGCCAATACGTCTACCCTGGTGCTGTTCTGATCTTAAGAGTGGAAGATTTTTGGGCCCAGAGGGCGGAGGGATATGTTGCTCCCACGAGAGCCATCCGTTCAGTGGAGGGGGAAGGGCTGTTGGGCTTGTCTCTTTGCCTCAGCCCTGCCTGAGGGCTGCTTGCTGGGGACTGTTCCTTGGTGAGGCCATGGCTATTCTGCTAGAGATGGGAGAGCAGGACGTGGCCTTGGAGGGGGGGTGGCTCCTTGCCATGACGTCCCAGTGCAGCGTGGCGGCCCAAGGGGGAGCCTAGGAGAGTTTGAAGGCCAGCTGCTCCGTGATATTGTGCTCACCAGTTTCCTTTTTCAGAGCTTTGTTTCAACACACATTTTTCACATTTCAGATCCTGTTTGACCAGACACAAAGATCCATTAAAACACAGCTTCAAACATTTGTTAAAGAGTAAGTTCACTTTCATTGCTTTCCTGAGATTTGTGCTGGATAAAAAGTGTCCATAACATGCTGTGTACGTGTAAAGGTGAACCGTACAACCACAAGGAACGAGCCAGAGTCCAGAAGCACCACTAGGGGGCACTGGGGGTTGCTTGATGGAGCCTTGCAGAGGCTGACACCCCAAGTGGACCAGGAGTCGCTTTTAGGCTGAGTCTCATTCAAGTGTCTTGATTCTCTTTTGATCCTTTGGCCTTGGGCTGATATTGGCCTAGAAACTCCACAAATGGCTGGGGAGACAGGACAGAAGACATGCTGATGTTACAAGTATGAGCTTTAGCAAATCAAACTTTCGTTTGTCAGATACTGGTTGGTTAGTAGGTCAACCATTACACATTTCCGTTCCGTAAGAGCCTGTGTGTGTAATATTTCTGTACCACCCTCCCATGAGGCTCAGAGCGGTTTACACAAAACATGGAGGATATACATAGAATCATGGTAACCACAACAACAACAATGATCATAACAGTGGACTTGTAATAACAGTTTATATTACAACAGTAACTTCTATAACTTCTAACACGAATCCATAGGGAGGTCAGTTTAGGTACAGATCATGTAGGGGTGTCGGGGGGGGGACCAGCAGATGTTATTGGGTCGGTCAGCTTCGACCAGATACCTGGTGGAGGAGCTCCCTTTTACAATCCCTGTGGGAGCTCAGGCAGAGCCCTGATGTCTTCAAGGAGCTTGTTCTACCAGGTGTGGGCCAGAACAGAGAAAGCTCTGGCCTTGGTTGAAATCTTATGTGCTTCTTTGGAGCCAGGGACCCTCAGCCAGCTGGAGGTGGCAGAGTGTAGGGCTCTTTATAGGCAGAGAGGTGGTCTCTCAGGTACACTGGGCCAAGACCACATATGGCCTTGAAGGTAAGAACCAAAACCTTAAGCCTAATCCGGAATTCAGCTAGGAGCCAGTGGAGTTGTTGGAGTGCTAGCTGGATGTGTGATCTCCATAGTGTATTTGTGAGGATTCTGGCTGCGGCATTCTGGACCAGTTTCAATTTCTGGCTTAAGGTTAAGGGAAGGCCTGTGTAAAGCAAGTTGCAAAAGTCTAGTCTAGAGATGACTGCCACATGAATCACTGGGGCTAGATGTTCTGGGGCCAAGCAGGGCGCAAGTAGCTTGGCTTGGTGTAGATGGTAGAAAGCCTGCTGCACTACTCTTGTGACCTGAGCCTCCATGGAAAAGGAGGCATCGAGGACCACACCCAGGTTTCTGGCAGAGTGAGCTACGGTTAGCTGCACCCTGTCTAGGCTGGGTAGGTGCACTTCTTCACTTGGAGTCTTCCTGCCCCGCCACAGGACCTCCGTCTTTGAAGGGTCGAGCTTCAGACTACTCTGCTTGAGTCACTTCATCACTGCTTCCAGGCATCTGGCTAAGGATTCAGGGAAAGAATCAGAACGGCCATCCATCAAGAGGAAGAGCTGGCTGTCATCTGCATACTGATGACATCCCAGCCCAAACTTCCACACCAGCTGAGCAAGAGGGCTCATGAAGATGTTAAATGGGATAGAAGAGTCCACATATCATAGAATCAGAGAATCATAGAGTTGGAAGGGGCCATACAGGCCATCTAGTCCAACCCCCTGCTCAACTCAGGATCAGCCCTAAGCATCCTAAAGCATCCAAGAAAAGTGTGTATCCAGCCTTTGCTTGAAGACTGCCAGTGAGGGGGAGCTCACCACCTCCTTAGGCAGCCTATTCCACTGCTGAACTACTCTGACTGTGAAATTTCTTTTCCTGATATCTAGCTTATATCATTGTACTTGTAGTTTAAACCCATTACTGCGTGTCCTCTCCTCTGCAGCCAATGGAAACAGCATCTTGCCCTCCTCCATGAGCTGGTGGGGCTCGACATATGAGTTATTGGTGGCTACCCTCTTTCCTATAGCTGCCCTCTGTCCGCGACCCCAGAGAAAGGAGATCAGCCATTCGTGAGCTGTCCCCCGTATCCCACCATCAGCTAAGAGCTCGTGGTCAATTGTGTCAAATGCTGCTGAAAGGTCTAATAGTACAAGCAACGCTGACCCGCCCCGGTTTAACTGGTGAAGGAGGTTGTCCGTCAAGGCAACAAGCACTGTTTCTACCCCATGGCCAGGCCAGAAACCTGACTGGAATGGGCCAAGGGCTGAAGCTTCCTGCAGGAATGTTGATATTTCGTCTGCAGCAGCCCTTTCAACCAACTTCCTCAGAAACGCCCGATGCGAGACGGGGCCATAGTTGTCAGGCTCCTGCGGATCCAGAGCAATGGACGCACCACTGCCTCTTTTAGTTCTCCCAGGAAATCTCCTGTTGAGAGGGAGAGGTTAATTATTTCCTGGAGGGGGGCCCCTATTTTTATGTCAATTCTCATTTATGCCACCCTCCCCCAGAGGCTTCCTGGTTGTTAATGTCCCTGGAAGGGCTAGAGCTCACTGCCTCAATTGGACTCCGTTCTTCAGACTCCCTGCTTGAGAACAGTGTCTCTGGCAGGAGCTTGTGCTGTCCGGGCCCCACGGTGGACACAGAAGCAAAAACTGCTTGCGTTTTTCTGCCATCTCCACATCTGCCTTTCTGCTATCACCCTGTTACTCTGTGGTCACCCACAGGCCCAGTGGCTTCTCTGACTGGTTTCCTGCTCTGGGTGTATTTAAAGAAATACTTATTGTTGGTCTTGAGGATCTTAGCAATTTGCTCCTTCAATTCTTTTTGCAGTCCTAATGACTCCTTTGCGCCTCTTTTGCCAGGCCTCCATGGCCTCCCTTCCCTTTCAGTCTGCAAAAACAAAAGGCCTTGTTGCTCTCTGCAGTTTCCAAGAGTGGAGGCAGCCTTGTAGACTTGGCAGTTCCTTCCTTAATCTGGGCAGTGGTTTCTCTCTGGGCTTCCATTAGGCTGGTTTTAAATAGCTTCCAACTGACTCTTTTGTACTCCCCCCCCCCCCAGCTTCCTTCTATCTCCTCCCCTCGTTTTTGTCAAGTTCCCTCTTTGGAAACCAGACATTACCAATTTGGACTTCAGGGGGAGCTCTCCATAGGCCTGAAGGCTGCCCAGAGGAGCCGTGAGGTCTCTGTCCCCAACGGGTGCCGCATCTTCTGTGTTTCTCTCCGGGTCTTGAGCTCTGTTCTGGACCAGGTCCGCAATCCTTGCCCCTCTTGCTGGCTCTGGGTCAGTACACAGTTGCTTACAATGCCTGGGAATCTCATGGCATCCACATGGCTTGCCCAGTCCAGGTGAGGGGTGTTGAGGCCTCCTAGGATCACTCCGTTACCTGCTTTTGTCACATCTTGAGAACAGCCGCCAGGGTTTGATCAGGTGGGCAGCGGTAGCCCTTTGGCCCCAGTATCTCCACACAGATCTCTTCTGTTGAGGAGTGGATTCCCCTCATGTCTTCTCCCTGACTGGACTCTGATCTCTTCATTGTGCTGCACAGCACTTCCCTGGACACATCCCTCCCATCCCTGCCTAGAGAACTTCTGCTCAGGACGCCCGTGTCCTGTTGGCTTTCCTGCCGGCACCACAGCTCTCCCCGACATGCCAGCCAGTGGCATAGGGGCCCCTGTAACTTCTGTCCCTCTCCACCCCCACCCCCACCCCCGCCTCTCTCAGCCCCTCCTTTGCCAGCCTACTCTAACCTCCTTGTTCTGTTATTTTTTGAAAATTACTTATTCGATTTCTATTCCACCCGCTCCCAAAAACTCCTAACCCTGTCACCCAGACGGCTGGTGCAGTCGGCCCTTTGGACTCCCTCCTTCCTGTCGGCTCCTCCCACACACATGCACCTCCCCCACCACCCCAATTAGTTTAACTGCTGCTCAGTCGCCTGGCAGCCTGGTTCCCTTTGGGTGAAGGGAAGCCCATCTCTTTTGGGCAGATCCGGCTTGTCCCAGGCAGGAAGCTCCCCAAAGACGGACTCTTCTCAAGCCTCCCTCCAGGCGTCCCTTTCTCACCCATGTGCTGAGGCCTCTGGTCTGTGCCTGGAACCGGCGGCACCGGCACTGAGAAAGGCGCCCTTGGGGGTCCTGGCAGCAGCATAAATGCTTCCTCCAAAGCCACACAACTACCTTTCCCAATGTCCTGGGAGCCAACAAGGACCATTAATTTTATGGTTTAACCATGAAAACATGTCTGCATCATCTGTCTCTTACAGCAAGTCTTGAGTCCTGCTCATGGCCAAGTCCAGGGCCATGACGGGTATTTCTTAGTTGACTGATGTCATTTTTGTATTGGAACGTTTTGCCAACACCCCCCCCCCCCCCTTATGGCCTTGGAGAAAGGTTGCAATGTTGTATGCTGCTCTGGTTAAATCAGATTAACTAGCTTTTTGTTGCACTTGCTGTTGTGCTGTTCTTGTCCTGGAATCTGGTCTTTTTAAAAATGGTACTTTTGCTTTGGCTGCTGATTGTGGGAAGGTGGATGGCAACAGAGTAACGGGATGGTGTTGGAGGTCAGCGTATTAAGTGGGTAGATCCATTCCCAGGTGAACAAATGTCTCCAGCAGGTCTCAGAATTAAGCTTTCCCAGCTCTGGCCTGGCATGAAGATCTGGGCCCTCCTGCCTGCTTCTCCCCTAAAGTGCAAGGAAAGACCACAGCTTTTGTCTTCCCTCCCTCCCCCATCCCAGCCCATATTGGGCAGAACCACACCAGAGGTGGATAGATTCCTTTTGGCTGCATTTTGTGAGGACTGCTCCGTGGCCAAAGACGGCTATCCCTTTCCTTTGTGTTCCAGGGATATAAGGAAATTTAAAGATGCAAAAAAGCAGTTTGAGAAAGTCAGTGAAGAGAAGGAGAACGCGCTCGCCAAGAACGCCCAGGTCCCCAGAAACAAGCAGCACGAAGTGGAGGAGGCTACTCACATTCTGACTGCCACTCGGAAGTGCTTCCGCCACATCGCCCTTGACTATGTCCTTCAGGTAAGCCAAAGGCCCTCAGAAGCAGTCTCCTTTTAGGAGGGGCTTTCCGGTTGCTCAACCAGGGAGAGCTGGGGAGGGGTGGTCAGATTGGCCTCCAGCGATGCTCTTTGTCTGGAAGAGAACGTGGACCTTAACATCACCATCGGTAATATATATCCCACACTTCCATGTTGCTCAGGGTGGGTAACAACAGTAAAACCACATACAGCGCTAAAATTTAAAACCTTTTGTGTTATTACTGATGCCCCCAACTAAAAATCCCAGACCGGGTCAGGGAGGGACATGCTTGACCAGGAGCCAGTTATCCAGCTTTCTTCCTCCTCCCAGTGGCAAGGCTTACATTTCTTGGTGGATGTTATTTTAGGCCTCTGTCATAGGCCTGGTGGCCCTGCAGAACTGATCTAGGTCCCACAAGGTCCTGATCTCTCCCAAGAGCGCATTCCTCCGGGGGGGGGGGGGGGAGGTTTGAAAAGGCCTTTGGGCCGGGGACCCTGAGCAGATGTTGATCTTAATGCTCTTGGGGGATTCTAAGGCGATTCTAAAAACAGAGCTCTTCCGCCAGGTCTATAGTTGAGGCCAGGGGGCAAGTAAGATCATGCCCCCCCTCCCCCACACAGGAGTGGCGGTAGTGAATGTCATCAGAACCTTCTTTGCCCCTTTCCCCTCTGGAATTAGTTGGGAGATTCTGGGTCCAGGAAGAGTTCTTATGCCGCAGCATCTTGTTTTATGGGGCTGATGTTTTATTGTGTATTTTATATTGGTTTTAAATGTTGTTGGGGGTTTTATATATGCTGTAACCTGCCTCGAGCCTTTGGGGGGATGCGGGTAAGAAATATAATAGTAATAGTAATAGTAAAAAGGCGGTCCTGTAGGTATGCTGGTCAGAGAACGTTTAGGGTTTTAAAGGTCAACACCAGATCCTTGAACCTTGAACCTTCCATCTGGAGCCCGTGCTGGTGTTATGTGTGCTCTCCACTGAGTCCATGTCAGGACTTGTGCAGTCACATTTGGAACCAGTTGGAGTTTCTGGACAGTCTCATGGGTGGCATGCTGAAGTTGCTGAGTGAGTGAGCTGCTGAAGGCTCGTCTCAAAGTGGTTGTCGCCTGGATCACACCGGCTTGGTCTGGCTCCACGCCAACTAGACTTCCGGCCTGTCTCGACCCACAGGCCCACCATCGAGTGCAGGAGGTCAAGACCACAGTCTGACTTGACTGAGATGGCAGGAGAATCACAATACTAGGCTGCTGTTGCAGATCATTTTTACCAGTTGCCATTACTGTTGTTTTTAACTGCTTTAATTTAATTTTAAAGTTGTTATCCTTTTGTTTATACATATGTCATATCATACACTGCTCAGAGTTGGTCTACCGGGATAGGCAGTCTAAAAATCATCAAATAAATTATAATAATCTGCCTTGCTTGGCAGAGATGAAAAAATATTAAGAACCTAAAAAGGTTGAGAAAGCAGCACCTTTATATAATATAGATAGATAGATGATGTAATATAGATATATTTTATTTATGGAGCCCAAATATATAAAAATATCAAAAACAAAATAGCAGGGAACAATGCGTTTCCTATAGGTCACACACATATATAATAAAATCAGAGTCCAGTAGCACCTTTGAGACTAACAAAGATTTAATCAAGGCGTGAGCTTTCGAGTGCAAGCACCCTTCGTCAGACGATGATCTTCTTACATGACAGAAAATAAATCATGTAAGAAGATCATAGTTTGACGAAGGGTGCTTGCACTCGAAAGCTCACGCTTTGATTAAATCTTTGTTGGTCTTAAAGGTGCTACAGGACTCTGATTTTATTGTGCTACTTCAGACCAACACGGCTACTCATTTGAATCTACACATATATAAGTTATAGTCGTACTCTAAAATCCAAAGACCGAATGCATTTGAACCTGTTCATGTCTTCCTCAGAGGTCCATATTAAGCACACACAATTTTTTTCAAAACACGCAGGTATAAAATATGTTTGTAAGATACTTTTCAATCATCAGGATGGTAAACCAACGTCCTGTGGATGACAAGAATATTCCAGGGTCAGTGCAAAACTTACCAGACGTATGACCTAAACTTACTCAAACCTTTCAACCATGATGGCTCCTGACTGCCCTCGGATGAGTGTCCCTGGCACAGCCACTGGGTGTTAAAAGTTCTCGTGTTAATCAGGATTTTCAAAGGGCTGCCTTCAAGAACCTGCTCCATAGCAGGAAAACAGGAGACATTTTCTGGTAGTTCCTCATTTTACCAACTTTACAAAAAAAATTTTTTTGATATTTTAAATTTTATATACCTACATATCTTCCCTGGTTTTAAACAGAACCCGCTGTTTGTTTTTGTATGCCTATCAAAAGATTAACTATGTTGTTGTTAGGTGCGAAGACGTGTCTGACCCATCGCAACCCCATGGATAATGATCCTCCAGGCTTTCCTGTCCTCTACCATTCCCCGGAGTCCTTTTAAGTTCGCACCAACTGCTTCAGTGACTCCATCCAGCCACCTCATTCTCTGTCGTCCCCTTCTTCTTTTGCCCTCGATGGCTCCCAGCATTAGGCTCTTCTCCAGGGAGTCCTTCCTTCTCATGAGGGGGCCAAAGTATTTGAGTTTCATCTTCATAACTAACTGTAGTAGATGTTAAAAACTTGCCCTGTGTGTGTCAGATGATGCAATGGTCTGCTGAGTCTGGGAGGGGCGTGGGGGCAGGGAGTCACTACTAATAAACTGGATATCTTTAAACTACAGTTATATCCAGAAGAAACGTATAGCATACAGGAAAGGGATTCCACAGCTTTGTTCTATTTTTTATTTATATTTATATTTTTGTTCATAGACACATTCAGCCAGTTTCTGAATTCAAGCCATTTGGTGCCAAAGTTCTTAATTAAAAAACCCAGAAACTTTCTCTTTTCATGAGTTTGCAAAGGATTTGACCTTCTGTGGCTAGAATTCAGAAATTGACTGGATTTGTCTAAGAACCAAGATTTACAGCTAACCTATAAATGTGTTACGTATAGAAAAAGTGTTATTCTCTGCTGTTTTTATTGTTTTTAATATTTTTACATATTTGAGCTGCATAAATAAAATTCAAACAAAAATACAGAAGGCTGTGAATAGTGGCAGAAGGCAGAAAACCATATTTTTGTTTGACATTAATTGAAATTTGTCATTTTTGTCAAGGACAGAATCATTTGTATTAGGATTATAGCTCATTTTGAAAGCTATCATAAAAAGATTACTTGTCATTGAAGAAATTTATGTCTGAAAGCGTTTATAGAACTGGAGAATGCTCTGACAAATCTTCTCCGTCTTCACCAGCATTAAAAGAAAATGAAGAAATTCTAATAGTGCAAGTTTATGTTCCAGTTTTTGTCTTATTAATCCAACTTTTGTACTGGGACAGTCTTTGTGTAACTCCAGGAAGGTGGCAAAAGGGACACACATTGCCACCATCTGGCTGAAGTACAGGGTTGCCAGCTGGGAGAACCAGGACTCCTAGCTACCTTTCATTCCTGAGGCCTGCAAGGGTACACACTTCCAGAGGAGAAGCTGCTTGCCAAGCTCCCTCCCCTGACCCTTGGTCTTCCCTTTGCACTGGGCTAGTTTTTCTGAAACGGGGGAGCACTACATGGGTCAGAGAACCATGGCCAGCTTCAAACTTATGCAAGATGTATCATTATTAAGCAAACAAGGTTCAAAAGCAGGTCTTTAGCACAGCACAGAGTTAAGCAAAAGAGGCAAAAGAAACTGGATGAAACACAGTCCTTTTGTCTCTCTGCCTAACATCTGATGTGAAATGGAATAATAAACCAACAAACAAACACAACATTTGTTTTTCTTAGATCAATGTTCTTCAGTCAAAGAGGCGGTCTGAGATCCTAAAATCAGTAAGTTTCTACATGCACTTTTTAAAAAAGATTAAGCTACTGAGTTGGAATTGATGAGCAAGTTGGACTGTGTGATCCATGGGCTCAGCAGTAGCTGCTGGGAGTGATTAGCTAGCCCCTGGAAGCAGCTGTCCCTTTGGGGGGGGGGGTGTCTCTGCTCTTCCCCTGACAGAGACCTTGGGACACCGGGGGTAGGTGGGGGCTACAGGCCTTGCCCTCTCTCCACTGGGCCTGTGGAATGTCTCCAACATTGATCTCATGTCTGCGGCATAGATGCCTGTCTGCTTCATGCTCTGTCTGATACATCATCGGGGCTGGCTTGGCACAGGGTTTGTGGTTGTCCCTGACACAGAAGGTCGGAGGTGATTCCCCCCCCCACACACACACACACACACCTGGCCTACTTCTTTCCCGGTGCTCAACCCCATCACTCCTGTTGCCTCTGATGTCCACGTGCCTGTAGTGGTTCTTGCGGCTTCCGGTGGCCTCCAACAGCCAATGTGAGGCCTGCTGTAAGCCCCATGTAGCAGGATGGGGGGTATGGCTAGCGGAGTCCATAAGAAGCTCCCACGTGCAGAATTGGATTGCTTTCGTCTGCCTACTTTGGCTGGCGGGGACCCCCTGCCGAAATGACTGTGGTGCTACCGTAAGACGCTTTTGGGCCATGCCAGAGTGCATCCATGACTACGGCGTGAATCTTGGGCCTTAGTTCTGTGTGTGCTTCCCTCCTGCCCTTCTCCAGCGCAGAGTTGGCCTCCTCGGGCCTTGCTCCCTGGTTCTGGCACATGGCTGGTTTCTTGTAAGGAGCTCTGGAAGGCCCAGCGCAGTGCCAGAGAAAGGTGAAAGCTATAGCATCCAATCCTTGGGCTTTTCTTTGAGCTTTTTGCTGCATGTGTGTTGGAAGGTAGGGGGAGGGTAGGAGTAAATGGAGAAGGCATTATTAGGAGTGTTTTCATTTGAAATAGTAAGCTGCCCTTGGCCACAAGAGAAAGATGGGGAGTAAACCTTTCCATAAGCAGTGAATTGTTGTGGAGGCAACGTGGGAGCCAGCGTTCCAAACTGACCTGTCTCTGTCTGTCTTAGATGTTGTCTTTCATGTATGCCCACCTGGCCTTCTTTCACCAAGGCTATGACCTGTTCAGTGAGCTGAGACCCTACATGAAAGACCTTGGAGCTCAGGTGAGAAATAAGGCAGGCCTCTGAGGGGGAGCGGGGGAGGGGGGAGGAAGGCCTGGGGGGGGCCTCGGCGGGGGGGGGGGCTGACAGGTTCTTGTGGCTTCCGTGTTCTTGGGGCCAAAGTCTGAGAACGTGGCTGTGGGCAGATAGAGATGATCTCACACTGAGATGCCTGATTCCTACATGGGTCTCTCTGCTCACAGTCTTAGTCTGAGAGGGGTCTTTCCAGCGTAGCCCGTTTGTCCAACAGGCCCACTGAGCCATGGCCGCACAGCTCTTAGAGCCCTTCAAGGGCCCACAAAGGCTGCCACTCTTGGCCTTTCATGCCTTCAGTTAGCAAAACCGAGTGGGACCTATGAAAAACCCACTGAGATCAGTTCTTTCCCTCCACTCTGGCTGGGCCACAGGCCTAGATGCTGCTCTGGCCTGGGAACTCAGTCCTCTCACCTGCCTCAGTTTCCGGTTCCCGGCTTGGGGCTCCTGCTGCTAGAAGGAGGGAAGGCCAACTGGCCGCTGTGAGAGCTACTCGGACATAAGTCATCCTTTTTCTCCAGTGCGATGCACCAGCCGCGGGTCCCTGGGACCACTGCTATTCTTGGAAGCGACTGGCAGGACAGGGGAGGCCTCTTGCTCTGCCACAGGCTGGAAGGCTCCTTGGGGCAGGAGTGGTGAAGATGGGGCAGGCAAGATGGGGGTGCCCAGGTGCATCTCTGGGGCCTGGGGCAGCCGGCCGAAGTCACCTGGGGGCTCCCGGCAGTTCTTTTCGCTCAAGCAGCCTCTCTTCTCTTCCCTTTCGCAGCTGGACCGACTGGCCGTGGATGCAACACGGGAGAAGAGGGAGATGGAGCAAAAACACTCCACCATTCAGCAAAAGGTGCCTGCTGGCAGGGGGGCCACATACGGACTGTCCACAACCCAGTCGCAGGGAGGACGCTGCCTGCTGCTCTTGGGAAGGGGGGAGCATGGGGCTCTGCCGTTGTGCAAAGAGCTTTTCCCATCTGCTCGCTGGCCAAGCAGGGCTCCTGCCCCGCCTGCTCCTTATGTGGCCACCTCTCTGCCACCCCACAGATGGCTTTTCTACCCTAGTGGGTAGGCTCTGAGGGCACTGCTGCATGGCTGCAGGCAGGAGGGGGGGGACGGGGACACACAAGATGGGCCTTCCTGAATTTCTAGAGGGGCTGTGTGGGTCGCAGCTACAGCCCTTCACAGGGCATTGTGCTTCTGCCAGAGGGGGCCGTCGTTCTGTGGGGGTGCATCCCGGTCTGTCCCTGGCATCTTCAGTTCCAAGTAGTCCTCTGGTACTGGACAGGCCAGTCTCCGCTTGGGGTCTGGGGAGCGGCTGCTGGCTAGAGGGAGCGAGGTCGAGGAAGGGGGAGGGCCTGAGTAGGCCAAAGGCAGCCCCCGTCTGACTGGAAAGCCTGTTGCCGCCGTGCCTGCTCTCCTCAGGCTCTGTACATTCCATCCCATAGAAAGGCTGCACTGCACACCCCCTCACTGGTCTCTTTTTGGAGCCTGGTCCCCACTGGCATCTGCTGGAGGCTCCTTGGCCCAGGACTGGCTCCCCCAGGGCTGTTGTGTTGCTCTCCTGGCTTTTGAGGCTGTCTCCCCCCGTTCCTCCCCATTGGGCTCCCCTTGGGCTCCCCTCCCACCTCATTCTCTGCCCCCGTGTTCATTGGGCATCAGCACAACCCAGCATGAAAGGCTGCTCCCTGCTGCCAAGCAGATGCCATCAGGGCTTGTCCAGTCCCAGGAGAGGACCTAGGGGCTGGGTCTTGTGGGCAGGTGTGGCCACCCTCAAGTCTCAGAGCTGGAGAAGGGCTTGGGCAATGGTCACTTGCTGGCACATTCTGAGTCTTTTAAGGAGGAGAGAATCCACTTTTCTGAGGCCTCCTGTGGGACAGAAATCAGGTTATAGATGGTGCCCTGTGGAGGGGCAGTTCTCATGGCTTGGGACCCCCCTGGTCCTGTCCCAGTGGCCCCTCTGGTGAGCATCAGCAGGATCCGGATGGCAGGGTGCCTTGTCCCGGGGGTCCCCCTCACTTGCACGTTGGCCGTGCTGGGCAGTGCCCTCCTGAGGTTTTGTTGAGGGTGGGCTCTGTTTCTGTGCTAGGATTTCTCCAGCGACGAGACAAAGCTTGAATACAACGTTGATGCTGCCAACGGCATTGTCATGGAGGGGTACCTGTTCAAGCGAGCCAGCAATGCCTTCAAGACCTGGAACAGGTAGCAGGTTTCCCTTTCCTGGGCTTTGCCGTGTGTTTCTGTGGACCACTCCAGCCATCGTCTCCTGTGGCCGAGCCCCTTTTTCCCCAGCCGGGTCAGTGACCACTTGCTGCTGGCCGTCCTAGTGGACTAGGTGTCACCTGGAGGCCGTCTCTGAAAGCTGCCCCTTCAGGCCAGCAGTGCTTGTGACCCTGGAGGCAGAAACCAAGAGCGGAGGGTGGGCCGGGTGGGGCATCGTAGCTCCTCCTCTCACCCCCGGCAGCAAGGTGGGCAGGAGACGGCATTCCATGGCATAGCCAGAGCTCCCACGGGTGGGGTGGGTGCAGTCTAAGACCTTGCTCCCAAGGACACCACCAAGGAGGCGATCACTGCGCTGCTCTGCTCCGTCTAGTAGGGCCTCTGTGTGGGAAGCATTCTGGGAAAGGCAGCTGGTGTGTTGGCATGCTAAGGACTTGTTGGCTTTCCCCTGGGCTCTGGTGTGCGTTTGTGGGTGGGTGTGTTTGTAGCTATGGCTGATCAGCACATTGCCCCCAGAGGTGCTCCCATTCTGCAGTGTCAGAAGCCTGGAGAAGTCCCGGAGGCACTTGGCCTCTCCTTCGCTCCAACCTCCTGGCTGTGCCCTGGAAGACTGACTGCAGGGATAGAAGGATCCTTTGCGTGTGGATCGCATGACTTCCCATCGCAGGGTGATGTGCAGGGGATGGTGCAGCTGGCCCTCCATGGGTGCTGTGGCACTTGGAGCTGATCCTGAGTGGGGCAGCCACTGGTTGTGGGTTGCTTGACCCACCTGGGCTCCTTCTCAGCACCTGAGATTGTCCTGAGTGTGTCAAACCGCAGCAGTGCTGCAGGTGACGTCACAGCTGAGTGTCTCAGTCCCTGCTTGCAGCAGACAGGACAGGCTGCATCCTGGCATCTGGCCATGGGTTGGCTCGTCTGAGGCCTGCACCCCCTCCCTCTTTGGCCTGAGTCCCACTGCTTCTGTGGCAATGTCGCTTGGCTTTCTCTGCGTTCATTTCATCTCTTCCTCCTTGCCCTCCTGTTTTTAACCCTGCCCCCTTTTCTCCACATGACAGGAAGAGGCTTGACCACCTCAGGTACCTGCCGGCTTCTTACATCCCTTCCCTTCTCCCCACCCCTGCTCCTTTGGCCCAGCATGCAAGCCTTGGGTGTAGTCTTCCCTTTCCCCTTGGGTGACTGGCCATGGATCAAGGGAAGCCTCTCTGTCCCATTCGGGAGGGGGGCCTGGTGCCTGGTGCTTCCTCCTCCTCCTCCTCAGCTGAAACAAGTTTGATGACTTTAGCATCACCTGTAGGGGGGGAGGAGGAAGAGGCAGCCCACGGCCACAAATGCTCAGGGAGAATGCCTTTGTTTCTGTCCCTGGGGACATGGCCGTGTTGGGGGGTGTGCATGCGTGTGCGTGTGAGTGTCTGGAAATTGAAGAAGAAGAAGAGTTTTTCTCTGCCTGGAGGAGTCTCAAAGTGGCTCCCATTTCCTTCCCTTTCCCCACAACAGACACCCTGTGAGGTGGGTGAGGCTGAGAGAGCCCTGATATTCCTGCTCGGTCAGAACAGCTTGATCAGTGCCGTGGCGAGCCCAAGGTCACCCAGCTGGCTGCATGTGGGGGAGCACAGAATTGAAACCAGCTCGCCACATTAGAAGTCCGCACTCCTAACCACTATGCCAAACTGGCTTCGGGTCTCCCTCAGGCATTCAGAACAATCCCTCTTGCAACGCTCCAACCTTTCTGAACTTGGATTTTCCTTAGCGTCTTTTTTCTACAGTAATCATGTGGGAAAACACCCTGTCTGTCATCCTGGCTGGGGAGAGGCCGCAGCTCTGCCTCTGCTTGGCATGCAGAAGGCCTCCTTCCCTCCGGTTCCAATCCCTGGCAGCATCTCCAGGCAGCAGGGGATGGGCAGGTGATGGGCCTGCAAGCAAGGCCCCTCCCTGCCAGAGTGGGCAGCTGACTCGGCAGGTGGGGAGGTGGGCTTCTGGCCTTGTAGTCCCGCTTTGAAGGGCGCTTCTCTAGCCACCGGGCTGGGCGGGGCAGGGGGTGGCACCACGGTTCCCTCTATTTCTCCCCCCCCCCCCCCCACACACACACACACACACACATACACTGGACACAGCATAGCTGCTGGGATCTCAGATTGGGCAGTGGGTGGTGCAAGACCCTGCATGGCCCCAGGCTGCAACTGGGAGGGAGGGAGGGAAAATTAATTTAAAATAATAGATTAAAAAAAAAAAAAGCAAGTAGAACCCCATGCATAAGCCACCAAAATGAATAAGTCAACCAATTTTTAAACCAACCCTAAAGAACCAAATGGAAGGTTGGAACCCTTGGCCTCCCCATCTGTCACCAGGCCCAACAAAAAAACTCCAGAACAACAGCTGCAAGCCACAAACTCAGAACTAAAACCTAACCAAGGGGAAGCAGGAAAAGGCCTGAGGCCTTTGGCCTCACACACCCACACACGACCAAGACCAAAGGTCTGCAAACGGTAAAAGAAGAAAGCTTTTTAAAAAACGTTCTTTCCAGTCTTCACTCTCCTCCAGGAAGGCAGGAACTGATGCAAAGTCCCCATCAGAGACTCTTGGCTCTGCATGCCAAGCACAGGCAGAGCTGCAGCCTCTCCCCGGCAAGGCTGACAGGCTGGCTGTTTTCCCACATGTCTCAGGTAGCAGAGGAATTGGGCTCAGAGCAGCAGCCCGAGCCAGCACTGCATGCCCTCCAAACCTCCCTCGGCAGCCATAAAATCTGGAGCTCAGCCCGCACGTGCTTTCATGCTCTTTGCCCATGCACAGTAGAATTCTTTAAAAGAACCATCTTCTGTGATTGGCTAAAGAGCAGTATTCCCCTGACCTGAAATCCTATTTGCCAAATTGCCACTGCTCCTTCAAACCTCCCAGTGGGTTGGGAATGCAAGGTAGTTCACATTTGAAGCCAACAACCATGCAAATTGCAAACCTACAATGCAGTGCCATATAGGAAAACACTTATCATTTCTAAGACACTACAGCTCCCCCTGCAGGGATGCCTCTTTCCACACCCTACAGTTGCCTGGGAAATCAGAGCAAACAGCAGGAAAGAACCCTAGAGGTGATGGAATGGAAAGCCTCTCTTCAGCACGTTAAACGTCTCCACCACCAGCTATTCTAGTCAAACACACCACCCCCAACGAAGCTGGGGAAATTTAGCTTTATTCGGGATCAGCTATACCAGCTGACAGGTTCTCTGATCTGTCTTTGGTTTTCAGAAGTATTTCCTGGGTATTTTTAAGCTGAATACAGATCAAATAATCTATGCAGATACCTGTACAGCTAGTCCCGAAAAAGCTGATTTCTCCCCGGCTCTGATGCACCCAAGCACAGCCCCTTTGGCCCTCTTCCCTTGTGATGCTCCCTGGGGCTGAGCTGGAGGCCAGGGCCCTGCCGCCCCCTCTTCCTCCTGCCCCTTGGCTGGATGTCTTTGACCGTGTCTCCTTTGGCTGGTGCAGTTTGCCTTGTGCTTCCCGAGTGAAGCCGCTGCTTTGGAGTGACGGGGGGCCCCTGATGTGTGCTTTGTGGAACGGGGGGGTCCCTGCTCTGCCAATGGCTGCATGGAGGCACCGCTTGCTCACAGTGTGAAAAGGCAACGCCCCTCTTGCAATGCCCTCCTGAATGATTCCATGACTTCCTCTGTTCTTGGATGTGCAGCGCAAAGAGGGCTGGTGTTATGCAGGCCCACACTAGAGAAACATGCCAGGCACCTCAACTAGGCTACACAGCATGCCGCCACAGCAGACAGGGCTTGTTCTGACTGCATGCTGCAGGCAGCCTGGAGGTTTCCAAGTGGCAGAGGTGACGGGGCACACAGCATGTTAATGGTGCATCCTGGTCGGGCACGGTTGCATTCTTGGCATCCAGCCCTCAAGGCACCTGCCCAAGCCAACTATGCTAATGCAGGAGAAATAGAAACGTACACTCTGAGAGCAATCCATAGCTGTGCCCCGGGATGGGTGCTCTGGTTCCGGGGCCGATAGCCGGGAGAGCCACTTTCTTAAGCCTGGAGGTTGAGGTCTGGCACCGGGGGGGGGGGGCAGGTAGGTTCTGCAGACGCCTTCTGCGCTCCAGATAGCAGAAAGATGAAGGCTGGGGCTGGCTTTGGGCAGCGTGATGCCTCCTTCAGTGGCAAGTCTGAGAGCGGATTCTGCCCCAGGGGATGGCTTCTTATCCTTGGATGGCTTCTTATCTAGACAAACAGCAGCCGATCCTTGTGGGAAGCACAGGCAAAGGCCTCTCTGTTTTTTCCATGCAGGAAGTTAGTCAGGAAAAGCTGTGTGTTTGCATGCCGACCACTTGGACAGCTCCATCCCCCCACCCCCCCACACCTGGCCTACTTGTTTCCCGGTGCTCAACCTGGAGCAGCCCCCACCCCCTCCTCCGGCCATGCACATTCTCCCATTTTAATTGGCCCTCCTAGAAGCCTTCCTTGTTGTCCTGAGGAACCAAGTAGCAGCTGCAGACAGGGGAGCAGCAGAGTCCCTGCTAAGAAAAGGTGCTGTGTGCCCCCCTCCCCCCTCTTGCGGTGAGATGATGATCCTTCCTTCCTCTTTGTAGGCGCTGGTTCTCTATACAGAACAACCAGCTGGTGTACCAGAAGAAATTTAAGGTGAGTCCTGCACATTCTCTAAAGGAGGCGGGAGATGTAATTGGGGGGGTCACTGCAGAACACCCCAACGTTCAAATCTGCTTTGGAGCAGATCGAGGGCGGGGGCATTTAAGTCTCTCTTGCGTGGAGGTTCTGTTGCTTGCAGTTTGGCTTCCAGTGGTGCCCTCCATCCTTCCTCCCCCATGAACAGGCCCCAGCTGGAGTGGTGGGATGTAGGATTTTGCCATTGAGCAATGAAAGAACAGTCCTGGGTAGTGTGAGCTTTAAACTGAACTTTATTTACAATACATTGATTACATTATAATATAGCCTGAATAAAGAAGAATTCTTGGCAAATTGTCAGTAAGCCGTTACGTCAAAAGTTTCTTTACTTTATATTGATGGACGACCGCCAGTGAGGGAGAGCTTAGGTAGCTGATTCCACTGCTGAACCACTCAGACTGTGAATAACTTCCCCCTGATATATCTAGCCAGTACCATTGTCTACAGAGTTTAAACCCATTCCTGCAGGTCCTCTCCTCTACCGCCCACAGGAACCTTTCCCTGCTTTCTTCCAAATGACCACCTTTAAGATTGTTCAAGAGAGCCATCCTGTCCCCTCTCAACTCCTTCCTCTCCAGGCTGCACATTCCCAAATCTCTTGGTTTTTGATGTGGAACATCTACTGGAGCGGTCCCCCCATGGAAGTCTACGGACATGACATCTGTAGTCCCAGCCCCAGGGACCGCATCCGTAGATGGGCAGCTGCGCCAGAGCACTGAGGCTTGTTCAGTGCTCCGGCCTTGCTGCCGCCAGTCTGCCAAGGCTGCTCCCATCCTCCAGAGAGCGGGGCCAGCCTGAGGAGACTGGCGGGGGCCGGGGCGGGGCGGCGAGGGGGGCCAGCCCAGCGCGAGTCAGCATTCATTCATTCATTCATTCATTTATTCATTTATTCATTTATTCATTTATTCATTTATTCATTTATTTATTCATACTTCTATACCGCCCTCCCCGGAGGCTCTTGTCTCACTGGGCTGCCCCAGTGCTCCTATGCCTCCCAGGCCAGCTTCAGGAGACGGGTGGGGGCAGGGTCAGCCCAGTGTGACCTGCCACCAGGTAAGGAGAGGGGGTGGGGTGGGGAGGGAGCAGGGAACAAGGATTCTCGCCCTTATGTGGATGTTCCACATAAGGGGTGGGAATCCTTGTTGGTAGATACTTTCCTCCTAGGCTTGGTCCCCAGGCCCCAGATCCTCCTTGTTGCTCTCCTCTGCCCCCTCTCCATTTTGTCCACATCCTTTCTGAAGGGAGGCCTCCAGAGCTGCACACAGGAGTCTGCAGAAGCTGCGCGGGCTGCTGAGGGCTTGAACAGCTGC